>NW_005354291.1:14415190-14421193 GCF_000412655.1 Myotis brandtii
CCCCCTCCCCCCCAGTGCACAAATTTTTGTGCACCGGGCCTCTAGTGTTTTGATAATAGCCACCCAAACAGATGTGAGGTGATATCTCATTGTAGTTTTTATTTTCATTTTCACAATGATTAGTGATGTTGAACACCTTTTTTTAATGTACCCATTGGCCATTTGGATATCTTCTTTGGAAAAATATCTATTCAGGGCCTTTGCCCATTTTTTATTAGATTATTTGTGTGTTTTTTGCTATGGAGTTTTATGAATTCCTTATTTACAGTGTATCCCCACAAAATGTATGCATACTTTAACAGCTGGTAGCTAGTTTTGAAAATGAAATGTATTTTTAATAAACACTGCCTTTATAATTATTCAAAGTGTTTGTATACATCTTTGGGAGAGGCACCCTATATTTTGTATATTAACCTCTATCAGACATAAGGTTTGAAAATAATTTCTCCCATTCGGTAGGTTGCTTTTTCATTTTGTTGATTATTCTGTTGTGCCAGCCTTTTTAGTTTGATACAGTCCCAGCTTGTTTATTTTTGCTTTTGTTGCCTGTGCTTTGTTGTCATATTTAAAAAATCATCACAAGGCCAATGTCAGGGAGCTTTCCCTATGCTTTCTTCTAGGAGTTTTATAGTGTCAGGTCTTACATTTAAGTCTTTAATCCATTTCAGGTTAATTTTTTGAGTGCTGAAAGATAGAGATCTGAAAAGTATAATTTGGCCTATGATATAAAATACAAGTTTTAAAAATTATTCAGAAAATAAGAGAAAAATAAGAAAATACACAAATGGTAACCCTCTGAGAAACAAAGTAATGTTTTACATTGTGAAGTGAGTACATTCTTTCTGTAGAAAATTAAAAAGCCTAGAAAATATAATTGTTGACAATGCCATGTTACTTGAACTATGTGGTTGGTGTCATTACATCCCTACTTTGTAGATGAGGAGATTGAGACCGAAAGAGGGTAAGGCCCAGCACTAACTCACAAATGTCTGAACTCTAACTCCTAAAGTTGGCTGTAAAAGTCAGGTCACCTGGAGATAATAAATCTTAATATTTGGTTTCTTTTCTTCTGAGTGTATGCAATGAAAATTAGGTCACATGGTATTAACATTTTGTAACTTGTTAATTTCACTTACTATGATATAATTTTTTTTTCATTAAGAGTTTTTAAAAAACATTTTAAGGGCCATTAAAATCCCATCAAATTAATGTACCATAAGAAAAAGAAACTAATGTTAACATCTTCCTCATTAACAGTTATGATTCTACCAAAGTTGGTCAGAAATTGGCATAAAATCCTAGAGATCTCCTCTTTGAAGCTGTGGTCTTGGTTTTTAAGTTTAGTAAACCATTGGAATACTAGTAGGGTAGTTTGCTTGTTTAGTAGAGGATTTCACAAGGACATTCATTATCAGTTGATTGTGAACCAAGGAGGGTTAATAAATTTTCCTCCACAGTTATTTATCAATATTCCTAATCATCTGCATAACCAACCACTGTATCCTGTGTTATGGGGGTGAGGAGGCTCTAACCCTACCAGGAGGGGTTCTAAAAATGCTAGTAGGGTCAAGCAGAAGCATGAAGGAGGGTGGTGTTTGTAAAGACGGATGATGTGTAAGTAGAGAGGACATGAGCATGTGTCTAATGAATGATTGTTAGCCTTGAACAGTACAGTTTATCTCAGCACTGAGGATTAGGCTTTAAGGGGGATCTGTCCATGTATTCAGACTAGCCTGATGCTTAGCTTTTATATCTTGGGCTAAATTTGACAATTTAATGCTTGATGTTTTATTGCTGTAAATAAAAAGTCAATAAAAGAGAGAAGGATACAGACTCTTATATTTTCTGGGATCTATGGACCTGCACATTTTATATCTGAGATTGCTGTTCAGACAGAAGCAAATTTATTCTGAGAGAAGTGGGGGTTATTCTACTGGCTTTCATGTGCTGCATTGTTTTGGAGGAGAACATAAGACAGATGGAAGTTTAAAATTTTTTTATTACTTTGGTTAATTTTCCTGGATGCCTTTCCCTTCCCCCTTTAGCTTCTTGTGATGAAGGGGCCCATCTTTAATTTTTTTCAAAGATAAATAAGTTCTGGGGATGTACAACCTAGTAACTATGCTTAATATTATATTGTATGTTTGAAAGTTACTAAGAGAGTTGATCTTAAAAATTCTCATCACAAGAAAAAATATTATAACTGTGAGATGATAGATATTGACTAAGCTTATTATGGTACTCATTTTGCAATATTGCATATATGAAATCATCACGTTGTACACTTTGAACTTATACAATGCTATATGTCAATTATAACTCAGTAAATCTGGAAAAAAGTTTTCAAAATGAGTAAAAATTTACTCTTTTTTATAAATTATTTTCTTGACTAATAGTATTATGCATTTTTTAATATTGCAAGAATATTAGGTGAAAACTTTAAAATAGAAAAACCATTCTCCTGTGATAATGTAACAAAATATTTTTGTATTTGTTACTTTCTATTTTTTGCACCTTATTTTCAAATAGAAAAGAACATCTAGATAGTATTTAAAATTTTTCAAGATGATTGGTAAACTTACTTGCCAGTAGTTGTCCATTTGTTACAAAAAAAATCTATTAGAATAGTGAGGTTCATAATGTAATTGAAGGTTGGTTTTCTTTATGGAAAAGAACAGCAGGTATAATAGCCATAAGGAATACACCAATTGTCAATGTAAGTACCAGCAAGAAATGGAAGAAAATGAGTTTCATATTAAATATTTTGTCTGTAGGCGTGCAAATTCACTCACATTTTTGAGCTGAGCAGAAGGAAACACAATTGATGACTATTTTTGTGAGGAGCCAATGGCTTTGTAGCTTTAAAATATATTTTCTTCAGATTATGCTGATATTCTCTAGAGTTATTATATAAAAATTGAAACAAATAGGAAGTATAAAAAAGAAGAGCTCTGTCATGCCATTGTCTGCAAATACCCATCATCAACATTCAACCCAGCTCTTTCTTAAATTGTGCCCTAATTGATTTTCATTGCTGTATGTCCCTTTGTACTGTTTGGACTTTTTTATGTATATACATGCATTTTATAATAAAATAATAGATAATAAAAATTTATATCTTGAGGGAAAATATGAGCATAACTGTATTATATTATTTAGGATTCTTTTTAATAGATTGAATCATATAAAATTGCTGATAGGCAACCCTTTTCAATCTACAAATATGGCAGTTTCATTCGCTCAACTTAATAATTGCAATAGGCTTGCTAAGAAATCTTGAAGGCCTGAAGGAGAATAGGGATATTATGTTCACAGCTGTATCTCTAGGGTCTAAAACAGTTCCTGAAGGATGACTATAATCTTTGTTATGAAATAGAAAAGACTTGACACTGATAAAAATATTTTTATGAAAATAGAAATGAAATGAAAATATTTTAACTGTACTGCAGAGAAAATCAACTAAGGAACCAATTCAGTTCCAATCACTGGGACTCTGGGATGGCTCTGGGAAAGCTTAGTCAATGAAAATCCATCAGTGTTCATACAAACTGTGTAAAGCTTCAGTATTCAGAAGCATGCATAACATCAGCAGTGTCACAACAAGGGGGC
The DNA here is from genome assembly GCF_000412655.1 of Myotis brandtii. NCBI lineage: Eukaryota > Metazoa > Chordata > Mammalia > Chiroptera > Vespertilionidae > Myotis > Myotis brandtii. The sequence continues at coordinate 14,418,800 of NW_005354291.1, forward strand.
AAAAACCTCCTGTATTCAAACAAGGAACGGTGGTGACTACCAGGAACAGTGATGGCTGTAGCTTGAGCCCAGCAGTTGTCTCCAGAGCCACATTTTTCCCACCTGCTAAACTGCCTATAGGTTCCGAGCTGCATACCAGCTGTCAAATGTAATGCATTGCTTCATGAAGGACCACTCAAAATAAGATCATTTACATGACTTGTTTGATGCCTGTCCCCAATCTTTTTACCTGGTGGACATTTGGATTGCTGTTTTATTTACTTATTTTTAAAATTTATTTTTCAATTACAGTCGACATACAATATTTTAGTAGTTTCAGGTGTACGACATAGTGATTAGACATTTATATACCCATCTGGCATAATTACATAGTTACTACAATATTATTGACTCTATTCACTATGCTGCACTTCACTTGGGATTGCTTTTTTTTAAAGCAGTGTGCCATAGGCCTGGGGACAGCAGGTAGGGGGGAGCTGTCTGATAGTAACAGATATTGTGGTAGAGGCCTAAGATCATGGGTTTTGAAGACAGGTGGTCTAAGTTTAAATCACAGCTCTGTCATTTACAAACATGTGACCTTGGACAGGCAATCTCTTTGCTTTGTTAACAAATCTCTACTTTCAAAAGTTATAGTTCAATAAAACAGTAAGTATGGACATGGTACTTTGCACATAGAAGCCACTGGTTTTCAACCAGAGCCATGGTTATGATGTAAAGGAATCCAGTTACTGAATAAATGGCTTAGATTATAGAATCCTAGAATTGGAGAGTGGAAGCAGATCTTAGAAATCTAAGGTGCCTTTGTGCTCCTTCCTATGAGGTGCGTCAAAGGGGAATCAGCCTAACATTCAGGAATGCATTTGGTTTTACTTGAGGTTCATGCTTGTGCACGTATTGAATAGGTAATTTTTGATAAAGCCTAACTTTTCCCCTGTTCACCTATTTTAATTTCCCTTTGTCCATTGTTATCTTCCAGACCAATAAAGCTGGTCTGTGAACCGTGATAATGCAGTTAAGGAAATCGGCTCCATCTCCTTGACATGACCAGACACTGAGTCTCAGGATGATGTCTCCCTCGTGCATATGCAGCCCTGCTAATTATTCTGCTTTAAGACATAACGGCATGTCAGGACACGAAACCTGGGGCCACTGCCTTTATTTAATTAGGCACGAGTGGATTTGCACATGCCTGTGCATAAGAAACAGTCGCTTAATGTAACTGAATATTGGTTTTTGGTATTCCCTGTTCCCAGTGAGGCAGCATCTAGAAAGATCAAAAAATGGTTTATTCTAATACAGTATTTGCAAAGGGCACTGAGTGTGTACCACGTTGCATCTTCATTATACATTTCATTCTAAGACCCAGTTACCAGGCCCTGCTATTCTTTTCTATTAAAATCACCTTCAAGAAAGCAGGCAGCAGGATTTTTATGGTGTCACAGAGCCTGCAGCAAGATCAGTTGTGCCCTGTGAGCTTCATTCCTTTCCTGTCAGAGTCGGGATCTGAGGCGTGTGATGCTGATCTGGGACTGCTGGGCCTGAGGGGATGAGAGGCCTTGGATCCTGAGGAGAGTGAGCATCCCTCTCACCTCCTACACCACATATGCACTCACGCAAAGCTACTGCCCAGCCTACCAGACCCCCAAGCTCAGGGAACAGGGCCGCCTTTTCTGAGGCAGACACTGAAGATTCTGCCAACTTGGGCAGGGGCCTATGCCCTGAGAGCAGGGGCTATTAACATAGGATCGATGTGGAGTTGGGAGTTTGGGGTGGGAGGGTAGGAAGATGTGAATCCCTGAAATTATTTCCTAGGAAAACGGTCTTTTGCCAGATTTTTGTGTGTTTATGATCCAAAAAAGTTTAAGAAACAGGTATGTTCTAGCTTTGCTCTGATCTTTTGAGACCAAAGAGTGTTGGAAGGAATTTGGTCTTGGGTGTCAGATGGATTTGGGTTTGAATTGTTTCCAATGGATTTTAGCTGTGTGGCCTTGACATGACCAGAGAGGCTGTGAAACCTTTCTGACCCCCATTTTCTGAACTGTAAAACAAGGTTCAGAATGCCTATAGCATTATGCTAAGCAAAATAAGCCGGTAGGAGACAGATAAACATCACATTATCTCACTCATGTGTGGAATATAATAAACAACATAAACGGATGAACAAAAATAGAGCCAGAGTCATAGAAGCATCGAACAGACTGTCCAATCTAAGAGGGAAGGCAGGGGAGGCAGGGGTGGGTGGGGCAGTAAGAGATCAACCAAAGGACTTGTATGCATGCATATGAGCATAACCAATGGACACAGACAGTAGGGGGGTGAGGGCATGTGCTGGGCTGGGGAGAGGTTAATGGGGGGAAAAGGAGACTTATGTAATACTTTAAACAATAAAGA
>NW_005354291.1:14421217-14431076 GCF_000412655.1 Myotis brandtii
CCAGATGAAATCTCTCAGCCTGCTTCCTCAAAGCACCTGTTTTCTAAGAGAGATCTTGGTGCTATGATTGGTTTTGCTAAGACAACCCTCCCAGGACAGTTAGCCCCATGTCCTTTGCACAATCTTTCTTAATATTATGGCAAAAGTAGATCTGCTTCTTCTGTGCTGAAAGTTATCATCTCTGCTGGACTTTTGTCTGTATCACGGCTGAGCAAAGCCAGTAGCCCAAATCTGGTCTGTTGTCTATTCTTATAAATAAAATTTTGTTGAAACACAGCCACGTTCATTGATTTATGTATCAGCTATGATTGCTTTTGTACTGTGGCAGAGTAGGGTAGTTAGGACAGAAACCATATGGACTGCAAAGCCTAAAATAGTTATTATCTGCCTCTTTCTGGGAAAAGTTTGCCAACCCTGGATATATATTATCTGTACTCCTTACCATAACTCTGCAGGATTGGTCTTAAGATGCCCTTTTTATGTATTGAAAAGCTAAGACCAACAGAGTTTAACATTGTGACTGGGATTACACAATTTATATACATGGTTAGGGTTTGACTCCAGGTCTGTGTGATTCCACAGCCCCTCTAAACACTGCTTCCCACTAAACACTGCTACCTTTTAACTCAGCCAAAACCTAGCTGAACCAGTTACATCTTCCAGTCCTGCCCAGTGACCGTGACTGGCATGGGGAGCAATTCGGTGATGCCCCCTGGAATCATGGTGCAACCTGGCGGTCCTGGCGATTGTCCACAACCTGGCTCAGGTCTGCAGTGTAAATCATGTGGATGGGTAAATAAGTAGGTGAGAGAGTGGATGAGGATTTCAAGGACTAATCCTGCAGATGGCAGAGCAACACGGGTAAGCACCTGTTTATATGCAGACATCATGCTGCTCCCCAAGGGTCAGCAGGGTCAGCATTCCCAGGAGTGTCCTTGTTGCTGCTGGGTGTGGCTTCTACTCTTGTTTGGTGCCCTTGGTGAGTAATAGGTAATATCTGTGCATTTTCAGCACATAGCCGCCCAGCATAGACTTTCCTGCTCCCTATGAGACTGTGAGAGCTTTGGACCTGCACGCTTGCTTGCTGGCACTGTGCCCTCATTGGCAGGTCTGACTTTAAATTGTGCATTTTCAGCACATAGCTACCCAGCATAGACTTTCCTGCTCCCTATCTGTGAGAGCTTTGGACCTGCACACTTGCTCGCTGGCACTGTGCCCTCATTGGCAGGTCTGACTTTAAATTTGAGATGAAAGTTATTTCACAGTGAATTAATTCTGATGGAAATTTTACTGTTTCAAGGGCTTACAGACGAAGTTCTGTAGTTCTTCTGTTAGTATTCCATCTGCGCATTATTTCTTCTCACTCGACTTCACCCTTCCAATTAATTTTTCCAAGCTTATAAACTGCTTGTGATTAAATAAAAGAAACAAAATTGGAAAAATAAGCTATTCTGCTTTAACTGACTACATAGCAGTGTTACAAGCTGACGATAACAATAACAGAGACAAAATTTTAGCCACCCAACTGGAAATAACACAGTTGGGTAATTTATCCGTCTGTCAAAGCATGTATCTAATCAGTGGTCACATAAAAATGGGTATTGTAACATCCAGTTAGTGAGGGGAGAGGGGAGAAGGATTAGGAGGGTGAATGCTCTTCATGATGGAGCCTGTTTTTGTTCTGTCTTTGTGACCAGCAGTAGGGAGCGCCTGTGACGCTCACTTCATGTGTCATGGAGCTGCCGACGGAGGATTCCGTGGAAAAGCAGCAGAGCTGCAGAGTGGACAGGAAGGAATCAGAGCTATAATTAACTTCTGTCTCATTGTGTTCAACAACAGTGGCCCTTATTTCTCCAAAGACGAAATCCTGCGGTCTTACCCTGTGGCTGTCACACTGTAAAGCCAATGACCCTTTCAGTCTATGGTGAAAATAGAAAGCATAATAATGGGCCTGCTCTGGTTTAAGTGGGGATAGAAGAACCTGGTAGAATTAAGTCATGTTTCATTTGTTGTGCCAGTGTAACTCTATGGGGAAATAGCGGGTTGATTAAAATTCTTGGTCTGTTGTTTAATTATTTAGAATGATTGCTTCCAGCAGATGTGTTTCTCTTTGTAGTCCTTTTGGTTTGTTGCTGGCATGTTTTAGTGTCCAGTTACTTATTCTTTTTAATCCTCCCCCGAGGATATGTTTTTATTGCTTTTAGAGAGAGGGGAAGGAGAGAGAGAAAGAAATATGTATGTGAGAGAGAAGCATCGATTGGTTGACTTCCTTACATGCCCTGACTGGGGATCGAACCAGCAACCTAGGAATGTGCCCTGACTGGGAATCTAACCCACAAACTTTTTGGTATTCGGGACAATGCTCCAACCAACTGAGGCACCCAGCCAGGGCCAGTTATCTTTTTTTAAGCTTTAAAATATCCAAGTAGCTCTTCATGTATTTTGTTTGTTTCTTCCATGACACCAGGTACTTCTCATTGGTCAAGGCTACTGATGATTAATTTGTATTTCTGTCTTAGAAATGTGTTTATTAAGAACACATCAGAAAATTCATATATACCCCTTACCGGACACTAAAGAGAAAATTTTAAAAATTACAAATGATTACTGACCACTTTGACTTGGAGAGAAATTGACAAGTTAATAGAATTTTAATTTATATTGATGAAGCAAGTAAATGGTGGTGGTGCAGGCACTTCCCGGGTGAGGGAGAAGAATGAGTAAGTCATAGAAATCTGTATCAATGGTGCTTTCTAGAGTTGTTCATCCCAGGTATACTGGTACAAGCTATTTGGGAAAGAGCAAGGCCTGTTCATGGACTAGTGAGAGCCCCATCCGGCAATATTGATGCACCAAAACAGTTGTTTGAGAGTCCTTGTGTTTGCTCTTCCTGGAGCCATGCTAGGAAGGCAAGCTGCTGCTATGCTATAATTGCTGTACAGCGTTTTGTCCTGTTTTGTTTTGTTTTTTAAGCCCATGTGCATTTTCATGGTTGGTTATAGTTTTTGTATGTGTGTGTGGCAGCATTTGAGGGATGGGGGTGTCCATAAGGCTCCTAACACTTGACTGCCAACTTTTCTGGGCTCACATGTCCTTATTTGTATGTTTGCCAGGGAGAAATGCCTCCTGCCTCTCCAGTTGGCTTTGGAATCCAAGAATGTGAAGCTGGCCCAACATGCCTTGGCAGGAATACAGGTATGGCTCGCACTGAGTGCATTGGGGACGACAGAAATTGACAGGCCGCATTGGCATGGAAAGAGCAAATAGTTAATATTTTAAATACTAGCTGTTTAAAGACCCAGACAGACTTTTGATTGAACTAGGTAATAACCAGAGAGGATAACAAGATTTTTAAAAATATTTGTCAACATTTCTTTGTATACAACATTATCTTATTGAGCCTTTGCCCTCACACACTGATTCATGAGTACTCAGCTAAGCCACACAAAAGTGAATTTTTTTAAATTTATTTTTTGTTAATCCTCTCCAGAGGATATGTTTTTCATTGATTTTTTTATTTGTTATTTTTTTAGAGAAAGTAGAAGGGAGGGGGAGAGGCAGAAAGAGAGGAACACATCAATTGGTTGCCTCCCACACACACCCCAACTGGGGCTGGGGATCGAGCCTGCAACCGAGGTACATGCCCTTGACTGGAATCGAACCTACAATCATTCAGTCTGCAGGCTGACACTCTATCCACTGAGTAAAACTGGGTAGGGCCAAAAGTGAAATATATTATGTGATGTCCAACTTTTAGGAGAATAAGGGATCCCAAGAGAGACACCCCAGGTTCCGTATCAACTCAAATCTTGTATACACTCAATGTCTGTGGTTCTGTGGATGAAAATTGATGGTAAACCTGACACATTTTGTTTTGTTTCTTACTCTACAGTTAGGTTGGCAAATGGGATAATGTGTTTTGTTTTCAGAGTAAGATTGAGAAGAAGAAAAAATTTGGTCTATTTGGTCTAATAGGAAAAGTTAGATTGAGAACATTTCCTTCTCTGAGCATTTGTTCATTTGTGTTTTACACATTACATAATAGAGCCGTTGCAAGAGTGCAAGAGAGATGGCTATATAAATGCACTGACTTTTTAAGTGGTTTGGTTTCTAAGTGACAAGCACTGTGAAGTTCAAGCCTGCGGGGGTTTATTCAGCAGGGCCATGGATCAGCAGCATTTGTAGGACGTCTTTTCACATCCGTATGTACAATTTCATTGTTAGCTCTCTAAGTTCAAAGAGGTCCCTAATACCTTTTCTTACTCTCTCCCTCACTGGATTAGATAAAGTATGTTTTATTATATAACAGCATTAGACATTTTTAAACATCATCCATAATGTTATTTAAAACTTTGCTCTTCTCCCAGGTAATTGGGCCAACCATAAAAATGAATGGAAGGTTGTTTTAACCTGCCACTGATGTTTCTTTTTCTCAAGTATTGTATAGATTTTCCATTTAATTACTATTTTCTTAACCCTCCAACACTCTAAGTTAGGGGACTGTGATTTCAAGGGTTTACTTAATTATGATAACATCAGTGACCTGGTGGGCAATGAGCTTTCTCTTACCATTCCTTGTTACCTCCGATTAACTTCAGGCAATATTTTTGGGCTTCCCAGTCTTTATCACTGTAGTTAATAAGAGGTTCGTACATTAACTTTAACTCTGGGCTGCCCTGCGTGCACTAGATAATAGTGAAAAATCTCTTTTGAGATAATACAGGCAAAAATGTCAGAGAGTTCTGGGAAGAAGGTTCACCATCCTTGTTCTGATCTGATCGGCATTCAGCTAAAAGAGGGTGTCATTGCTCTGGACAATCAGAAGCCAAAAGCTCTTCACAGTAGTGACTCTACACTGAATTGGCCAAGGGCAGATAGAACAGGGATTAATAGAAAGTCCTTAACTGGGTCTCACAGACCCACCGCCCCAGGACAGAATGGGGGAGAACAGCTTACTTTCAGTCCTTGTGAATTAGGGGTTCTCATTCACAAGTGTGAGTCAGCACAGAATATGCCATGACTTACAGCTAATTTGATCTGAGAATGTGATTAAAGCTATGAATTACCATTTGTTTGTTTGGCAATAAACACATTTAATTATTTTACATAACTAGAATTCTAGAGATGGGCCGTTTTAGGTTTGGTGCACCAGCTCAATGGTGCCACCAAAGACCTCATTTCTTTCCCTTATTTTCCTCTGCCATCTTTTTATTTTTTATTTTTAAAAGGCTTTATTATTAGAGCAGTTTTTGATTTACAATAAAATTGCGAGGAAGGTTCAGGGAATTCCATGTACCTCTGTCCCACACGTGCATAGCCTTCCCATTGTCAACACCACTCACCAACATGATTCATGATTCTTTTTTTTTTTTTTAACCAAGGAGGAGACTACATTGATACACCATATTGACCCACAGTCCACAGTTTACCTTACGGTGCACTACTCTTTCATGTCAGACCACTCATGAGGTCCTACATTCATGCTGGAGGCCACATGTTAAGCCCGAGAGCACCTGTGAAACTATGCCATTGAAGGTGCCCGAGGAGGGTTAGTATGGAGGAGAAAAGACTTAGGTGGACGTCACAGCTGATTTCAGATACTTCAGAAGCCTAATCCGTGTGAATCTGGGGAAGGATAAGTGAGCAGAAGCTGTAGGCAGTTGGGTTTGGGTACAATCTAAGAAAGAATTTCATGAAAAGCAAGAGTTGTCCTGAAAGAAAAAAATGCTGTCCTGTGGGGCATAATGACTCCTGGGAAACCGGGTGAAAGTGAATGTCCTTTTGTTTAGGTTTTTGCAGGATTCATTTTCTAATGAAAATACACTAAGATTTGTAGATTCATGAGAAATTCCAGGGTAAATGATAGTTCACAGTCGTAAGTGAAAAAGTAAACATCTGAGAAAAGGAACTTGTTGTCTACAGGACTCCTTTCCTGTGAACAAGCTCCATTCAGAAAGAGTGTGTGTGTGCACGACTGTTGTGAGGGTTGATTTCCCTTGGCACATGCATGCTCCACCCCCATCACCCAAATAACCTTTGTGCTCACCATGTTAGAATTTCACTTGGTGAAATATATAATGATTTATCTAATAGCAGGAAGAAGACTCTGCCAAAAAACTTCACCAAAGGTTTGATGTGTTGTTTTCTTTGCAATGGCATCTGGAGCAGGAGTTCTTTCCTAATGGCCTCCAGCTTCCTGCCTCCGAAGAAGAATTATCCTCCGTACGCACTAAGCTACAACAGAGTAAGGCAGCAGGAAAGAGCCTATCTGTGATCACTGCCTTGTGCCTCTTTACAGAAGCTTCTGTCAGAGGAGAGGTTTGTATCCATGGAAACAGACTCCGATGAGAAGCAGCTGCTTAATCAGATCCTGAACGCCGTGAAAGTGACGCCGTCCCTCCACGAAGACCTGCAGGTGGAAGTGATGAAGGTTGGTTTGATGTGGCTACCAGTCTGCGTCATTGGCACAGGAATAAACTCTGACTCCCCTCCTCCCAGTCCCCCAGCTCTTACTGTTTTCTTGGAAATGCCTCTGCATATTGGTCATGCTAGCTCACCCTTTGCTTGGAATAATATATGGTTATTATCCTTGCTTATGGTCCCCCGGAGTAATCTTGATTATTGAACAGAAAGGACAACTAAGTGAAAAAGTATGATTTCAATACATCTGTAAGATTTTTGGCCCACTCATGCATGTCAAATGTTAGAAAATGTATTTATCACTTTTTGAGAGCATGTATGTGAGCAGTTCTAGCTTGGGACAGATCCGATCATTCTGGGTATCCTGCCTGCCTGTCTATGTTAAAACAAAGCAGAGTTCTAATGCTGTTTCAACATTCACTAAGGTCTTAGAATAGTCAGGTTTTAGGGGAAGAAGACCATAATTTGGAACCATATCAGAATCACATCTTTTTTCCCCATGCTCAAATTATGTGACCTTAATCTCCCACATTCCAGCTACCATCTCTATTGGGGGGCGGAGGGGGGGGGCGGTTGACATCTCTCCCTCCCCTTTCCCTTCCTTGAAAATCACCGTGATTGGGAGCCCCTTACACTGACTCTGCAGTATGTCAGATCCTGGGAGTGAAGAGTGAGTTGGGCAGGAAAGGATGGAAATCTTTCCCAGAAGAGTGCCTTGGTCAGAGTAGCAGCTGGAACCACAGACTGGCTTTCAATAATGTCTCTGCCCGTTCTCTCCCTAGAGGAATGTTTAAGAATAGCTGGTGGCGTAGAATGGTTGATTTCTTCCTGGAAGTGCACTGAGGGATTTTTGTCTTGGATAAGAGATTCACTTCTCTGGACTTCAGTTTCTCTACTCAGAAAAGAAAAGCTTGGTTTCAATCATGGCATTTTCTTAATGCCCTGGGACTCACCCTAACCCTGTTGGTGGGTGGTTTAGTGTAGTGATTAATGAAGAGCTCAGACTCCAAAGCCAGCCTATCTAGGTTTGAATCCTCATTCATTTCCTAGGACAGATTCCTTAACCACTCTGGCTTGATCTTCTTATCTGTAAAATGGGGGTAATAGTAGCGTCTACCCAATAGGATTGTTGTGAGGATTAAGTAGAGTGATATTTGTAAAGAACTCAGCACAGTATCTGGCATAAAGCAAGTGCTTTCAAAGTGTTAAATATTACCACTACTTTTCCTACTTTTACCTACTGCTACAGCTACCTACTGCTGCTGAGTCAGAATCTTAGTGGTGGGTCTAAGAATAGTCCTGTACACAGTAAACATTGGGAAACTCTGAGCTGGATGGCCTTGAGGAGCTTATTTGTCTTTAACTCTCTTTGCTTCTGGAATATACAGGTTTTTCCTGTCCTTTGACATATGTTTGTCAGTTGTGCAATCATAGGAACCGAAGCATAACCACCTCTAGATTTGTTTTACTTCTCTACTACCCCCTTGGCCACTATTAGGGGAGAAGCAAGGCCAGCTGCCGTGTTAATTGCTTTTACTACTTCCAAGTCTAGTCTGCTGAGTCCTTCATCTACTATTAAGTCTCAAAGTACTGGAGGCTGAGCTCTGGTGTCATACTGATAGACACGCCTCACAGATTTCATATTATCTGGAAATTCTCCCAGGCATATAGCTTTTTGTAGAGGACAGACATATGTATTAAAAATTAAAATGAGAAAGTGCCTGTTTTTGTAGGAGGAGCTGTGGAGAAGCAGGATGCTTCATGGTCATGTCCACAGTAACACCTGTTTTGAAAACCTATACTTGCTTTAAAAAATAACAGCTCAGCAGTGCCTTCTGCTAGCTTTGCTGAGTACAGGAGTTGACACATGTTAACTCTCCTGGAAATCCTGGAAAGCCATCTTAATGGACTTTTTAATGACATCACAATAGACCGTGGTACTTGTAGTTAATGTCTGGCAAGAAATCAGACATTGTCAGAAAAGAAAAACAACAATGTGGGCTGCCATTCTTCACAAGTAGATTTACAAAATGCCTAGAAAGATAAGGGCTTTTGTTGCATGCTATTATTTTTAACTAGTTCAACATTAGAATTGGGAAAAATGTATTTTTTATTTAACTCTAGCTGGTACACAATACTATGTTAGTTATCTTAGTTTTAGGTGTACAACATAGTGATTAGACGTTTTTATACCCTGCAAGGTGATCTCCCCACTAATCCTAGTACTCATCTGTCACTGTGCAATCTAATCACCATATTATTGACTATATTCCCTTTCACCTTTTTCACCCATTTCCCCACTCCCTTCCCTATGGCAACCATCAGTTAGGTCTATGTTTCTATGAGTCTGTTTCTATTTTGTTTTATTTTTTGTTTATTTTGATTCCATATATAAATAAAATCATACAGTATTTGTCTTTATCTGTCTGATTTATTTCACTTGGCATAATACACTCTGGGTCCATTGTTGCAAATGGCAAGATTTCATTCTTTGTTTTCTGGCTGTGTAATAGTCTATTGTGTGTGTATATATACCACATCTTGATCCATTCGTCTATCAGTGGACACCTAGGTTGCTTCCATATCTTGGCTGTTGTAAATAATGCTGCAGTGAACACAAGAGTGCATAGATCTTTTCAAATTAGTGTTTTCATTATCTTTGGATAAATACTCAAAAGTGGAATTGCTGGGTCAGATAGTAGATCTGTTCGGACGTTTCCCCCCTTCTTTCTGATGGATAACCTTTAGTGAGGTTATTACTGATACAGCTGGCTGAGTCTTCAAAGACTACAGGGAATTACGGCTGGCCTTCTGCCTCTGTAAGCGTGTCAGAGATGAGAGCATGCTATCTGGGAAGGGCAGGCCAGCTTTGTAGATAAGGCAAGATATGATATGGAATACTGAGAAAGCATTTGGTGAATGTTTTGTTATTGGACATCTTATTTTATGTGCATCTTTGGGTAATAGAAATGAATATTGGTGGAAGGCTTTACAATTTTCAAAGGAGAAATAACAGGAGCTGATTATTTAGCATTTATTATGCATCAGAAACTCTGCTAAGTACTTGACATTCATACTCAGATCACACACCTAGTTAAATGATGGAGCCAGTACTTGAACTATCATTCAGCCTGAGGTCAAGCCTGTGTTCTTAAAGAGTGGGTTACATTGCCTTCTTACTCTATCTGCAAGACATTTTAAAGTTGATTGAATAGAAAAGTTATGTCACAGACTAACAAGGGGCAAAGCTAGAGTGACTTGAAGTCCTGTGTGTTTTCTGTACCCTCCCATGACATTATAACATTGTATTTATTTACTAGTTCAGTTAGCTAGATTCAAATATGAAGAAAGGATCATAGTAATTTTCCCACCAAAGTAGCTGATGGTTCTGTTTGTGTGTGTGTGCATTCGGGGCGCACGCAGGAGGGAGAGAGGGGGG
>NW_005354291.1:14431112-14474806 GCF_000412655.1 Myotis brandtii
GAAGGAGGGGAGGGGAGAGGAGAGGGGAGGGGAGGGGAGGAGAAATTGAGATTATAAGTTAGGGGAAGGGAAAGAAAATGTAATTTACCATTGACATGTTTTCATATTTTGTACCAAAGCCAACCAGATGTCTACAGAAAATATAAAGGTGAATGATTCATGGGGAAAAATCTTACTATCTGTAGAACTGGTAGACCTAAGCTTTAGGTTGTCCATGTAGAACTCTGGTCTTACCGTGGAGAGGAGAGAGTACTTTTACATTATGTACCAGCTTTGCAGTCCATGCCTTGGTCTGGGAGTAAGAAAGAGACCAAATGGAAGGAACATTTCTACATCCCTTCTCAATAATATTTTAATGGCAGAGTCTCATATTTTGGCCTTTTAACTCTGGGCTTTTGGTCTTCTAGAGTGTCTTAGGGGAGGAATGATCATTAGCCAAGTTTGAGGGTGAAAAATGACTAAATTGTCTTGCCTTCTCATAACAAGGAGAAATCCATTCTTAGTCTAAAGCTAAGTCTATTGAGACACGTTAAAGATTTGCAGCAATCTCTAGTATTAAGGAACAATCCAGTGTTTGATGAAAAATGTTTAATTTTGAATGTGCAATTGTTAGAGGTTGATCTGTCATGATTACAAACACATTTCTTTGGTTAATGCAGAAGTATCTAAAATAGGTGGTTTTGCTAAGAAAATGGTTCCCCAACAGCCCTCCCTCTTCCTGCTCCGAAAATTGAAGATAGTGTTTTCTACTTTGTATACACATTGATAAAATTCGTACTATTCCCCCCCCCCAGCTTCCCTACCCATTAGTGTGACTGCATTAGACAGATAATAAAAATATATGGAAAAGAAGAAAATATTGAAAACTTAGAAATGTGGTTTTCCTTTAAGTAATTTATGCATTACTTTTTGAGATAAAGGTATTTTCACATTATTCTTTTTTTTTATGCACCACCATTTCCAAGTGCCATACCACTTGAATATATTTGAGAATAATTCTAAGTGTTTTAAAACTTTACACCCATGGTGTTTGTTAAGCAAGCAGAGATGCAGAGGCTCCTATATTTACTGGGAATGTGTTAGAGTTCCTAGTAGAGTGGGAAAGATCCTCCAATTTTTTCAATCCTATTGTCAATAAATACCTATTGCTTCCTCTGTGCTAGGCGGGGATGATCCCATGGCAATGAAACTGAAATGAAACAAAAACAGTCTTTATCTGAAGGCCAGTGATAAAGAAATCAATGAAATGCATAAATACACATAAACTGTGATAAATACAATGAATGAACAATCTAGGAAAACTAAAAGTGTATTTATAGTAAGGTCTGAGGGTGGGCAAATGAGAAGAACAGAGAAGTCTCTTCTTACGAGGTAATATTTAAAGCAAATAGATCTAAAGTATTAGAAAGAATCAAGCAAGAAGATTGAGATTGGAGAAAGTGAAGAAAGAATTACTGTATTAGTTAGGATTTATTTCCTCGAAACAAGGCAGAAGTTTATTTTTTTCTTGCATAAATTTAGGTTAGTATTGGCTGAACCACATTATCAGAGATGTTTGTTTCTTGGATTTTGTTTCCCCACCTCATTGTCCATGATGGCCCCCATCCTCAGTCATCATGTCCACATTCCAGCCAACTGGCAGAAGGAAGGATAGGCAGGACACTTCTGCTCACATCCCATTGGCCAGACTTGGTCACATGACAACACTCGGTTGTAAGGAAGGCTGGGAAGTGTAGTCTTTATTTTGGGCAGCATGTGCCCAGAGTTCTAAACTTCAAAAAGAAGAGGATAGTGCTGAGAGAGAACTGGCAGTCTGCCACAATCACTTATCACATGAGAATCGCAGTCTGGTTTATTTTTCCCCAGCAAGAGGCAGCTGACACATCTCCTCTGCCATCTCCTGCCCCCTTTTTTTACTGCACTTTCCTCAGCAGAAAAGAATTATAATGCATTCAGTGAGGTGTGAGGTTAGCTGAGACCTAGTAGACTACCGTGGCCTATTCAGGGGGAACATCACGATATAATCTCTCTGACTAGTTAGTCCTAAACTCTCGATTCAGGCATGACTACAAGATTTCACTAGGTACTAAGTGAAAACTAATTACATACTGTCAGTATTGTTTGCGTCCCTTTGGTGCCTAGCAGAGCATCTGGCATGTGGCTTACTAGTTGCTTGTTACTTCAGTTATTGACTAATGGAGAGGAGAAGGAAACACATGTGATAGTTTTCAGTGGCCACCAGGATAAAAGGAAACAGAAAACTCAAGTTGTGATTATAGATAAATATCTGTGTGAGTTCAAAACTGAGAAAGAACAACATGGATTTGGACTTTAGAATTGAAGTAACCTCAAACATCATCAGATCCTTCTTTTTATAGGAAAATTGAAGTTGGAATGGTTCAGTTACTTGGTGGGACTTACACAGTTGTTGGTAGCAGAATTGCTTTTTCAACCATTTAAATATTTCTGGAGAGGCTTTGTGGCAACCCTAGGAGTTGATCTGGTCTTTGGATATGTGGTATTGGATAGGTGAAGAAGAAAACTTTCTAGACTTGTGTTTGAGTTAACTGCAAGGTCAGTGTGAGTAATATGGCTTCTGAAAAATAATGAAACGTAATGAGAAAGAAGAAATGTCCTACAGTTTAGATAGGAATTAACTGAGACACCTTTACGTGGACAAGTGTGTCTGCAAGAGTAGCAGAATGGCATGATGTAACTGTCCTAACAATCATTACACTCTGTCATTTTAGAATTTCTTGTTACTTTTTCTGCTTTTCAAAATATTTGGTAGCAGAGTGGTAAAAACAGAGCTTCTGGAGCTAGAATGCTTGGTGAACATAGGAAAGTTTTTTAATTTATCGGTGCCTTAATGTTCTAAGCTGTAAAATGTAAATGATAATGATGTATACCTCCTAGAGAAAGACAAGTGGTGTCTCAGTATTCAGGGCGTGTCACTGAATTTTCTGCCTCAGTTTCTGCTGAATTTGACCAAGTAAAAAAAGAACCAGAATGTTTCTAAAGAGAAGGAATTATGGGATTACTTTCCATTTTAGGAAGTTTCCAGCCAATATATGTGAGGGACCCGAAGGAGATATGTATTAAGTAGCAAAGCTAAGGTATCAGCCAGAACTAGAGCTGGGGTCTGAAGTGCACTTGGCACTGAGGATTTCAAGAGTCTGCTCTCTCCTTGTTCCAGGAAAGACAGGGCCTTCGGTGGGCTGGACTCTGATTCCTAGATACCCTTTTGAGCTCTGGTAGATTATTTTGTTTGGTTCGACTTACAAATATCATTTGGTATTTGGAAAAATGAAACTACAATCACCTCAAGAAGCACCCATATATAAATAAAAATTATTTTAATAGTTTAAGAAAGAGGAAAAGAAGAATTCCTTGCTCATTCAGTGTGCCCCCATGCCCTTGATGTGCCTTTGGGTAGGTTGTCTCCCCCAAATCAACTTGCTTCTTGATTATTTCCCCAAGTTTAATTTGTTAATTATATGTTACAACATATTAAATTAAGACTTTCATGAAAAGATAAAAACAGCATTACAACTGGTGTGCTATGTGTTGGACCCTGATACGCTTTCCCAGAATACAGTATATTTTTCCAATCATAATGCTCATAGCAACTTATTATAACTCCTTATCTTATGACTGTCTTCAAAACCAGATGTTAGCCCTGCAAGATCAGGGATCAGGTGTCTTTTTTGTTCACTGTATGCCCAACATCTCGTGCTAGATCTGCCCCCTGGTAACACCTCAATAAATATTTGTCGCATAAATGAAGGAGAGCCCGAGGAATGCAGCACACAGGTAGATATAAAGTAGACATGCAGTGGCCGTCTCTGGAAAATGGTCCTTTAGCAGCAAGGAGGTCTTTGAAACATAAATCTTAGGCAAGTTACCATTTACTGTGTTAAGTGCCAAAGACAGGTTCAGAGCAGAACAGATGTCAGGCAGGGAGAATGTTTCGTAAGTCTCATGGGAGATACCTTCTGGGGAGCAGAGGTGGTTTTCTCACTCTCCAGAGTGAGGTCCTGCCAGATGGCTGTACATCTGAAAGGAGGCTTACTAAATTCCGGTTGCCCTCACCAGGTCACCTGACACTTCAGTACATGATTGCAAAATGGCCTTTAGCCATTTATACCACCTGGATGTGACATTCAGATTCCCCGGACAGTTTTCTTCTATACAGCTGGGCTGTCTTCTCACATTGTCTACACATTTTCCAATAATGATTAAGCACCGAGGTGCGCAATCTCACTGACCACTGACACTCGGCGGTTGATTCTCCTGTGGACAGTGCATAGGATGAGCCTGGGCCAGGACTCACCATGCCTCCCAGGGCCAGGCAGGGTGCTGTAAACAGGTGGGCATCAGAAAGTCAGACCTTACCACTAGGAAGCTTATGAATCTGATGGGGGTGAAGAGGACACACAGATTTAAGTTATATCTAAACGGCTCCAAATAAATTCTGTAGAAAAAAGCCTTTTACATTTTCTGCCAGTTCTGTGATTGTCATGTCTGTAGCGGTATTGCCTGTATTAAGCATTTTGAACAAGGGATATCACTGTTCTTCAAAATATGTTACTTTATTAATATCTAATATCAAGCTTTGGGAATGGAGGAAGCAGGAGAGATTTTAGCAGACTGATCAGACATGAGGGAGTATGTGGGGAGAACAGTGTAGGATGATACTCGGGTTTTAAATACGGAGATGTTTGCCTTTTACGTTGGGAAGTCCCTGCATCCCTTTGCCAAATGCACCCCAGTCAGTCCATATCCATTGGAGTGACTGCAATCTGTCTTTAACTTCACTGACATCTTATTAAGTGTCTGCTTTATCACTTCAATTTCCCATTTGTCTTAGTACAATTAGTTTGGCCTGACCAACCTTAAAATAATACATGCAGAACATTTAACATAGGGCATTTAAATTGAAGTACAATAAGGTTCCAACCTACTTTCTAGCATCATCTCTAGCCTCTACCTTCATACTTCAAAGCCCTTACTCATGGCATTTCCTCTGCTTAGTACACATCTCTGTCCCTTTTCTCTCCTGCATCAGTGCTTTGCTCATATGTCATCTCATCTGCAAAGTCTCTCTTCTCCAGTTATGATGTCTTCTAACTTTCAGAGTTAATATATACAGTAGTCCCCACCACCACGTGTATGTGGGAGATACGTGTCAAGGCCCTGGTGGATGCCTGAAACCTTGGATAGTATGAGCCCTCTATATGCTATGTTTCTTTCCTATACATGAATACCTTTTCACTTAAATGAAGCATTTTACGGCCTCTCTTTGGCATCTCTGAATTGCCAGATCCTTTTCACTTGTGCCAGTTCTTAAAATAGATCAGCTTTACTTTCTCCTTTCCAGGCTTTTTTTTTTTTTTTAAATCCGGGGTTTCTGTACACATTTTAAATTGCAGAGTTGATTGGGAATTTTGTAGCCTTTGTAATGATTTTTCCCCTTTTCATGGAAGACTGAGCCTTTCTTTATTTAAATTCTCACCCAAGGATATTTTATCATTGATTTTTAGAGAGAGAGGAAGGGAGAGTAGGAGGTATGGGGGGAGAGAGAGAGAGAGAGAGAGAGAGAGAGACATCAATATGAGAGAGACACATTGATTAGTTGCCTCCCACACACATGCTTCCAGACCAGGGCCAGGGATTAGCCTGCAACCCAGGTATGTGCCCTTGACTGGAATTGAACCCACGACCTTTGGTGCACAGGCCAATGCTGTAACCACTGACTCACACCAGCCAGGGCTTAAGCCTTTTTTTCCTATCCTCTTAGATCATTTATAGAGGCTGTGCCATCCAGCTAGATTGCAAGACACTGCCTATCCATCACTCAAGTTCCTGCTGTTCAGTGATAATGTAGTCAGTATGCTTTCATGACCCCGTGAGGGCTGTATTTTTAATGGAGTTGCCCTCGATATTTAGATGTTCCTGTTTTTCTCGAGGCCAACATGCTCAGAATGTGAATTTAAAAATTTTGCCCTCTCACGATGCAGTGGAAGTCAGACACTTTAAATTAATTTGCCGTGGCTCTAAGTTTCCTTTCACTCACTCTGTGTTTTAATTTGGTGAATTAATGCTTGCTAGGCACTGGGCATAGCAACTGTTTCTCCACTTAGCACTTTTTGGGTGAGTCAGTTCTGTCTGCCTCATCATCCTTGCTAGACACTGGTGTCCTTTATATATCTTGTGAGCCCCGGGGGACCAGGGCACTGTCAGAGCCGTAATTAAAACCTGCTGTGCTGCCAACACAACAGACTGTGTGCGAGCTTAAGGAGCTGGCTTCCTTACTGTGCTCACTTCCCCTTCGTTATTGTCTGTTGTGCTTAGCTTTTGCGTATGGCTCGGTGAGTCTTTTGGTATTGGTGGCTAGGCATCAGGTGGGGAAAGCCTTTCTTCAAAGATGTTTTGAATAAAACCAGCAATGGGTGGGTACAGGGAGCCTGTCTGCTGCAGACTCCGGCTGCAAGGCCTCCCTGTACCTTCCCTGGCTTCCCTGGGGCAGAGGAAGTCGAGCTTCCCCTGTTCCCATGAGACTTGTGATTACCAAATCCCGCCACCAGCACCCTTCTTGAAGACTCTCAAAGGTACCGCTCCCACTGCCTCCAGCCACTGCCGCCAGAACGCAGCTCTTGCTCACAGAGAGCTGGGGTGGGTTTTTGAACATTTCTTTTCAAACCTACTTTTGTATGAATGTACACAGGATGGAAGGCAGAATGCCGGTCGTCAGTCCTGTAAGAAACTACGTAAAACAGGTTTCATAAATGTCCAGTTGTCAGTCTTTATAATGAATACCTAAAAAACCAAGGCCCAGGTGGACCAGTACTCACCTTCACAGACCACCACCTCCACCAGCCATCATTTTCTCATACCTTCCTACCCACCTGCTGTAAACATGAGGGGGAGGGGGACACAAGAAAAGGAAGCTGTGCAAAGTAGCAGAAAGCTAAAGTAGGAAAGCATCATATGAGAAAGCCTGAGGGCCTTTCGGGTGCTCAATGGATGTAATAGTCTAATGGGAAGATCATAAATAAGTAAATGCATCATTCATATATGAGACTGGTACGTGCTCTGAAGTAAATGAGCGGAGGTTGAATTGAGACCTGAAAGAACCAACTACATGAGTGACATGAGGAACAAGCATAGGAGGAGCCAAGGACAGGAGGGTTTCAGGCAAAGGGACACCCAATACAGAGGTATTAGATGTGTCCTCTCCCCAGGCCAGATAGATCCTGGTGACTGCTGCCCACAGCTTTCTTGCACACCAAATGCCAACCCCCGCAAAGATAGCCCTTAAATTAAAGAAAGCCTCTTTCCATGAGGCGATAAAGCAGTTGCTCCATTATCCCTCTCTTCCAGCCAGCATAGCATTGAGATGATTTTTATCAGGAGTCGACGCTTGGGTATCAGGCATCTTAAGGATTAAAAGACTGAGGAGCAGACCCACAATGAACTTATCTAACCTTGTGACTAAAATTGGCAAAAATCCCCTTTTCCTTTTTAAATTGCACACGTAATTGCTTTCTCCGAAGGAGTGACTGCATCTAGGACTGGCCTGGCTGGTGACTCAGAATGAGAGCTTAGGAAAGGCCTTGTCCCATCTGACAATCGTACTTTGGGTGTGCTGCTGAGGTGTATATGCTGTATAAGGTGACTTTGCTAGGCTTCAGTGCTCTTCCATGAATTGGGCAACATTCTCAGGAGGCTGCTACTGACAGGACCAGGTGCAAGCAGGGCCCGGCTGTTGTGTTTGGGAGCAAGGAGCAGACACCAGCACTTTTATGTCTGAGGCTACCAGCTAGCAAAGTTGCAGCGTCAGGAGCCAAATGGACAGGGGAGAGTCTGGCGTCTTATCTCCAAAATTAGAAGCAATTCTTAAAATGCCACAGGCTTTTATTGATCTGTTCCCTAATAGCTCTACAAGTAGAGAGTGAGATTTTTAATGGTCGCTAAAGATCTTGCAAATGTCATCGACTCGCTGTCTATATATCTTGGAGAATAAGGGGAGCATGGGACTAACAAATCCCAGGCAGCATTCTGAGGGAAATTACAGGAGGGAAGAGGAAAGTGACCATGCAACAATTTCTAATCCCATGTGGATTTGGGAGAGGACAGGAGCAGGAAAGTTGAGTGATGCTTGGATCTAGGAAGAAGTAGAGACAGTATTGCCAAGGGGTTCAGGGCATGGAGTCAGATTACTTGGGTTCAAATCTCAGCTCCACACTTGTTTCCTGAGTGATCTTGGGCATCTTACTCAATTGTTCTGAGCATCAGTTTCCTTATCAGTAAAGTAAAACAATCAAATGACAATTACTAAAAAAGCAATCTAGATCATATACATACAGTGCCTAGCACTAAGCCTGGCCATTTAGTTTCCTTATCAGATACTGGTAGACTTCCTGGAGTTGTTGAGGAATGCCTTTTCTGGCTTGCCTTGCAGTGGTCCTTCCCCGGGGGTGAGGGTAGCATCCTTTATTTTTAAAAGTGTTCATCTCTATTTTATTGGACAATATGCGGCCACCAATTAGAGAGCAGTGAGTGAAATAGCAACACATTCGATAAAGCAAAGAACAAAGGAGTCATCAAGAGGACTGCACAAAAGCCATATGGAATAAAAATCACTTTCTAGGTTTTTAACCCCCTCTCTCTTCCTTCCTCCCCCACCTCCTGGTTGGTAAAGGTTTTACTCTGCATAACCTACACCCCGACATTTGACCTGAACGGGAGTGCAGTGCTGAAGATCGCGGAGGTGAGTGCCCGCTGCTGCCCCCGCCCCCGGGTGCTGCTTGCGCTTGTGCTGCTTGCTCACAGCTGCTTCACCCCAGCTGGCATCCATACCGGGGTAGAGTGGAGCCCAGCAGTGGGGCGAGGCCTTCTCTGGTCATGACCCTGGGGAATTTCCACTAAGGGTTGGATCTGTGAGAAGTGGGCTCGGTGGTCCATCGTCCTAAGTCATGGTGCTTTGCATGCTTTGGTTTGCTTAACTTGAGTCTGTAACCACAGAAATAACAGTACTGGTTCTCCCCACCTTACCTCACTCAGAATGCATTCCTGGTCTGTTCTTTCTAAGCTCAATCAAAAAGCATTTGAGTTTTCTTCAAATGTTTTTTAAGAAACCGGGTATTTGATTTAGAGAGATGTTTATTGATTAAATTCCATTCCTGTCTCCTAATCCCCGATGAGTGTATTTGTAGCTGTCGCTGGAAAGCCTTCTCTTTTCTGTCTGTATTGATCTGTGCTGTAACCTGGAGCAATCATTACCTCCCAGCGCTCCCCCGAGTGTGTCCTACAGAAAACTTGGCTTTCTGACTGTCTGGCATAAACCTTTGGTTTTTGGAGACCTCATCATTCCAGAGCTGTACTTTAATACACTTAGAATAATTTTCTTTCCATTTCTTGAAAAGAGTATCTTCAGGATTTGTATGTTTTGACAAGCATGCATCTTCAGACCTTAATGAGGCATTGATATTCTGAATTCTTCAATTACAGAGAAAAAGAAAGCCTATTAGTGCTCATGGGTTTTTGTTTTTACAATAATGATTACCATTTATTGGGTATACCAGGTAGATGCTAAACACTTTGGGCATGTTTTCTTTTTTTCATCATTTTTCTCATCATTATTGAGGTATAGTTGACAAATAAATGTATATATTTAAGC
The DNA here is from genome assembly GCF_000412655.1 of Myotis brandtii. Lineage (NCBI taxonomy): Eukaryota > Metazoa > Chordata > Mammalia > Chiroptera > Vespertilionidae > Myotis > Myotis brandtii. The sequence continues at coordinate 14,440,795 of NW_005354291.1, forward strand.
TGTACAACTCGGTGTTTTGATATATGTATATATTGTGGAATAATCACTACAATCAATTAATTAACATATCCATCACCTCAGCTACATAACATTGTCATGGGTAGTATTTATATTGGCTGATTCATGGACTTTTACAGTATTGTGTGCCATTAAAGGGTGAAAATTAAGAGAAAATTATTTTGAGCACACAGGACATTTTTGTGAGTCTATCAAAATAAAAAGAAGCAGACAATTAGCTGACTTCTCACTACAATATAAATCAGTTCTCAAATGTGTATTTATATTGTTGGAAAGAACACTTTTCTTTCACACAGTTATATGTTTTACTCCATATAGGTAAAGAAAGAGAATAGCTGTCGGTATTTTTCTAATGAATTTTGAGAGTTACCTGTGAGTACTCATTATTGGCAGGTTCATTTTTTTCTATTGTGGTAAGAACACTTAGGATGAGATCTGCCCTCTTAACATAATCTTAAGTGTACAATACAGTAATGTTAACTATAAGCACAATGGTCTAGAGCAGATCTCCACAACTTATTCATCTTCTATAACTGAAACTTTATACCCATTGAATAGTACTTTCTCTGTATTTCTCCCTCCTTCCGGCCCTTGGCAAGAACGACTACTCTGTTTTTCAGAATTTGACTATTTTAGATTCCCCATTACTTTTATTTTATTTATTTTGGATATCTGTTTATTGTTTTTGAATTGTAACAGAACCTAAAGAAATCTCCTAGTGAATATGCATGTTAACATCTAATGATAGCCTCTTTACAAAAGGTTTATATTTTATATTATGTAGAATATTTGATTTAACCAAAAGCTACTACAAAATCGAATCCTTACAGCTATCGCTTTATTTTTTTTATATTTTTTATTGTTGATAGTATTACAGATGTCTCCCATTTACCCCCCATTAACTCCCCTCCTCCCAGCCCCTACCCACCCATCCCCAGGTCTTTACTACCCTATTGACTGTGTCCATGGGCTATGCATATAGGTATATAAGTTCTTTGGCTTATCTCTTTTTTTACTTTTAAAATGACAACTGTAGTGTTTTTGATTGTTTGTTGTTTTGTGGGGTTCTTTTGGTTTTTGTTTTTTATCAGAGCAAGAAGCAGGGCTGGCATGTGGGAGGCAGGCCTGTGCAGGGCGGGAAGGGAAATGTAGCCTTCACCGTGCAGCCGGCCCTTGGGAGCTGTGGGGGCACAGGTTGTTGCAGCACCCTACGTTGCGGGATGGCCACCAGGAAGCCCAAGCTGAGAGGAGGAGGAGGTTGTCTTTACCCTCCTCGCAGGAACCAGTTTTCGAATAAGAACCTGAAAGTTGGGATGCAGTTCCTGAAGAGTGGACAGGCACTGCCCTGGACCAGCCAAGTCAAGCGTGTTCACTGAGGGCGTCTGGAAGCAGAGTAAAGACTCGGCAGGCCTGTCCAGAACAGTGAGGCAGCAGGGCACAGTGCTCCCCACCAAAACCTGTAAAGGAACCTGTTTTTGAAGAAAATCTCAGCCTGAGAGATGTAAAGGTAAAGGCCTCGAGCTGGGAGGTAGAAACAGGGCTCCAGAGTCCCATGTTTAGATGTCGGCCCAGCTCTGGCACCCCCAGCGTGTTGCCTTGGATACCGCCCTGGCTTCAGGCTGCTTCTCTGTAAAAGGAATGCTAACAGTGTGGTTGTGCCGATTGGACAAGAGAAGTAGAATCCACATAAATAGCTTTCCGTGCAGGTCCGGATAAAAACAGCATTACAACTGGTGTGCTATGTGTTGGACCCTGATAAACTTTCCCAGAATACAGTATATTTTTCCAATCATAATGCTCATAGCAACTTACTATAACTCCTTGTCTTATGACTGTCTTCAAAATCAGATGTTAGCCCTTCAAGATAGGGGATCAGGGTGTCTTTTTTGTTCACTGTATGCCCAACGTCTCGTGCTAGATCTGCCCCCCGGTAACACCTCAATAAATATTTGTCGCATAAATGTAGGAGAGCCCGAGGAATGCAGCACACAAGTAGATATAAAGTAGACATGCAGAGGCCGTCTCTGGAAAATGGTCCTTTAGCAGAAACGAGGTCTTTGAAACATAAATCTTAGGCAAGTTACCATTTACTATGTTAAGTGCCAAAGACAGGTTCAGAGCAGAACAGATGTCAGGCAGGGAGAATGTTCCGTAAGTCTGATGGGAGATGCCCTCTGGGGAGCAGAGGTGGTTTTCTCACTCTCCAGAGTGAGGTCCTGCCAGATGGCTGTACATCTGAAAGGAGGCTTACTAAATTCCGGTTGCCCTCACCAGGTCACCTGACACTTCAGTACATGATTGCAAAATGGCCTTTAGCCATTTATACCACCTGGATGTGACATTCAGATTCCCCGGACAGTTTTCTTCTATACAGCTGGGCTGTCTTCTCACATTGTCTACACATTTTCCAATAATGATTAAGCACCGAGGTGCGCAATCTCACTGACCACTGACACTCGGCGGTTGATTCTCCTGTGGACAGTGCATAGGATGAGCCTGGGCCAGGACTCACCATGCCTCCCAGGGCCAGGCAGGGTGCTGTAAACAGGTGGGCATCAGAAAGTCAGACCTTACCACTAGGAAGCTTATGAATCTGATGGGGGTGAAGAGGACACACAGATTTAAGTTATATCTAAACGGCTCCAAATAAATTCTGTAGAAAAAAGCCTTTTACATTTTCTGCCAGTTCTGTGATTGTCATGTCTGTAGCGGTATTGCCTGTATTAAGCATTTTGAACAAGGGATATCACTGTTCTTCAAAATATGTTACTTTATTAATATCTAATATCAAGCTTTGGGAATGGAGGAAGCAGGAGAGATTTTAGCAGACTGATCAGACATGAGGGAGTATGTGGGGAGAACAGTGTAGGATGATACTCGGGTTTTAAATACGGAGATGTTTGCCTTTTACGTTGGGAAGTCCCTGCATCCCTTTGCCAAATGCACCCCAGTCAGTCCATATCCATTGGAGTGACTGCAATCTGTCTTTAACTTCACTGACATCTTATTAAGTGTCTGCTTTATCACTTCAATTTCCCATTTGTCTTAGTACAATTAGTTTGGCCTGACCAACCTTAAAATAATACATGCAGAACATTTAACATAGGGCATTTAAATTGAAGTACAATAAGGTTCCAACCTACTTTCTAGCATCATCTCTAGCCTCTACCTTCATACTTCAAAGCCCTTACTCATGGCATTTCCTCTGCTTAGTACACATCTCTGTCCCTTTTCTCTCCTGCATCAGTGCTTTGCTCATATGTCATCTCATCTGCAAAGTCTCTCTTCTCCAGTTATGATGTCTTCTAACTTTCAGAGTTAATATATACAGTAGTCCCCACCACCACGTGTATGTGGGAGATACGTGTCAAGGCCCTGGTGGATGCCTGAAACCTTGGATAGTATGAGCCCTCTATATGCTATGTTTCTTTCCTATACATGAATACCTTTTCACTTAAATGAAGCATTTTACGGCCTCTCTTTGGCATCTCTGAATTGCCAGATCCTTTTCACTTGTGCCAGTTCTTAAAATAGATCAGCTTTACTTTCTCCTTTCCAGGCTTTTTTTTTTTTTTTAAATCCGGGGTTTCTGTACACATTTTAAATTGCAGAGTTGATTGGGAATTTTGTAGCCTTTGTAATGATTTTTCCCCTTTTCATGGAAGACTGAGCCTTTCTTTATTTAAATTCTCACCCAAGGATATTTTATCATTGATTTTTAGAGAGAGAGGAAGGGAGAGTAGGAGGTATGGGGGGAGAGAGAGAGAGAGAGAGAGAGAGAGAGACATCAATATGAGAGAGACACATTGATTAGTTGCCTCCCACACACATGCTTCCAGACCAGGGCCAGGGATTAGCCTGCAACCCAGGTATGTGCCCTTGACTGGAATTGAACCCACGACCTTCGGTGCACAGGCCAATGCTGTAACCACTGACTCACACCAGCCAGGGCTTAAGCCTTTTTTTCCTATCCTCTTAGATCATTTATAGAGGCTGTGCCATCCAGCTAGATTGCAAGACGCTGCCTATCCATCACTCAAGTTCCTGCTGTTCAGTGATAATATAGTCAGTATGCTTTCATGACCCCGTGAGGGCTGTATTTTTAATGGAGTTGCCCTCGATATTTAGATGTTCCTGTTTTTCTCGAGGCCAACATGCTCAGAATGTGAATTTAAAAATTTTGCCCTCTCACGATGCAGTGGAAGTCAGACACTTTAAATTAATTTGCCGTGGCTCTAAGTTTCCTTTCACTCACTCTGTGTTTTAATTTGGTGAATTAATGCTTGCTAGGCACTGGGCATAGCAACTGTTTCTCCACTTAGCACTTTTTGGGTGAGTCAGTTCTGTCTGCCTCATCATCCTTGCTAGACACTGGTGTCCTTTATATATCTTGTGAGCCCCGGGGGACCAGGGCACTGTCAGAGCCGTAATTAAAACCTGCTGTGCTGCCAACACAACAGACTGTGTGCGAGCTTAAGGAGCTGGCTTCCTTACTGTGCTCACTTCCCCTTCGTTATTGTCTGTTGTGCTTAGCTTTTGCGTATGGCTCGGTGAGTCTTTTGGTATTGGTGGCTAGGCATCAGGTGGGGAAAGCCTTTCTTCAAAGATGTTTTGAATAAAACCAGCAATGGGTGGGTACAGGGAGCCTGTCTGCTGCAGACTCCGGCTGCAAGGCCTCCCTGTACCTTCCCTGGCTTCCCTGGGGCAGAGGAAGTCGAGCTTCCCCTGTTCCCATGAGACTTGTGATTACCAAATCCCGCCACCAGCACCCTTCTTGAAGACTCTCAAAGGTACCGCTCCCACTGCCTCCAGCCACTGCCGCCAGAACGCAGCTCTTGCTCACAGAGAGCTGGGGTGGGTTTTTGAACATTTCTTTTCAAACCTACTTTTGTATGAATGTACACAGGATGGAAGGCAGAATGCCGGTCGTCAGTCCTGTAAGAAACTACGTAAAACAGGTTTCATAAATGTCCAGTTGTCAGTCTTTATAATGAATACCTAAAAAACCAAGGCCCAGGTGGACCAGTACTCACCTTCACAGACCACCACCTCCACCAGCCATCATTTTCTCATACCTTCCTACCCACCTGCTGTAAACATGAGGGGGAGGGGGACACAAGAAAAGGAAGCTGTGCAAAGTAGCAGAAAGCTAAAGTAGGAAAGCATCATATGAGAAAGCCTGAGGGCCTTTCGGGTGCTCAATGGATGTAATAGTCTAATGGGAAGATCATAAATAAGTAAATGCATCATTCATATATGAGACTGGTACGTGCTCTGAAGTAAATGAGCGGAGGTTGAATTGAGACCTGAAAGAACCAACTACATGAGTGACATGAGGAACAAGCATAGGAGGAGCCAAGGACAGGAGGGTTTCAGGCAAAGGGACACCCAATACAGAGGTATTAGATGTGTCCTCTCCCCAGGCCAGATAGATCCTGGTGACTGCTGCCCACAGCTTTCTTGCACACCAAATGCCAACCCCCGCAAAGATAGCCCTTAAATTAAAGAAAGCCTCTTTCCATGAGGCGATAAAGCAGTTGCTCCATTATCCCTCTCTTCCAGCCAGCATAGCATTGAGATGATTTTTATCAGGAGTCGACGCTTGGGTATCAGGCATCTTAAGGATTAAAAGACTGAGGAGCAGACCCACAATGAACTTATCTAACCTTGTGACTAAAATTGGCAAAAATCCCCTTTTCCTTTTTAAATTGCACACGTAATTGCTTTCTCCGAAGGAGTGACTGCATCTAGGACTGGCCTGGCTGGTGACTCAGAATGAGAGCTTAGGAAAGGCCTTGTCCCATCTGACAATCGTACTTTGGGTGTGCTGCTGAGGTGTATATGCTGTATAAGGTGACTTTGCTAGGCTTCAGTGCTCTTCCATGAATTGGGCAACATTCTCAGGAGGCTGCTACTGACAGGACCAGGTGCAAGCAGGGCCCGGCTGTTGTGTTTGGGAGCAAGGAGCAGACACCAGCACTTTTATGTCTGAGGCTACCAGCTAGCAAAGTTGCAGCGTCAGGAGCCAAATGGACAGGGGAGAGTCTGGCGTCTTATCTCCAAAATTAGAAGCAATTCTTAAAATGCCACAGGCTTTTATTGATCTGTTCCCTAATAGCTCTACAAGTAGAGAGTGAGATTTTTAATGGTCACTAAAGATCTTGCAAATGTCATCGACTCGCTGTCTATATATCTTGGAGAATAAGGGGAGCATGGGACTAACAAATCCCAGGCAGCATTCTGAGGGAAATTACAGGAGGGAAGAGGAAAGTGACCGTTTATTGTTTTTGAATTGTAACAGAACCTAAAGAAATCTCCTAGTGAATATGCATGTTAACATCTAATGATAGCCTCTTTACAAAAGGTTTATATTTTATATTATGTAGAATATTTGATTTAACCAAAAGCTACTACAAAATCGAATCCTTACAGCTATCGCTTTATTTTTTTTATATTTTTTATTGTTGATAGTATTACAGATGTCTCCCATTTACCCCCCATTAACTCCCCTCCTCCCAGCCCCTACCCACCCATCCCCAGGTCTTTACTACCCTATTGACTGTGTCCATGGGCTATGCATATAGGTATATAAGTTCTTTGGCTTATCTCTTTTTTTACTTTTAAAATGACAACTGTAGTGTTTTTGATTGTTTGTTGTTTTGTGGGGTTCTTTTGGTTTTTGTTTTTTATCAGAGCAAGAAGCAGGGCTGGCATGTGGGAGGCAGGCCTGTGCAGGGCGGGAAGGGAAATGTAGCCTTCACCGTGCAGCCGGCCCTTGGGAGCTGTGGGGGCACAGGTTGTTGCAGCACCCTACGTTGCGGGATGGCCACCAGGAAGCCCAAGCTGAGAGGAGGAGGAGGTTGTCTTTACCCTCCTCGCAGGAACCAGTTTTCGAATAAGAACCTGAAAGTTGGGATGCAGTTCCTGAAGAGTGGACAGGCACTGCCCTGGACCAGCCAAGTCAAGCGTGTTCACTGAGGGCGTCTGGAAGCAGAGTAAAGACTCGGCAGGCCTGTCCAGAACAGTGAGGCAGCAGGGCACAGTGCTCCCCACCAAAACCTGTAAAGGAACCTGTTTTTGAAGAAAATCTCAGCCTGAGAGATGTAAAGGTAAAGGCCTCGAGCTGGGAGGTAGAAACAGGGCTCCAGAGTCCCATGTTTAGATGTCGGCCCAGCTCTGGCACCCCCAGCGTGTTGCCTTGGATACCGCCCTGGCTTCAGGCTGCTTCTCTGTAAAAGGAATGCTAACAGTGTGGTTGTGCCGATTGGACAAGAGAAGTAGAATCCACATAAATAGCTTTCCGTGCAGGTCCGGCCGCATAGTAAATGCTTGGTCAGTGTCGTTATGGAACTTCACATGGACAGTGGTGTTGAGGTTACCCCTAAACAATATGGCCCTGAAAGGATGGGTCAGCGAAGGGCCAGCTTCCTGAGAGAACTGTAACAAGCTTACTCGAGTCCCCTCTTGTCCTGCCTGCAGCCCACAGAGATTTCCTTAGCTGGATAAGAGTTCCCAGTCAGTGTGCAGATAATGAAGCAGGGGCAGACCATCGCGGAGAAAGCTGCTACTCCAATGCTAGCTTTGACTTGTTGCTCCTCATAAAGACCTGGAACTCTATTCCTTGGAAGGAAGAAGAACTTGGTGAAGTTCTTAAAAATAAACTGTTCATCCTGTGTTTGATAGCGGCGGCTTTCCCCTTGCAGGCCCACAGAAGATTCCTCCACCCCACTGTGGTGGGACCCAGGGTATAGGCTGCCTCTTCTCCAGGCCTCTCAGATCCACCACTCTGCTCCAGTGACTGGACATTCTGGAAGACTCTCCAGCAAGGCAGGGGTAGGGACTGCTTCGTAATGGCCCAAGAGTCACCACTTCAAAGCACCTTTGATAAGTGTGCAGCATGGCCCCTCTGGACCTGGCATGGACACCAGCTTCAGAAGAGGAGGAATCCAGCTCTCCTGCCTGGCCGGCCCATGGGTCAGGAGATTTCCATATCAGTCTGCTGAGGGAGGCCGAGTGACCCATGAGACAACGAGCATACAGGGTCAGGGGTCACTCCGATCAAAAAGCCACCAAGAGAAACACCCTGGAGAGTACTCCTCCTGCTAAGAAGAATAGTGGACCTTTATTCATGGCTGCAACTCAGCATAGTTCTAGGCATAGCTATAGTTCTTGATTCTCTGTGGCCATTCCCTCTAAGAGTCAGTAATTCAGAGGAGGCTTGAAAACATATAACATCACTCTCGGTAAGAGACAAGTATATGCACTCCAAGACAGTGTTCTGTCTACACCTACTACATATTTAGCATTTACTCTCTGCCAGGCACTGCTCTAAGAACTTTACCTACATTAAATCATATAATCCATATAACAATACTGCAAAGCAGGATAAGGAAAGTGACACAGAGAGAGGTTCACTATCTTTCCCAAAGTCACACCGTTAGGAAGTGGTAGAACAGAATGCAAGCGGATGTGACTGAGCTTTCAGCCTATACACTGTGCAGCACGTGCTGTCATCAGCTCACCTATAGCAGACCCACCCATAGGAGCCCTTATGCTGCCCCTGTGTAAATGGTGGTAACCCACGAAGGGGCCACCTCTCCCCTCATCCCAAACCATGCTCAGGCATGAATACCCTGCAGGCACAATGTTGAAATTAAACTAATCTTGCCTTTTATCTTTAATATATATCTTTTTAAGAGAGTAGTTTACATCAGTTCACAGTTGATAATGAGTAAAGATCAGAACAAGAGATGGGCTTACCAAAGGTTCCTATAGGTTCCTATAAAAGGTCAACTATTTTCAATAGTTACTTGATTAAACTTTGACTTCTCCTCTTTACTTAGCACAAATAAGATGCCTCGGGTTGCCCCAGAATTCTGAGTAGTGTTTTGGTCTTAAGCATGCAAACTTGTAAACGCTTCCTCCCCCTCCCACAGAAGTCAAGTTGAGAATCACTGCTCTGATAGTTACTATTCCCTCCAGCCAAGCTTTGTCATAAAACCACGTGGAAATGTGCTGTTGTGCTCTAAAGCCTCAAGTGTGTTCCACCCACCAAATGCATGGGCGGTTCCTCAGGCCCCAACCCAGACCAAGGAATAAGAATCTGCCTTCTTATAAGATACTCCAATGAATCATGCATATTAAAGTGAGATCTAAAGGTCATGTTCTGCTGGGTTTATAGACCTAAAACCCCAGTGACAGCTGCCGTGCCTCTGCTTGGCTAATGGGACCACCCCACAAAGTATGGAGTCCCACCCAGCAGCAGCAACCTCTCGATGGTGATCCCCCAATGGTACAAGCTTTTGATTCTTCTAATCACCCTTGTCTCTCATCTTCTCCTGCCACATCAACTCCACATTTTCTTCTTCCCATTTGTCAGCGCTTGATATATATTAAATGTATTTCTTTTTATTTTATTCATTGAGTATAGAGAAAGAGAGAGAGACATCAAGTTGTTCTTCTACTTATTTATGCATTCATTGGTTGCTTCTTGTACATGCCCTGACCAGAGACTGAACCTCCAACCTTGGCATATCAGGATGACGCTCTAATCAACTGAGCTACCCAACTAGGGCTCAAACATATTTCCTAAATGCTTTAACAGTTGAATCTGCTACAGAGTTATCCCACTGTTCCATCTGAATATGTGTTTTCACCATTAAGACACAGGGTCAGCCTTTTAAAAAGGAGGGAAATGCCCCCTCACTCAATCCATATTTAGGTAACTTGGCATAAAAAGAACACAGAGTAGATCTATTTATAGGAAAACATAGCAACAACTTATAAATGTAAGTATATGGATCAGTAGTTATAAATATTAGATTATCAAATGAATAATGTATAGGTAATTTAAGAAAGGATAATAGTAGAATCATCTGGAATCAGATACATGAGATAGGAATAAACATCTTTCTTAAAGGCCTTCATTTTATGGGTGTGTGTTTTGTTTTGTTTTTAATTTGCAAAATAGCTTACAGTCTTTTGGTTTTCACCGGAGCAGTCATTTAAGAAATGCTTTTTCATCACCAGAATGTGGGAATGACAAAACAGACTTACTAGTATACTGCCACACACACAAAAATAATAGTGCTCTGTAGACTTACTGATACCCAATGATTTTTGTAAGCTCTCAAGTGCTTTTCACCTGCTAACTTAGCCTTTGAAAATCTGCATCTCTATTTTCAAAGCAGGACATTTCAGCCTAAAACTACCACTTAGCTCCAGCAAGCTTTCTTGGTTGTATCTGAACTTTCCATAAAGATAAGTCTTGCCCAGCTGGCGTGACTCAGTGGTTGAGCGTCAACCTATGAATCAGGAGGTCACGGTTCTATTCCATGTCATGGCACAGGCCCAGGTTGCAGGCTTGATCCCTAGTGTGGGGTGTGCAGGAGGCAGCCAATCAATGATCCTCTCTCATTAATGATATTTCTCTCTCTCCCTTCCTCTCTGAAATCAATAAATATATATATATATGTATTTTTAAAAAGATAAGTCTTTAACTTAAAGGAAAAAAAGTGACATTTTCTCCTCTTGTCATGTTTGATATAGCTAGGGAAACAATTTATAAAAACGCTTTCAAATAAATCATTTAAAACAGCTATGGAAATGTTGGGAAAGAGTCCAGACTTTCTTTTCTTTCATACTCTGCTGTGCACTGACCATTACTCAAAGATAGTGCTTATCCTGAAACCTGTTGATCAGGAAATGGGATGTGTACTTACGTATGAAAAATGAGGCTATTTCCCCAAGGTACTGCTGAAACTTTACAAGGATCGTTAAGCATTTAAAATGTAAATAGGAAGGTGGCAGCCTTTGTTTGTGTGACTAACTTAACTTGCTTAATTAAACTGCCGTAATGAAAGTTTTTTCAGTACAGGGTCTTCCACGATACGGGAGGAATTAGAAATATCACCAAATTTAGAAATGGACAATTATGAAATATCCAACATGTGTTTTTTATTCATTTTTATGAATTATCATTTCTAAAACTCTATATGGATACATAATTCTTCTCTTTATTGATTGAAAGCTGGGCCCAAGATTTCTCTTGCTATGGTCAAATTAGCAGATAATGTTGAGTTTTCCAGGTTAGCTATCTTAACAGGATAAGCTGTGGAAATAACATTGCCCAGGTCCTGGGGTTAAAGAAAGAGGTGGTGCCAAAACCAGAAGGTCTATGAAGTTAATTTGAAGATGGTTAATGATGTTGTTTCATTGGAAAGAACATGCCTGCTGAAGGCTCCTGTATGGCATTTTCTCAGTGAGAAAGTCGAGTTCGTAAATGTGTATTTTCTGGTTTGATCTTATTGACTCATGGGAAACTTCTAGTCTCTGATTCTGTGGCATGCTGTCAGGTTCAAGCAGAGTTTGTCTCAAAGATTATTGTTTTATTTTTTAAGATTCTTACTTTCAGGGACCTTCTTGCACTTCCATCTATCTATCATCTATCCATCCTTCAATTCCAAAACACTGGTTAGTAATATTTGCTAATAATAGTTGAGTCCTTAGGGCATGTCAATAGTAGCATTTCCCATACATTCTCTTTTAATCTTTACCACAACCCAGCTAGATAAAGAATCCCAGGGAAAGTGAGGTTCATTTGCTTGTCTAAGGTTCTTTAGCTAGACATTCAAATCCAGACTTTTTGTATTCAAATATGTGCTGTTGACCACTATGTAATATTGCTTCCTGGTAACCTCCGTCTTAGAATTAGGATCTTGCCATAGTAATATTGGCATCCGACTAAAATTCTTAGGAGTCTTACCCACCTGAGACCTTTACCAAGGCATTTAATTCGATAATGGCTCTATGGTCTTTTTTCATGTGAAGCAGAAGTATTGATGAATTTCACCTTTTTTGTATGACCATGGATTCAAGTGACCATTAATCAATCATATGTCACTTTCTTGAGTATCTTTACATTTTGATACACAGTTTATCTTTTCTGAGCATTGTTACCATCACAGGATCTGGAGTGTAGTTTAGTTCCACTTGTTACCCCAGGGACCTTCAGAAACATTGAGGCCCAAGATCTGCCTCCAGAGATTTCAATGTAATGATTCTGGTTGTCATGAAAGTATTTTTTAACTGAGCTGACTTACAACCCTTGAAATGTTCAATGGTACTTTTTTTAAGTCTATTTCTGAGATATACTTCAAATAAAGTATTCTACAATTAAGGAGCAGATAGTCTCCAGATATGACACAGATGACCTGATCCATTTCTCTTTGAAGCATCTTATTTGCTATGTTCTGGTAAGGCTGGGAGGAGTAACCCTACCTCCTGGCAAGAGAAATGGCCAAAGGAGCCCAAACCATTGTCTCAAACCAGCTGAGGCCATTGGAGTAAAGAAATCCCATTTTAAGGGACTGCTTTCTCCACTCTGCCTTCTGGAAACACTTTCTTCTTTGTGCGTAAGTCTCTGTATTGACTCTGTTTTGACTCCTCTGAGGTTTCTGTTCTTTGGCAACTTACTGCCAGATGGGCTTTGAGCAAACTAGTTTTTTGTGCAAGGAATTTCCACACTTGCCTTTAATCTCTGACTTGCAAGGCTCTTGAAGAACTTATTTAGAATTAGAAGACACAGAGCAGTGCAGAGCTCCTCTCTACTTCCTTTGGGCTGGCTCGGAGGGCAGAGGCTAGAGTTCAGTAGACCCTGTGTAGACCAAGCAGAAGGCTCTGCCTGAGAAGGTGCAGGGATTGCTGGGCTGAGGTATCGGAATCCATTTTAACATGTCAGCTAAGCCAAGAAGAATGAGAACGAGGAAGAGGGAAGTAACCGTCAGAGTTGTCCATGTATGCCTGGGCATGGTAAGAGTTTCCTTCTAACTGAGATCCAAAAGGAAAAGCAGTAAAATTCCTACCCAAGCATGGTGATCAGACTTTCAGTTTCCCCTTGTGTGTATGTGTGTGTGCCTGTGCGTTTGCATCAGCGGGACCCACTTATTGAGGTGCTCCTGTTTCATACCTACCTGTTATTGCCATTCAGCTGGAAACAGCCTGGTCACTGACTTGTCAATGTGATTCAACAGAGTTTAGACTTGTAGTGTTAATCAAAATTTTCTTAATTTCTAACGTGATCAACAAGCATTCATAGTCTTCCCTACATAAAAGACAGTTCTTCTGCTTTCTTGCAGTTTAATCTCTGATCCTTTTATTTTTATCACCATAAATTATTTTTATCTCCATAAAAATTTTCCAATTGGAAACCTGCTAGCTCTTCTCTTTATGGGACTTATTAGTCAGTACCATGCACAGTTTTGACAAAGCTGCACCACTAATCCTTCAGATAGGAAAGAGAAAGTAAATGCACAACTCAACATGGAGAAGCTCATATGCATTTTGCAAAGTTAAGCAAATTTCTGTTGTGGAAGCTTTTTAAAAACTTACCACTTTGGCCAATGTTGAATATCTGCTACATTCCACTGTGCTGCTTCATATTTAATAATAGTGATTCCACCCTGGGTTTAACCTAGTACTGTTATTTATCAGTCTACTTAATGACATAAAACTCTTATTGCTATATATGGCTTGCAGACTTGGCTTTGTTTTCTGTTTTTTTCCTTCTGCTGTCGGGGTTTAATTTGCTTCACTAACAGTTTGTTTTTGCTCTCAGTTGTGTTTAGCATGCCGTAAACCTGGATGTCCACAATTGCATGAAATGATCAAAATGTCCATTATGAAACTCCTCACTGCCCTGTGTCTTCGTGCGTTCCCTGGTGATCAGGGGCCTGTGGCTTTTCACAAGGTATTGGACTTGGTACCTGGAGCCTCTGGCAGAGATCCAGAACTGAGGCTTTTTAAATGTCAATTCTACACTACGAAAGCAAAGGGCATGGGACATAGAAGTGACATTGGAGATACGAAAAGAGGAAATTGATGAGCCCTTTCCCAGAAACTCAGCCTGCATTTGGACTTGGTATTCTCTTAGCTTCTCTGATTCAGTGTGCTCATTTTAGCACTGCCCCATAGTAGAAAACGAAAACCATTCATAATGTGAAAACTCATTGGCCTTTTAATACAATGGTCAGGTTTATCATGGAAACCCTAGTTCTATGAACCTGACCACTTTACCAATTTATTATTATTCTTATAGCAAGTGTAAGAAACTTTTCTTCAGAAGATGCCAGGATAGCTGAAAGCATTTCTTCCTGGGCATCTAAAGATAGCAAGTTATCATACACATGCTCATTTTTACATTTAAAAAGATACCCTTTGGTCACATGAGTATTTATAATCCCAACGTGGGCAAAATGAGCTTCTTTGATTAATCCTTTTTCTAAAAAAGCGGAGTAAACATGCTTACCTTTTCCCTTAATAAAATGCCTCCTGCAGTAAGTCATTTCCACTGTTATACCTCTAAACACTGAAAACGGTGGTGACATTAAAAGTTGAAATACATTTGGTTTCTGGGAAGTTTTTTGCATACAGGGCTGTTTGTGTTCCTTAAAATTTAGGTCCTCATGTGTGCTTTCTTTCATGGGTTTAAAGTGGCTGATGTAATTTTTTAAGGAAGGTTTTATAGTGGGTATGGCTCTTAGTATTCAGTAGAATTGTGTTTATATTGACATAAAGTATGTAGTTCAGCTTTCAAAATAGCTACTTTTTCATCTTTAATGCTTCTGAGACTTTAAATTTCTCCTGAAATTTAAGCTTAGCAATCTGAAAGATCACAGTTATAATGATTTCTTGGGAAAATATAAGATTTAAAGAAAACTTGAATTCTGAGGTATAAATAGTACCAGAGTGCCTAATTACACTATAGAGAATCTGGTTTCATCAAAGTGAACCAGTGCACTCATTTAGATGTATTTTCAAGGATTTTAAACCATTTTATCACATGCAGAAATAAAGGCCTTTCAGGATTAAAACACCTTTTTTTCTAAGTATGTATCAATAGTACCTTCGAGTACATTATAATCCATGATTATCTGAGAAAATGAGTTTGAAGTTAACCTGCCCTAAATGGTAGTTTGAAAAACAAATATTTTGAAACTTGCTCTTACTTTTTTCACATAATATGAATAAATCCAAGCCAACTTCCAAATATACTTTTGAATTTTAAATGCTCATTTGGAATATTAAGCATTTAACAGGAGATAAATTTAACTGTTAGAAATATTAGAAAATATTAGAAAATATTTACTTTCACTTAGTTAATTTTACCAAAAAGGCAATTACAGAGAGGCCTGACAGAAAATTCTAGCTTAAGCATTAGCAGCAACAAAGATTAACATTTAGTCTCTCTCCCGTCTCAGTTATCAATCATCAAATTAAATTTGCCATTTAGGTGAGAACCTAGTATTTTCAATGTAGATAATCTTGGAGTTATTCCTAGAAAAATAATTTAGGCATACTACATCCCTTTTTCTTTCTGTAGGACTAAATATGCTTGGCAAAATGGAAAGGATTACATACATTATGGAGAGAAAAAGTGGACCAATTTAAAGTATGCATTTATTGTTATGCCCATTCCTATACCTTTCAGAGAAACTAGAGGCAATAAAATCTGAAAAGTCATGACATTGAGCAGCAGCATCTTCAAGTGAGAGAATTTTTTCCCCCCAAATTGGGATTTCTCCATGCTGCAGCCATCAGGGAGCCTCCTCGGGTTCCACTGGGCATTCAGACTCACAAGACACAAATAGGCCACAACTGGCATTATATTCCCTCGGCAGGATACAGGACAGGGAGCAGACACAGGTCAATGGAGGCGTTTGTCTTTCCCAGGCATCCTAACACCAATACTGAGGGTAGGCTCTGGCTCTCAGATGTCAGCTTAGGAGCCCCATGTTTCAACTAAAGTTGACCCTTGAACAACACAAGAGATAGGGGCACCACCCACTCATGCAATAGGTAATTCAGGTGTAACTTTTGACTCCTCCAAAACTTAACTACCAATAGCCTGCTATTGACTGGAAGCCTTCTCAATGACATAAACAGTAGATTGACACATATTAATGTTATATTATATACTGTATTCTTACAATAAAGGAAGCTAGAGAAAAATAAAGTGTTCTTAATAAAAATCATAAGGAAGGGAAAATACATTTGCAGTACTATACTATATCAATACCGTAAGTTTTAAAAAAATTCATGTGTAAATGAACCCAGGCACTTCAAGCCTGTGTTATTCGGGGTCGACTGTGCTGTATATAGGAGCCAACATCTCTGTACCTCCATAGTCAGAGCTTGCAGAGTTCCCTCAGAGGACATAAGCTATGACACGGGTCACTCAGGGATGCTCAAACCTGTGACTCCTTACTAGATTTTTAAAGTTAGTTTTCAGTTTTCCCAGTTCAAATACAGCTTGGTAATCAGGGGGGGACATTTTACCATAAGCCATGTTACCTAGTAACACAGCTGACGTCCACCTTTATCAGGTTTCCAGGAGAACACGGAGAGAGAGTTAACCCAAGGTCAGGCTTGTCATAGAGCAGCAGAAAGGGCTTCACTAATCCTCTCCCCACACCTGGTAACTCAGGAGTTAGAAAATTCTGCTCTATTTTGCCTTGAAGGGAGCTTTTCCTGGTTTTAATTTCCAGCCACCTGAGTTTATCCCAGACAGAATTCCTGGGCATATCTAAAAACCACTACGTTGCATTCTCCTCTGGTGCTCAGAAGAATGAGCTTCTAAGAGGGACAACCTGTAGGGAAATAATACTTTTCCTACATGCTTAAAACATAGATGCTCAGGGGTTTAAAATATATGTAGGACTCACTGATAGCTAGTTCTAAATCAGGCTGACTTTCTGTTTAAGAGCAATTTCATATCCTCTCCGGTTAATTCCAAAGCATGTTGGTAATACACGGATATCTATGGAGTGTGTATGTTGCTGTCTTATCTCTTTACCAGGTGTGCATTGAGACATACACATGTAGCTGTCACCAGCGTAGTATAAACACTGCTGTGCGGGCCACTCTCAGTCAGATGCTGAGTGACTTGACTTTACAGTTACGACAAAGGCAGGAGAATACGGTGAGCCACACGTTCATCACAGCCTTGCCAGTGTCTCTGTGTGTAACCGCATGTATGTGTCCCCCGCCCCACATATCCCCCACCCCACGAGCTCCCCACCCCCACACTCTGCCAGGGCTGCTCCTTACTGAAACAATGGAAGGGCTGGCTTGGTTTTGAAGAACATTTATTTATGTAAATTAAGCTCCTTAAATATATATTTGCCTGTTTCACTCCAAAGCTTTGGGAGTTTTTTCCTTACAGTTTCTGTCTTTTTTTTAGTCATTATTTTGAAATTCACTTTTCTTTTGTAATCTTTTTTTAATTCTCAGATTAAAAATATGTTATATAAAAATATTATAACATATTAACAAATACCAGAAGTAAATTCAAAATTAATAGCAGTTAATTCCATGCTTTGAGGCTTGTATCTGTGGGTTTCTTGCTAACTAAAGAATCGTGACTGGTGGTCTCCTTGACCTGCGGGCACTGGCAGAGTGAGGCTGGACTTGTCATCTTTCTGTCATCAAAACACCCTGGAGCTTTTTGCTCTAAACTTGAACAGATTGTCTAAAATGAGTGTTCCAGGGAAAACATAAATGTAATTGGCTTCTTGCATAAATTATCTTCCGGGAACGTTAATGAGGAGATGATTCCTCTTCAAAATTGGTGTTTTGTTTTTTAAATCTGCCTCTGTAAGAACTCAGATTAAAGTTCTTTTAAAATCTGCAAGAAGTATTCTGAAGTGAACACTGTTGTTTTTTAGAATGGGAAACATCAGTCACAGTCTGAAATATCTCAGAAATTAATTTTAGAATGAGATTTTATGTTTAACTTCAAATATTGCTAACTTTTAACTTCAATTATTATGTAATTTTTAGAAAATCTCATGAAAGCAGGACTTGAGTGGAACTTTTGAGATTATCTGGTCAAATTTTTTCATTCCTCATAAAAACAGATGAGGACATGAAGCCCAAAGAGATGAAATTGAAATCTAAAATTAATGAGCTTACCAGTGAGAGAGCCAGAACTAATCCCTGCTCTCCTGAGTCCCAGCCCAGGTGATTAATTGAGCTCTGGCAGCCAGTGTTGGGAA
The DNA here is from genome assembly GCF_000412655.1 of Myotis brandtii. Taxonomy (NCBI): domain Eukaryota; kingdom Metazoa; phylum Chordata; class Mammalia; order Chiroptera; family Vespertilionidae; genus Myotis; species Myotis brandtii. The sequence continues at coordinate 14,458,866 of NW_005354291.1, forward strand.
AAACAAACACTAATCAGATAAAAACTAATATTGATATTTTTCTTTTGTATTTTCTATATCCAAAGTTCAAGTTTCTATTTAAAAAGTAATTGTTTTAATTTTAAATTTTTAAAAATATATTTTTATTGATTCCAGAGAGGAAGGGAGAGGAAGAGAGAGAAAAAAAATCAATGATAAGAGAATCATTGATTGGCTGCCTCCTGCACGCCCCCTACTAGGGATCGAGCCTGCAATCCGGGCATATGCCCTTGACTGGAATGGAACCCATGATGCTTCAGTTCACAGGCTGATGCTGAGCCAAACCAGCTAGGGCAAATTTTAGGTATTTTTATTATATTAGCTTATTCTTTGTTAAAATTATTTAATGTATGCTAGCATTTGAATGTGGTGGTGTGACAATATTAGTTTAAAATAAGTTCAAATCTATAAATAGAAAACATTAAGAGAAAAAAAGTATTTTTAATGGAAATAAACCCAAGATATTGAAAATTATCATGTTCATATACAGTCAATCATATTCCATCTTTGCTAAATAGCCACATGGTGAAATATTAGACTAGTAATGATATCTTAATGTTTTGAGATGAAATATTTCAATACAACTTTGTAGTTTCAGAGTGATTTCAATTATATTAGTCATTTAATCTTATTTTTAAAATTTTAAGTAGGAGATTATTAGGTTTCAAATGACTCAGCCTTACAGCTCATGTTGCTCTTTTGTAAGAATGGTAACAGGTATAGTTGGTAAGAGCTGGCTAAAACCCAAGGGTTATTTGCCTCTGTCCTGTGTGGCTAATCAGCCTTCTGGTCCTGCTCATCACTGACCATCTGGACTCACCCCAACCGGAGGCAAGATCTTAAACTAGGTAGAAAATTAATGTTTCCTATTACTGCCTTTCTGTTACTCATGCGGTCCCTGGAGAGATTTTCATGTCCCAGAAAGACTCAGTGCTCAGTATCCTAATATTCAGAGCATCTGTGATGTCTACTAGAGAGACTAAGTCTTGCCACCTAAGAACGGTTATTTTAAAAAGCCATTAAAGGGCATGGTCCAAGGAGGCTATGTGTTCTCCCTCGGGACACTGAGCATTACCTGGGGAATCTGTGTGGTGTTCAGTGTGACCCATCACTGGAAAGACATTGCAGGCCATCTCAGAATTAGAAAGACTTAAATGCTATGGAAAGAAAATCAATCTAGAACGCCCAAAGCACTAACATGAACTGTGCCTTCAACCTAATGTCTGCCTGCGTCCCACTCCACTCCCAGTACAGGTTAGCATTTCACAAAGAATATTTGTGGAAGCAGCTGAGCTTGCAAATTAGGGAACAGAGAGTACTAGAAATATGTTCCTATAACAAGTTTCAAGACAAACAGTGCCATAGGATGATTTATATGTCTTGTAGGTGATTAAATGAAAATGCCCTCTTACTATCTTATCTCCCTGTGCTAAGTGTTGGGGAGACTGTAGAGCCTAGTTCCTATTCTCTGCTCAGTAGTCATGGAATTCTCCCTGCAATGGAAGTTGGTGTAACTATTTGTAAGTACCTTTCCCTTCCTATTCTCCCTTCCTTCAAGGTTCTGCCTCTACCTTGATAGTCCTGGATCTACTAAGCGATAGCCTAGACTAGTTGGTCTGGTCAGACAGTTGGAAATTAATATGCCACCCATCAAATAGGAAACTGGTACTTCTGACCAGCAGTCATCTTTGGACCTGGATTTTGAAGTCCAGAAACAGATCCTTCTATGACTAAGACTCTGTATTCCTCAGGTGCCAGAGTGTAGTCTGTGACCTTGAGAAATATAATTATCCCTGCAAAGGCAACTCAGCTGTTTAGATGGGTATTGCCCCCAGTCATAGCTCAGCACCTGGAATGAGATAGTGTATCATGGGGCTTAAACTCCCAGGAAGTTTATGGACTCTTGAATGAATTATTTTTGCAACTGATAAGTTCAGTTCCAGACATATATTCTCCTAAATACCATGAATAATGAAATGCTATCAAGACCTGGAGGGTGAGCTTAGGTGAGTTAGCTGAGCCCAGAGCACTCAAAATGACATCTTGTGTCTAAGAATTTTCCATTGTTTAAGTCCGGGTTTTTTCTTGCCTGAATCTACTAATTGTCCTGTGTGTGTGTCTCCCTTACTAGATAATTGAAAACCCAGATGTCCCACCGGAATTCGGGAATCAAGGTATTGAATTTGATTTTCGCTAGTTCTCAGTTTAAAAAGTGGGTATTAGAATGCCTCCCGTGTGCTTGGTGTTGGGGATGTAGGGACGAGTAGAGCTCTCAGGGTAGTCCACCTCTCTCCTTGGAGCTTCTGTTCAGCTTTGCCTTACATGGTATGATTAAACCAGCTGTTGTCTTCCTTCTGTTCCTGCACTCTTATGCCAGCCACCCCTGTTCCTGTCCAACAGTGAGAGGGAAAGGAGCTCTTCATAGACCTTCCTGTTGGAGGATGGTTTTTTAGTTCCGTCGTTCTTTATGAAATCGGGTGTATTAATTGTTAAAATGAGAATGAGATGGAGGGAGGTAGAACCCTGATTGGTACAAAGTGCTATTGCACCCGAAGTATGTTTGTGAAGTACCAGTTTTTTGATATGAAAAAGGAGTCATCTCACAAGGAATCTTGCAGAAGGATAGGAATCAAGGTAAGGAACTCTCATTCTGACCCCACAGGAAAAAGAAAAAACAGAGGTCTACATGTAATTGATAAGCAGTTTGATTTTTTTTTAATGTTTGGTAGTATTGTTTTCGGAAAGAGATATGGAAAATTCAAATCATCTTATCGTAAAAAAATGGAAATGTACGTTTTATATCACATTTTATTCAGTGATTTAAAAATATTGGAAAAATTTCCCTTTTTGATATTTTTGACAGTTAACAGGGAGAAGGGGTGGAGTAGAGAGACGATGGGAATGGAAGGGAGGGAGAGCTATACACAGCCACAATGAGGAGAAAAAGAGTAAATAAAAGAAACGAGAGAAGAGTATCTGAAGTCATTTTCTAAATCATTGCTGGAGTGGTTGTTTTCGCCACATCTCGCTGTGTTCTCGGGCTGTGGACTAGAAGTGCTACAGATTCTCTTCACCTTTTAATGCTCTCAGTGATAGGCTCCAACATTTTCTACCCCTCTTTCCTTCTCCTTTGGCAATTGCAGTTCCCATAACATCTTCACTTTATTGTAGAATGATTTTATATACCGGAAAGCAGTTCAAAGTCCTCTTGGTCAAAGATACATCTTTAAAAATATATATTAGTACAAAATTGATGGACTCATTTGAAATTTATCTAAAATTGAGTTTAAAGACTACTTATGGGTTTTATTTTTTTTAATGTTTTTATTGATTTTCAGAGAGCAGAAGGGAGAGGGAGAGATAGAAACATCAATGATGAGAGAGAATCATTGATAAGCTGCCTCCTGCATGCCCCCTACTGGGGATGGAGCCCGAAACCTGGGCATGTGCCCTGATTGGGAATTGAACCATGACCTCCTGGTTCATAGGTCAATGCTCAACTACTGAGCCACACCAGCTGGGCAGTTTTATTTATTTTAACCTATGTTTTATCATTTTACCTTTCTCTCTCTCTCTCTCTCTCCCTCTCTCCCTCTCTCTCCCTCTCCCTCTCCCTCTCCCTCTCTCTCCTTTCTTTCCTCCCTGAATTTAAGATAACAAATTCTAAGGATCAGCACTTCTCTTTCCCCTTCCCTCTTCCAACTTTACTTTTATTTCTCTCTTACACTCTGGTCATTTTTTTCTCTATCTTCCTTGACTTCATGGTCACTCATTTATTTATACATTCATCAAATACTTAGCCACATTTGTATAGATCTTTACAGGTTTTTATTTTAAAAAACACACACACAAATGCTCCCACTTGTTACTTTCCTTGGCCCAATTATTTGGTGTAATGGGTATTATCTCATCTTACCACAAGAAAAACTGACACCCAAGCTTATGCAGTCAGCAAGTTGTGGACCAGTACTTAGGTCGATTCCAAATGTCAGCCTTTTCCCAGTGCACTCCAGTGCTTCTGTGAGAGTTTTGTTGCTGGTTTCAGAATTTGAACATGTTTTTTATTATTTTTTCTGACATTTGCTGTTGCTCCATTAAGACCAGAGCTCTGAGGATGTTGGACAAATAAAGTGGGTGAAGAAGATGACCAAATTGTTTTGCCCTCTTTCTCTAGCTTCCTAGTTTGAAAAGCCCACCTTTCTTAAATGCTGCCATATTTTATCACGTTGAGATACAATTCTGCTCCACAAAACCCAGAAAAACAAGAGGTCAGAATAAGGGACACATATATAGTCTACTGGCCTAAACATTGAGAAAATCATTGTCAGTTGTGGTGATTCTTACCTAAATGTCTTTTCATTAAGTGTGAATGAATTTCATAAGAAACAACCTATTTTCTTTTTAGACTATCTTTTGAGTGTTTTACTTTAGAAAGGAGTTATTATATTAAAATGTGTTATACTTCCTTGGTGGCCTAAGGAAGTCAGCATCTAAAAATCATCTTTTTAGTCCTGAAAACATAAAAAGGAGGATGGGAAGGACCGTTGAGGGACCTTCAAGTGCGCCTGCTGATGTCTAATAACCTCCTGTTTGCAGGGTCAACCGTAGAGGCCCTCTGTGACGACCTCGTCTCTGTGCTCACTGTTCTGTGTGAGAAGCTACAAGCCTCCATCAAGTAAGTGCCTTCAGAATCGGTGCTCTTATTCACTAACAGTCTATTACCAAAGTGACTTTTGTCTTTAACAATATGCAAAATATAGGCAGAGTATAGGACGATGGCTCCTCCCATTGGTATTAATTTCTGAGAATTGGTTTCAGTGGCCTTGGGCAAGCCTGCATTGCCCAATACTATTACTGATGGATATAACTTTCTGATGAGAAAATGCAAAGAGAGTCAGTCCCTCAAGCATGGATCTGAATGGAAAGAATGTTGGCTGAGAGCTAGTAGCTGTGAAGGCTAGTCCTCACCGGGACATATCCCAGCTGTGACCCTGAGTCTCATCACACTGTTGCACCTTTCTCCTCTGTTACAGGCAGGTTGGACTGTGTGGTCTTTTTCTGTCTCATCGAACATTTCCTGAGCCTCTGAGCTCACATGCACATCTTTAAAAAGAACATGTTACTCTGACTTTTATATACTTTTCACTTTTATGCCAATTTAATTTAATCAGCTGTCAAGGATGCTTTTTCTGAACCCTCTACCCCCGTCTTATCATTATTAGGGAATAAAACAAAGACCACTAAAACTTTGAAAAGTACAAAGGCTATGTTCACTACTTTGCAAGCAAGGGAAAACCAATAAGCTAAACTTTGTTTCTTCTGAGTAGTTTACTAAGGGAAAACTCTAAAGGTTTTTAAGTGCTAGAAAAGTTGGGGAACTCATGGTAATTTGCCATTAATAACCCAAAACTAGCCATCAGGATAAGTCAGAATGAGTCTGTGTGTCTACAAATGATAAATTAAAGTGTGTCTTTGTTGATTGGTCAGGCAAGAGTCCTCACCTAGGTCCAGGAAGGGCTTTAAGTTCATGGTTCTTTAAAATATGGATGTCTCTAACATCAGCTACAGGGACCCCCCATGTGTAGAGTGACCACATGACCTAGTTTACCTGGGACCATCCAAGTTCATGCCTGTTGCAATTATTATAAACATTCAGTGCTGATATAAGAAGTTCTGGTGTAAGTGGAATTTTTCAACTGCACAGTGCCTAGCATGTAGTAACGACTTGACAAATATTAGCTCTAAAATGGTCTTTTTCCTTTCAGCATTGCCAGTGCTAATTCTAGCTTATGATGCATTTGGAACATTGAGCTTCTTATATCAGAAATTTGACTGTAGATTATTAGAAAAACATATGGCACAAACATTCATTGCAAATGCATACAGATTAGAAACTAAAAGTCATAGATTTCTGTCAGTTACTAAAAAAAAATGTTTTTGAACCATATGACTAGAGAGCTACAAGCCGCCATCAAGTAAGTGCCTTTAAGTGGGGAAAGTAACTCCTGTGACATGTATATGTTTTTCTAGGGTTTCTGATTGGACATTGGATCAAAGATACTTTAGGCATATTGTGATATTCAGCTTAATAGTTTCCTTGCTTGGTTTTTCAATGCACTTCTGCCTCTGGATACTGTTTACCTTTTTTGAATCTGGTCTTTCCCATCATGATTCTATTACCCTAAGATGGGGGTTCTATTGCTAAAGAATCTGAGGGTGCAGCATGCTTTGTACAGCTTCAGTAGAAAACCTTTAAGTCCACCTGGTCAGGTACTATCATGCGCTTGGCTACTGTCACTCTGGCAGTTGTGTTAATTCTCCTTGTTAACTTTTCACACCTCTTACCATTTCTTCTGGTTTTATTTTCATAACTCCGTGTGTTTCTGTTAGCTAAACTTGACACCTCTCTTACCTTCTAAATATCTTCTTTCTCTGAAATCACGCTATGGTCAGGACGTCCCTTCAACAACCATCTCCAAAATACCTCCTAGGACTTTAGCTCTGTAGAGATATGTATCCATGACATGTTCAATCTCTCAGGAAGATCCAGAGAATGCATTCAGGTACTCAGAATAACTCGAATGCCTTGGAGATATGGTATTAATAGAATTCTATATTAGGCGAGTTACATGATGTTTATATCCAAGAACTTTTGGAAGGATAATTGGGCTTAGGAATATATTTATTCATTCTCTTCCTGTTCGTCTCCCACCACCCTCTCCTCCCCACACAGAATGTCAAGGAAGAATCTGCACCAAAGCAGTCTTGGAATCCATGAACACTGTTCTGTGTTCATCTCGTGTGTTCTAATTCCATTCCACTGCTCACACAGTGGCGTAAGTCCCTCTCTCCCTTTTCTAACTGAATCTGAACTGTTTTAGGGGAAGCAAAGTCAGAATCATTCAAGAGAAAACTCTGGAGGTTCAGAACGTGCCTCCCGGTTGCCTGGCAGAAGTCCCGCCAGGACGGGCAGCTGCTTAGCCCCCACAGGCTCCTGGTCCACTCAGGAGACTTGTTCTCCATGGGTCCTGCACCTGCAAGAAATTCAGAGATGAACAGAAAATGAGGCCAGCAGACACTCAGCCTGCCAGCCATGAAATGCTCAAACAAAAGACCAGGCAAAATGACTCACACCCTCCTGCGCAGGCAGATTTTTCTCTAGTGTGTTTGAAAGAGTTGGCTGGTTTCTAGGCTCCTTTCCGCCTTGTGCATCCTACACATTTTTCCGTCTAGAGTCAGACAAATATCACACACACACACACACACACACACACACACACACATACACACACAGTGCACATGCCTATGTGTGTGTAGTGAGGGGCATGCATGGACAGTGCTTACATTTCAAACAGCCCCTCTAATGACATGATTCGTGTAAGGTCATTAGCACCTGTTTTTCCAGGTGCTGCAACCCACAGAAAAGCTGCCACATTTGATCTCCAAGGAGACTCCCAGGCCAATTACCTTGGCAATGCATTCTCCCTGTCATCTGATGCCTGGGGGTTGCCACAGCCACTTCACAGATACTCATAGGAACCTGGGCTGCTCAGGGAAGCCTGTGGGTGTAAGTGTACAGACACAGGAATTCCATCCCTGGCCCAAGAGTGGCTAATCATGTCTTGTCTTTCTTCCTCTTCCCTAGCCACCACTCTCCTCTTGGCAAAGAATAATTTTTGAGGAGACTCAGCCTTGACCCCTATCTCCTTCTACCCTCTGAGGGTTTTGTGGAGTACATCCAAACCGGAGTGGAATTCCCTTCTCAAAACCATCGCATTATCTTTATCATTGTACAGTTCTCTTTTGACAAAGGAGATCTCTGAGTCAGCAAATGTTTTCTGTAAAGGGCCACATGCTATCTCTGTGTCCTGTTCATTTTTGGTTTGGTTTTATTTTACAACCCTTCAAAAATGTAAAAATCTTTTTTAGTTAATAGGCCATGGCAGGATTTCTCCCTCAGGCTGTATGTAGCTTTCCAACTGGTTTTAAAGCATTGTCAGTTTTACCGAGCTGTATCACCAAGGTACTTAACATAGCACTGAAGTGTGGGTCCCCAGCCCCTTCTTCCGATCCTTTGTCTGACAGCTGTGTGGCCATTGTGTGGATGTGACCGGGGCTTTGGGGGGAGGGGGGGGTCTGGTATTAACTCCCCTTCTTTCCTGTCTCCGTAAGTTTCGAGTCTGCCTGTCACTGGTCTTGCCTTTTCCTTCTGCCCCCTTCTCCTGGAAGTTATTTGAACTGTTAAGGGCATTAAGCTTCCTTTGGGCATATTTTCACTTTAAATCAGGAGAAAAGAGAGACAACCAAAATTATTTTTTAAAACAAGTTTCTCCTTTCACTGAACATTTTCATTCCACTCAGGATTTCTGAATGAATTGGCTTAAAAATGTGTCCTTGAGCATTAAATGCTTCCTTACCTAATTCTGGTGGGTTAGGCAGCAGACGTAATCTGGGTATGAGAATGTGCGTCCCAGCCCTGGCCGCGTGGCTCCATTGGTTGGAGCATCGTCACAGAGTTGGTTCCTACTCAGGGCTGAGGGATCTATTCCAACGCTCTCTTCTTGGCTTATAGAAGGCCGCCTTCTTCCCATGTCTCTTCACATTATCCTGCCTCTGTGTATCCTTGTCTCCAAATTTCTTCTTTTTATAAGGACACCAGTCCTATTGGGTTTGGACCCAGTCTAATGACCCCACTTTAACTTGCTTGCCTTTATAAAGAACCTATCTCCTGAAAGGTCCCATTCTGAGGTATTGGGGGTTAGGACTTCAACATATGAATTGAGAGGAGGACACATTCAACCCATAACACTAACCCCTCCCCCAACTAACATTTCTGTAATGCCTACCATTTTCCCAAGTGTTTCCCACACATCACCTCTAACCTTGCCTTGGTTTTGTTCTGCAGCGACAGTCAGCAGCTGCAGCTGCTGTACCTGGAGTGCATCCTGTCCATGCTCAGCAGCTGTTCCTCCTCCATGCACCTGCACAGGGGCTTCACAGACCTGACCTGGTGAGCGCCCCCCGCCCCCACACCAGCCCGAGAGCTTGCTTTTTCCCCCGCTGTGCCCGTGGGTCCCTTCCCACAGCCCCCATGACCCACCAGGCCTTTCATCTGTGTAAATGTTCTCGCAGGGAAAGTAGGGAAGTTGCTTTGCTGACATGCAGCGGAGCGAAACTGATGATTACTGCAGCAGAATAGGCCTCCAAGGCCCTGTTACAGATTGTTTACATCATTGGATCGTGAGACTCAGAAACGAGGAAATTATTTTCTAGGTTATTCATTTGTTCTAAAAGCATATAAAGGCTCCGGAAAGTTATTCGGGGTGGCGGGGGAGGAGCAAGAAATACTGAACATTATTCTTAGCCCTACCCTGGTACATTTTCCATCTCAACCCGAATACTAGTCACTTAGTCATAGTCAGAGATTCACACAAGAGACGGGGCCTGCAGGCAGCCAGCTAGTTGCTCTGGGTTCCTGGGCTTATCCACAGGGAGGAATATGAATGATATGTGTCAGAATTTTAAATAAACTTCTCAAAATAATTTTGTTACTTATAGGAAAAGGAAGCTTTATAACTGAGCTATTTCACATTTTTAGTCTATTTCTCTATGTAAGATGGTTTCTTGGTGCTTCTCTTGATATTTTATTTAGTTAACCATAGTTTGACTTAGGAGAAAAAGTATTTTATTCTTATACTCACAAATGATGGAGAGACATGGAAAACTGAGGCAGGACGTAGGCAAAAAAAGGAACAATAGCCCTGACCGGTTTGGCTCAGTGGATAGAGCATCGGCCTGCGGACTGAAAGGGTTCAGGTTCGATTCCGGCCAAGGGCATGTACCTTGGTTGCGGGCACATCCCCAGTGGGGGGTGTGCAGGAGGCAGCTGATCGATGTTTCTCTCTCATCGATGTTTCTAACTCTCTATCCCTCTCTCTTCCTCTCTGTAAAAAATCAATAAAATATATATATATTTTTTAAAAAGGAACAATAAAGAACCCAACTCTATAGTCATTTGTGTGGCATCTGTGTTTGCACTCAGGATAGTATTCACATTTGATCCTTTGGCTTGTAGTGAAACTCATTTTTCTCCCCATCTCTTCCCAGGAAAAACCTTTGCCCTGCTCTGATCGTGATCCTGGGGAATCCAGTTCATGACAAAACCATCACCTCTGCTCACAGCAGCAGCACGAGTGCCAGCATGGAGTCGGACTCGGCGTCTCCAGGCATTTCCGACCATGGCCGGGGCTCGGGCTGTTCCTCCACCGCACCTGCCCTGAGTGGGCCTGTGGCTCGGACCATCTATTACATTGCAGCCGAGCTGGTCCGGCTGGTGGGGTCGGTGGACTCCATGAAGCCCGTGCTCCAATCTCTCTATCACCGCATGCTGCTCTACCCCCCACCCCAGCACCGGGTGGAAGCCATCAAAGTAATGAAAGAGGTAGGGATGCAGTAAAGAATACCACTGGGCATGCCAGGGACTGAGCACAGTATATTTAAGCAAGAAGCACTTGGAAAATGTGTACCAATCACCTGCTCGGACTTCATTGCTACCACACTCTATCCAATAACAGATAGTCTCTTTAGGGTTGAGGGGTGTGTGTGTGTGTGTGTGTGTGTGTGTGTGTGTGTGTGTGTTATGTGTATACACGTGTGCACGTGCATGTGGAGCAGGGGTCAGGAGGGGTATAACTGCTCACTGATACAAAGCCATTTGATAATCTGAGCTGTATGCATCTGATTGGGCCCTGGGTTGAGATTCTATTCTGCTCCCTTAGGCACTGTTTGTGCAGATGTGTTTATCTACTCATCTTTGCCAAAATTGGATTTCAAAATTTTATACTCAGGTTTTACATTACCCAGAAAAGAGTTTTACTAATGGGACCCTTCGCCCCATCCCTTCTTAGGCCTTGTATCTCCCAAACATCATGATCCTGGTGAGAATATAAAGGTTGTCCATACCAGCGTGCTTCTTCATGGTTTTGAGGAGGAATTTGGGTTATTTTAAAGGTACAAGAATTCCTCTGCTTTCTCTCAACTAACAAAAAAGAAAAGCAATCAACATTTTTGTATTTGAAAACTTGGTTGTGAGGGTCAAATTGCACTTCCTTTGGGTACCTAACACCAAAACAACAGAGTAGCAAAATTCCCTTGTTGATGACTCATTTATTCTAAGCAGTATTTGTTACCCACCATTTCTAAAAAGCTTAATTTTAAATGCTCTTGGTGTTGTTTTAATGAGAGTTGACTGTAATGAATGATGGCAAGTTCTGATCCTGTGTTTCTAGAAATGAAAAAGGGAGCCAGATTGAATTGCTGGTTAAGAAAATCGATGAGCACACAATGATAACCACATCTTTTTCTTACCTACTTTATATCAGGCACTTCACATCATTAGCTTTTGATATTCATGATGACTTTGCAGTGTTGCAGATCATTGCTTCAGGCAGTGGAGATCAAAGGGTCAGCTTTAATAACCAACGAATACTAGGTTGGTGAATACGACATAGTTTGGGAGGCTAGACTACATTGTTACCACCCAAACAGCAAACCTCACCTGCAGACCCAGCCCTGCCCATTAAGCTGGTAATGTGGGCAGTAGAAGTGGACATTTTCTGAATAGGCAGGTCTTTAAGAAAAGCCATGCATGCTCACCTCCTCCTGAATTCACCACTGGGAAGAAGTGAGAGAAAGAGAGAAGAGAGGCCCAGAATTTTATTACACTGAATGTTCCTCCCACAGAAACATGATGTCAAGAAAAAGGATTTTCTCTCCTACAAAGAAACTAAGTCTTCAAATGGTCAAATGATTTGCCCAAAGTCACCAAGAGAGAGAAATGGTGCAAACGCTGGTCTAGCTGAGCCTAAACCTATGGTCATTTCCTATACCACACTTACTACTGGACTTAACTTTGATATTGCAATGAAAATTATTCTAGGAGCTCCTTTGCTGGAGCTGGCTCAGTGAACCTCTCGTAATCCTACGTTTAAAAATCAGAGTTCAAATCCACCAGCCACATTATAGTAGCTAAATCATTTAACTCTGAACTTACAATTTTTCATCTGAACATAGTAGTGATATTCCAAAGGGTGGGAGTTCAAAATGTGATCAAGTTTGTATAAGTACATTGTAAGCATAAAATGCTAAACAAATATTTGGTGCAATTATTGCTAATCTAAGGAAGAGAAAAGCAAAGCATGAAGAATGGAAATACTGGTCCTCATTACCTCCTGGCCAGAGTAGTGTACCTGCTGGTCTCTTTGTCTCCTGCTTGTCTTCATTTTGTCTTTCTGAACTTAGGTTCATAAATCACCACTGTTGACAGTTTTCCCACTCTCAAATAACTCCTTATCATCTCTCAAGTCTGAATTCCTCTGCTAAGTTTCTAGACTGTTCTGTTTTCATTCTCTTTTTCCAGGATCACTCTTATTCCATCTGACCAACCCCATTCTGTTCAATTCCCACCTTCCTGCCTCTATTCAGACTCCCCCAGTCCTATTGGCCACTTCCACTTAATTGGTTGATTACAATAGGCTAGACACTGCTGGCACCTCACATTGGCTTATTTACAGTCTCCCTTAGGAAGATGATATGCCCAGTTTCCAGATGGAGAACTGAGGCTCCATCAGAAGTTGCTATTTGCCCCAAGTCTTTGTGTGTTGTAGAGTTAAAACATGAACCCAGGTGTTCTAAATATAGCTGCCTCTTTGCTGTCAAAATCCTCCTCCTTTATGGCTTTGCTTCCTCAAACCACTGATTTTGCTCCGCTTAAAATCCCATCCCATCACTTACAATTGATTATATGTGGCAAAACACTGATTGTTTCACAGTTCAGTGTGAAACAAACTTCTTGTCTCCTAAATATATTTTTGTATGTGTTGCTTTTGTATGTTTCCCCTAGTACCTGACACTGCAGAAATTGAATCAGAATAAGCGTTTAATATATTTTGACTATGACAGATGGGCCTGAAAACAGACCATTTGCAAAGAGGGTATTTTGTGAGCAGCAGCAACCTCTGAGTTGACAGGCCCTGGAGTTGTTACTACCCATGGTAGAGCCACTTGATACCTGAATGCTAAAAATACTTTGCCTACTGGGTATGTAGGTGTCTAAATGCATTTAAAATAATGTCTTGACTACTATAAAGGAAATTAGTTATGTTTCCCCCTTTTTCATAGATGTTCTAGCTTCCCAAGGTTATTTTGCAGGGCAAGCACAGAATTAGAGCCCAGCATCTGGTAGCATAGCGTGTCCAGGCAATGCTGCCCCATGGACATAGAAGGCTGACGTGGGCCAGGTTGCTCTGTAAAGCAGTACCTCCTCTTACTATGACAGCGCCAACAATTTAGGAAGGCTGGTAACCTAGAAACCGAAATGTGCTGGGTTTATGCACACAAAACCACTGGGCACCCAGGATGTTTGCTTAGCCTTTTGGAGTTTGAACCCTGGTGTATTATTTCCTGTTCCCTTTGTAATTTTTCGCTCTGCCATATGCCCCCTGTACATATTCATCAAAGACATGCAGGACAGTTTGTTTTTCAAAGTATATTTTCTTTTCTGTTTCACTTTCCCCCCAAAAAGTACACCTTGCTTCCTTCTCTCTCTCCCATGGTTCAGCTTTAGGAGTTTTCTAATCTTTATCAGAGCTGTGACACCCAACCACTGATTTCATATCCCTCATTCCCACCTGAAGAAGCTGACATTAAACATACTGAGGGTTCTTCAGAGGCCTAATTATTCAGTCCCCTTTCCCTCCAGATTTGGAAACAACTGAGTAATAAATACAAGATTAATGTGGGAATTCATATATGTAATCTAATTTATTACTGATAAATCTAGATTAGAGAATGTAATGGATCCCAAGAGAAAGGGATATTTCCCACTCCATTCCTCCTGAAATGACTTACCCTTCTAGCAAGAAATGGGGCAGCGAGAGGCCCATATGCCTAACCACTTCACTTGAATGCAGGCCTAGGTGTGTGTGTGTGTGTGTGTGTGTGTGTGTGTGTGTGTGTGTGTGTGTGTATGTGTGTGTTGGGGGAGATTTCAATGTCAAAGAAATAGAATGTGGAGAAAAACGTGGAAGCTTCATTTCTGTGCTTCCAAGAGAGCAGAAGCTCCCAATTTCTGGCGTAAAAAAATAGGGAGACAAGGGAAGAAGAGTGCCCCTTAGGATATAACTTTTTCTACTTAATATATCAGGAATGCAAATATAATTCACTTTGAAAATAATAGACATGGGATAACATGTCTGTTCCAAAACACTTAATTAACCAGCCTTTTCTTGAATTAAGTTAACCTCAAATTGAAATATTCCATAGACTTCTACCATATGGAAATAAAGTGAATATTGAACAATTACGAAAATTCTATACACGAAAACTTGTAGGATGCAGCCAAAGCAGTGCACAGAAGGATATTGATAGCTTCAATTGCTTATATTAAAAAACAGCCTAAACTTAGTGTTCTAATTTCCCAACTTAGGAGAAAAGCAGATTAAATTAAAAGCAAGCAGAAATAAGGGAAAATAAGGATAAAAGCAGAAATTAATGTGGTAAATAGGAAACATAACATAGTAGATCAATAGAGTGACAAGTCCCAGGACTCTGAAAAGACTAAGAAAATTTAAAAACTCCTGGAAAAAGCAGTAAAAAAAATTGCAGAATCATTAAAAACAAACAAAAATAAGAATGAAAAAAAATGCTCATAACTATAGATGTTGTAAACATTAAAGAAGGTATTAAGGCACCCTAGGCCACTACATTTGATAACTTAGATAAAATCTATAAATTTCTAAGAAACAACTCAATCTTTAAAAAGTTGGCTCATGCCCTAGCTGGTTTGGCTCAGTGGATAGAGTGTCCACCTGCGGTCTGAAGGGTCCCGGGTTTGATTCCAGTCAAAGGCACATGCCTAAGTTGTGGGCCCAATCCCTAGTAGGGGGTGCACAGGAAGCAGCCAGTCAATGATTCTCTCTCATCATTGATGTGTCTATCTCTAACCCTCTCTGAAATCAATAATACACACACACACACACACACACACACAAAAAATAAAAGACAAACATGCAAATTGACCGTACCTTTGCTATGCCTTAGCCACGCCCACCAGCCAATCAGAGAGACAATATGCAAATTAACCCAACCAAGATGGCAGCCGGCAGCCACGGAGCTGGAGGCTTGGTTGCCCCAATGATGGAGGAAGCTAAGCTTCCCGGCTCTGAGCTCCACTCAAAGCAACAAAGTTTCAATTATAGAAGTTAAATAAACCCCAGATACCTGCTTTCAGCCGGCCGTGGCCATGGAGCTGGAGCGAGCAGGAGGCTTCTCTCCCGCCTGCCATGGGTGGCTCTGAGCTCCACTCAAAGCAACAAAGTTTCAATTATAGAAGTTAAATAAACCCCAGATACCTGCTTTCAGCCGGCCGTGGCCATGGAGCTGGAGCGAGCAGGAGGCTTCTCTCCCGCCTGCCATGGGTGGCTCTGAGCTCCACTCAAAGCAACAAAGTTTCAATTATAGAAGTTAAATAAACCCCAGATACCTGCTTTCAGCCGGCCGTGGCCATGGAGCTGGAGCGAGCAGGAGGCTTCTCTCCCGCCTGCCATGGGTGGCTCTGAGCTCCACTCAAAGCAACAAAGTTTCAATTATAGAAGTTAAATAAACCCCAGATACCTGCTTTCAGCCGGCCGTGGCCATGGAGCTGGAGCGAGCAGGAGGCTTCTCTCCCGCCTGCCATGGGTGGCTCTGAGCTCCACTCAAAGCAACAAAGTTTCAATTATAGAAGGTAAATAAACCCCAGAATAAAAGAAAAAAGAAAAAAAGGAGAGGCTGGGAGCTTCCGTCGTCGCCGGGGGGTTTGGCCAGCCTGAAAACGGCCCTCAGCCCCTCACCCAGACTGGCCAGGCACCCCAGTGGGGACCCCC
>NW_005354291.1:14475086-14507970 GCF_000412655.1 Myotis brandtii
CACAAATTTTTGTGCACTGGGCCTCTAGTGTGTGTGTGTGTGTGTGTGTGTGTGTGTGTGTGTGTGTATTTTAATGTTGGCTCATGAAGAAATTGAGGACCTAAATAGTCCTATTTTCTTTAAAGTAGTTGAATCAGTAGGTAAAATTCTATTTAGAAAAAAATTACTGGCTGCATATAACTTTAGAAATATTCAAGGAACAGGTAATTCTAATACATGGACTTTTCCAGAGAGTAGGGAGATGGAGTACTTCTTAACCCAGTGTTTAAAGCTCGCCAACATGATAGCAAAATAAGACCAAGAGAGAATAGGACAGTTAAATTACAGGCCAATCTCTCTAAAGAACATTGATGCAAGTGCTTTCTAGTTCTGTTCTGTAAAAACTTGAAACAATCCTTAAGCATTTTCTTGGTCTAAGCCAGTCCTGAACTGGGGAGCTGGGAATCCATGTGCACTCTACATTAAGAACACCCAGATCACTTCTTCTAAGATTTGACTTCCAAATAGTGGTGCTTCTCCTTAAGTTGTATCACTCAGTAGAGAAAGAACATGTTCATTTGATCTCACAGTTTTAAAAACATTTTTTATGTTATTCACTTTTTCGTTATTCACCCCCCTTTTTAATTCTAGCTACTTGGGAGCCCACAGCGTCTCTGCGATTTGGCAGGACCCAGCTCCACTGAACCCGAATCCAGGAAAAGATCAATTTCAAAAAGAAAGTCTCATCTGGATCTTCTCAAACTGTATGATACATTCTCCTTTTTAGGTCTCTATTGCTTGGCAAAGACTGCTTCTCTGAATACTCTTGTTTTGAAATCCCTGAAATTTTATGATTCTATACTATATGAGGTGTGACTATTTAATAACATACCCACAGACCATATGAGAACTCTTATCCCAATTTATTATAACTGTATCACTTTCCATAATTTTATATTTACTTAAAAAACCCAATGTACAAAATGAAATGTACAAATAGTATTTATTGGGGTTATTTTAGGGAAAACCTTTTCCAATTAATTACAGTTACTATAGGATTTCTCCTTGAGGATTCCTTTGAGCTAGAGATGATTTCCTTTTCCCCTAACAAAATGAAAAAGTATCTGATTTGTAATAGCTATATTCACATATATCTATTCAGGAATATGTTTACTGTATAGAAGATGTGCACACTATCATAATCATAGCCATTATAACCATTTTCTGTTTGAAAACTGAACCTAATACAATGGTGAGATTATTCATTGTCTGTCACTGTGAAGATGACAAATTCCCATCTGGAATTTTGCTTGTACCCAAGTAAACCAGCTGCCCTGAGCACGGGATTCAGGGTGGGCTGCCTTACCTGGAGGTTTTCCTCTGCCATCTTGAGCGTGTTTGTGTCCGTTACTTTTTGCCCAGACCATTTAATTTCAGGTAAATCAGAGCACATGTTTTGAATACTATACTGTCTACCGGTCGAACAATCCTTGTTTATTTTGGAGCATTTTCCCATGCTTCGTGTATTGATCCCGCTTTCTCCTTTGAACACTTTTAGCATCATGGATGGCATGACCGAAGCGTGCATCAAGGGTGGCATCGAAGCTTGCTATGCCGCCGTGTCCTGCGTCTGCACCTTACTTGGGGCCCTAGACGAGCTCAGCCAGGGCAAGGGCTTGGGTGAAGGTCAGGTGCAGCTGCTGCTCCAGCGCCTGGAGGAGCTGAAGGACGGGCCCGAGTCAAGCAGGGACTCCATGGAGATCAACGAGGCCGACTTCCGCTGGCAGCGGCGAGTCCTGTCCTCGGAACATACGCCGTGGGAGCCGGGGAATGAGAGGAGCCCCGACATCAGCATCAGTGTGACCACGGACACGGGCCAGACCACTTTGGAGGGAGAGTTGGGTCAGACCACCCCTGAGGACCACTCCGGAAACCACAAGAATGGCCTCAAGTCCCCAGCCATCCAGGAGAGCAAGGAGATGCTGAGCAAAGTGTCAGAACCAGAAGCAGTAGACCAACCAGATGTTGTTCAGAGAAGCCACATGGTCGCCTACCCTGACATCACGAACTTCCTGTCAGTGGACTGCAGGATGAGGTCCTATGGATCTAGATACAGTGAGAGCAATTTTAGCGTGGATGACCAGGATCTCTCTAGGACGGAATTTGATTCCTGCGACCAGTACTCGATGGCAGCGGAAAAGGACTCAGGGCGGTCTGACGTGTCGGACATTGGGTCGGACAACTGCTCACTGGCCGATGAGGAGCAGACCCCGCGGGACTGCCTGGGCCACAGGTCCCTGCGGACTGCTGCTCTGTCTCTCAAACTGTTGAAGAACCAGGAGGCCGACCAGCACAGCGCGAGGCTGTTTGTGCAGTCTCTTGAGGGCCTCCTTCCTCGCCTCCTGGCCCTGCCCAGCGTGGAGGAGGTGGACTCGGCCCTCCAGAACTTTGCCTCTACCTTCTGCTCAGGTTGGTAAGCAATGTTCGCTATATAGTCACCAAGAACATTCAGAGCATACTAGCTCTTGTCCCCTTTCTAGAGTATGGGGGAGTGGGTGGAACTGAAAATTCCACGCTTTTAATCATGCTTTGGTCTTTATGGTGGCCAGCCCCCATCCAGGAACCCACCCAGAGTCACCTCTTTAAACAAAAGATGCTCTTGGTTCTCTTATCACTTAGAAATTTACAAGAGTTTTAGGAGCCCTGTGGCAAGGAGGGGATCAACGACAAGTATTAGAATAAGGGATGCTCCTGGTATTCTTCTCACTTAGGAAATACACGGGTTTTAGGAACTCTGTGCCAGGAAGTGCGGGCAAAGACCAATGTGTATGTTTTCTATTATCTCAGGGTAGTACTGAAAGAAAGCAATTAATGGGTGCAAAATTTTATGGAGAAATAAATGATTGTCCAACCCCAGGGTGGTCAACTCTACCTCCCCCTGAAATTCAAGGGTCCCTTGACCATAGAATACTGAGGTGAAGCTAGAGCAAATCTTTACATTTGTGTTTCTGTGCCTTTCAAATCATCCAGAGATTATCTCTGAAATATATTGGTGTCCTTTCTTGGAGTCATTTTCCAGCATTTATGTGTATCTGCAATAATAATAATAATAGCTCCCACTAACATAGCACTTCCTGAATGCACCACGTTAAGAGTTTTACATGTATTAATTAATTTAATGCTTATAATAGCTCCAGAGGGTAGGTAGTATTATCCTCATTTTACAGATGAGAAAACTGAGGCATAGGGAGGTTAAGTGGTACATTACCCAAGGTACATAGCTGCGAAGTGGAGATACCAGGATATAAACAGTCTGATTCCAGAGACTGTGCTCTTACTCATCGCATGTATCACACCAGGGAGCGTGAGTGGGTGGAAGGGTGGATGAATCGCATGTATCACACCAGGGAGCGTGAGTGGGTGGAAGGGTGGATGAATGGCTGGGTAAATCAGAGATGCTGTTTAAGAACACAGAAACCTCTGCAGTTGATTTGTCCTGGTGAAAAATCAATCACAGACTGAAAAACTGTAGCTCAGCCAATGTGAGATGGTTTTCCAAGTCCTGACAGATGGGTACACATGCGAAGCCAGCAAGTCATTGACCCCTGGAAATCTACACGAAGGAAACACACTCCAATAAAGACTGGTGTACCAAAATGTATGTGATAGTATCGCTTCACAGCAAAAATGTTAGGATTAATCTACATATCCCCAAATAAGGGAAAAACTAAATGAGTACATCCATTTATATTATGTAGCCATTAAAATTATGTTTTCAAATAATATTTAATGATATGGATAATGCTCATAATATAATTTTTAAAAGGATTCAAAGTTAATATCAAAATGTTAATTCTTATCTCAGAATGGTATGATTACAGATGATTTTCATTTTCTTCTTTGTACCTTTTTCCAAAGAACTAAAAAAAAAAATTTCTTATTACTTTTATCATCAGAAAATTAGAATCATAGACTTAACAAATTTGTTCTCAAGAAAATCATATAATGTGATTACAAAGGTTTAAAAAATTGATGGTTCCCAGTATGTTGAGTGGGTAGAAGAATATTCTTATGCATAGTGGGTAGGAGAAAAGATTGGTATAAAACTATTTGGAAGGTAGTTTGGCCATATCAATCTATATATGTCTTTATTCTGTTCTTAGGAATTTATCCCACAGATAGCCTTGCAGAAGTATTAAAAGTTATGTCATCCTTTCAGCCCTTTTCGTAAAAAGCATCTTAATGACAGAGTGAGAGAATGAACTTCATAGAACACTGGAAAAAACAATAGCCAGAATAAGCTGAAGGTTGTAGTTCCTATAGTTTATCACCCAAATTTGAGGACTACTATTACTCTAGAAAAGTATGTAATTATGAGTTACTGCACTAAGCATCCTCCATGCATTATTGCATCTAGATCTCATAGCAAACTTGTACATTCATTTGTATTCATTCATTCAGTGAATATTTTTGAGGCTCGACTGTATGCCAGGCACTGTTCTAGGCACTGGAGATTCATTCTCTAGTGAACAAAACAAAGTCCCACCCTCTCATAGATCTTACATTATAGTAGATAACAGTAGTGGTGGCAGACAATAAACAAATTATCCTATATAATAAAGAGCTAATATGCTAATTAGACCAAATAGCAGAATGACTGTCCGAACCACCTTCCAGACGAAGCCAGGGCTGCGAGGGCCGAGCCCCTTGCACAAATTTTGTGCATTGGGCTTCTAGTATATTAATATAACGCTGGGTAGAATAAATGCCATTGAGGCATTGGAGTTGAAAGGGAAGGTCTCTGAAACCTGAAAAAATGGAGTGAGCAAGTCATCTAGAGATCTGGGGCGACCATTCTGGGAGGTGGGGAAACAAATGCAAAGGCCCTGAGGCAGGCCCAGGCTTGGTGAGGTCAGGGAACACAGGTCAGCGTGGCTGTAGTGAGTAGAAGGAGAGAGGAGAAGGAAGTTGGGTTTTATTTTATTGTGATGGGAAGCCATTGAAGACTTTGAGCAGGAGCTACACGAAGTCAAATACTCTGCCCATTTCTAGGTAAAAAGCTGAGATTTAGAGGGTCTTAGTGATTTTACCAAAGTAGCTGGTGGGTAGCACATAAAGTTTTGCCCAGGTAGATTGACTCCAGACTGTATGCTCTGCCCCACCAGGCTGGGGCGTGTAGCTGTCCCTAGAAATATGCCTTCCTGGCTGTCATTGCTTTACAGATATGCCCTACGTGATACATGTGCCTGTCACTAGGATTGCTTCCTGGCTGGCTGTAAGCCAGGCTGGCAAGTGCACTGCTTGCAGCCCCTAAGGCAGCGGTTCTGAACCTGTGGTCGCGACCCCTTTGGCGGTCGAACGACCCTTTCACAGGGGTCGCCTAAGACCATCCTGCATATCGGATATTTACATTACGATTCATAACAGTAGCAACATTACAGTTATGAAGTAGCAACCAAAATAATTTTATGGTTGGGCCACAACATGAGGAACTGTATTTAAAGGGCCAGAAGGTTGAGAACCACTGCCCTAAGGTCTCTTGGTCCTCTCCCTTAGGCATGATGCACTCCCCTGGGTTTGACGGGAACAGCAGCCTCAGCCTGCAGATGCTGATGAACGCGGACAGCCTGTACACGGCAGCGCACTGCGCTCTGCTCCTCAACCTGAAGCTCTCCCATGGCGACTACTACCGGAAGCGGCCAGCCCTGGCGCCTGGCATGATGGTGAGTGTGCGCTGTCCTCCCTGACCCTGCGAGGACAAGCGGTGGCCTCTGGGCTGGAATGCTGAGCGTCAGTGCCCTGTGAGGGAGGCGCTGTGGAGGGCAGAAAAAGATGTGAAGGTTTGTACCGTGCAGTGAGCGCAGACTCACCCCCTTGCTCCAAAGAGTGCAGGACCCCAAGTGCCTGGACACGGCTGCCTGCCAATGGCTCAGTCATTTCATCTGGTGGCATTATTCCACACACACATGAGACATGTTCCAAAACTCATGATCAGCAGGTTAAGTAGCAGCAGAAGATGTGCAGGGAATGGTCCCCTTTGCTGAAAATGAAGGTGTCTTTTACAAAAACTTTTCATTGTCTTCCAAAATGTGCCTAGACCTCCTCGGTGACCCAGAGCTAAGCTTACTCATTGTCAACAACAAAGCTCCTCCTGTGAGGTCTGGGTGAGAAGGATGGTGCTTATCCTGTGTTCGGATCTCCTGCCCCAGGAAGCCACTCCGTGGTGTCCCCTAATGTCCGTTCCTAAGCCTAATCCATGGAGCTGTGTGAACGGCATCAGCGATCGTTTGTCTGCTTGATAAAGTGTAGGTTCCCCAGGATCAGTGGTGGTTTCATGCGTGTAAGTATCTCTTGAAACACCCATGAATTTTCAGGGGGCTCATTCCGGTCAGCTGTTGGGTAGCAAGAAGAAGCCCTGTTCTGTTAAGTTTCTAATCCTCCCACACATCAGAGAGTAAAAAATATAAAATGCGGTGTTCCTAATCCTTCAGCAGGGTTTCTTAAAAAGATATAAATGAAAGGAACTTCATGAAGTTTGGGACTTCTCCATCTCCCACCCGCAATCAACAAGGTTTTGTTTTTCCTACAAGCAGTGGTTCAGGGGACGTGGGGAATGAAGAGGCAGCGGAAGGGCCTGTTTGCTTGCAGGGGGTCTGATTTGGTCATTTTCTCCTGTGATCTTCCCTGTAGAAAGAGTTCATGAAGCAGGTCCAGACCAGCGGGGTGTTGATGATCTTCTCCCAGGCCTGGATCGAGGAACTCTACCATCAGGTGCTCGACAGAAACATGCTGGGAGAGGCTGGCTACTGGGGCAGCCCCGAGGACAACAGCCTTCCGCTCATCACCATGCTGACCGGTCAGTGGCCCCTCACACAGCTCCGTGCCACTGGGGTGGGAGGGTTCCCTCTTCAGATCCCCTTTCAGAGCAGTAACGGTGTTTGATTCAAGCCGACCTTAAAATGGCACCCACAAGACTGCCCTGGCAGATGGTGACAATTTGAGAGAAGTGTCATGAATTCACCTCACAAGAGTGTGCTGTCCTTTTCCCCTGTGGGACCCTGCGGAGCTCACTGTGCCACACTAGAGAAGGACTTACTTAGCACCTATGCCTGTTGGTGGAAAACTATAGGCCTCTTCTGGGATATGAAGTACTTTCTGGGCACGAAGCCCAGAATTATTCCTGGAAATTCTCATGTACTAGTAGATACTATTATCTGTATTGTGCTATAGCCTTCAGTGCCAGTAATGTAGAATGATTTATTTTAAACTTGGCTTCATTCCCATTTCTTGTCCATATCAGAGGTCCTCCCCTCTTTTCCCAGTGGTACCAGAATTAAAAATAATGTCAAGTAGCCTGGCCAGAGTGGCTCCGTTGGTTGAATCATTGTCCTGTGCACCAAAAGCTTGTGGGTTTGATTCCCAATTGGGGCGGGGCACATATGGGAGGCAACTGATTGATGTTTCTCTCACATAGATGTTCCTCTCTCTCTCTCTCTCTCTCTCTCTCTCTCTCTCTCTCTCTCCCTTCCTCTCTCTCTAAAGTCAATAAGACATATATCCTTGAGTGAGGATTTAAAAAAAAATTTAATGTCAAGTAGTTGCCCAGCATCTTTGTCTTCAGTGTCCAGAGTTTTTAAAACCCTACTTAACTATTAGAAATTTCACATGAGAGCATTGCAGAGTATGGTCATAAAGAAAATTTTGGGCAAAAGCAGCCATTCATGATGTCAGGTAAAGGTCAGGGAGGGCTCAAAAGTTTGGTCTAGTCATTAGTAACCTTGATAAATTAGCTCTCCAGGCTTGTTCTATATTTGATCTGAGTTGCCAGACTGATTTCTGAGCTGAGCGATGCCGTCCTGGCTCCAGCTGATAGGTTATGTAGAGTGTGGCCCCACATAGCCACCTTCCTGCCCTCTCTGTAGTGCCACATGTCCTCACACAGCTTCCCGTGGCTCTGCACCGGGCAGGGCACACTGACAGGAAGGAGCAGGACTGGGCTGGGGCAGCATAGTCCAGCTAGGAGGCAGGATCTGTTGTCTGAAGGGTGTGTTACGTTGCCTGTGGTTGGTATTGGAAGCTCTCACAAAGGTGGCGGAGTTGACTACTGGCAGGTGAAATCCAGCAATGAGAAATGTGGGGGCTATTTAGGAATCAGACAGGGAATCAAAGCATAGAGTGAGGTCTCTCTGCAGCAAGCAGAGTCCTGGTCATTGTCTGGTATTTGGAACTTTGATTCCAGAACTAGGATGGAATTTGGGGGAAGCAAGGCTAGGTCCTAAGCCATGAGGATCAGGATCACTGGACAAGTGAGCAATTTATGTTTTATTAATCATGATAACATTTACAATTTGAAAAATACAAGTTCTTCAATATGTGAGACATTCATTCATTCTACCCATAAGTAGTCCTTGGTTTCCATCTGTTTCATAAACTCCCTTCAGTGGGGGTTAAAGGTACTGCCCAGAGCTTAGAGTGCCTTGGAATTTGGGTGGGGATCCTAAGCCTGCCAGGTTTAATTTTAAAAGACCATAGTTTGTGCCAAAATTAATCTCTTACCTGAACCTTAATAAAAGGAGTCATTCAGCAGATGTAGAAATGAACAAACAAGCCATTCATAGTCACCATATTCATCAATCATCACTGTTAATCAGCCATCTCTTTTATAATAGAACAGTAAGCTTAATTGCAATGTCCATAGGAAAGTTATCTAACTTTAGATTAATGATAGAAAAGCAGCTTTTCATAAGAATTAGACAAAATTAGGCTCTGTGATTCTTTGTAGAAAATTCCAGTTACTAAATGACAAGTGAATTTGAGCAGCAATTAACCTAGAGCTTGGAAACTTCCATCTCATCTTTTCATTATGTGCCAGGAAAAGCTATAGCAGCCATCTGATTATCAACACTGTCCTAACTGTGATTATTCCTGATGTCGTGTCAAAGTGTCCTATATAATTGTGGAATCTTGGTGGTCAGATGAACTTCGCATTACTTGAATTCATCAATCCTTTACCTAGCACACTGGAAACATGATAACTTCGATAAATGGCCATTTCTGGTGAATGTCATTAGATTGACCACACGTCATATTAATTTCAGTGAAACTGGTCTGTTCCCACTTTGGTTGTAATGTAGATTTTTCCTTGCCTTCCTCCCCTGACTTTATTGAGATATAATTGACATATGATACTGTATGAGTCCAAGATGTACACATAATGATTTGATATATGTCTGTATTGTACAGTGATCACCATAATAAATTTAGTGTACATCAGTCACCTCACATAGTTACAATTGTTTTTTCTTGTGATGAGAACTTTTAAGATCTACCCTCTTAGCAACTTTCAAAGAGATGTGTTGCCAGAAGTCTCTAGGCTTCTTGGAGTCACTGTAAGACTCAAAAATATAATTAAATAATTTTCAAACACCATCCTGTTGGGTTGAGGGTGAAGTCCAGGAATAAACCTATGCTACTCTCTTTTCCCATTGAGTTCAGCTGTGCTAGTTGCATTCAAGTACATATGCTTCCACTCCACGGTCACTTCCCCAGTGCTTACTTCCTGTTTACTGAGGAACTTGGGACCCTGAGAATGGAGTACCTGCCTCCAGGCTACCAGGCTAACTTAATTCAGAGCCAAGGCTGAAGCCCTGCATTCTCAACCCCAAGCCAGTTCCTTCTTGCCAGCATGTTAGGGATTGGTTTGTTGAGCTAATTTTGTAGATGAGAGTTTAACAACAATTTAAACAAGGTACATTAGGATCCCATATTGAGCTGGAGTGTGGTTTCATGGAAAGAGGCCTAGATGGGAGTCAGAAGATGTGACTACTGAACCTAAATCCTTCCTTGACCAGCCTCCTGGCCTGGGCAGTTGATCTACTTTGAGTATTTATTTCCTCCTCTTTGACATAGGAAAAACAATACCTACTCTGCCCATATACCTGAAGTTGTTGGGAAAAATCTAATGAAAAAAATGTTGCATCCTCACACTTTGAAAATTGTAAAGTATTATTGTTAAGATGTTATTATAGTACTATGAAATCAGGTTATACAATTATCTCACCAAAGAGGTGTCCTCACACTTTGAAAATTGTAAAGTATTATTATTGTTAAGATGTTATTATAGTAGTATGAAATCAGGTTATACAATTATCTCACCAAAGAGGTTTATTTTTCATATTTATGAGGAAGCTCTGAAAGACAAATCCATGCTGAGATATCCTGTGTATATATAAAACTTGGGGTTAATACCAATGTTTTGAACAAAAGTATTCAAAGATCATACTGTTCTCAAAAAAATAAATTTTTAACAACAGAAATAGCAGTCTATCTTTTTTTTCAACTAAAAAAAATATACAGCAGCCTAAAGAAGAATGCTCTGGCAATGAAAGAAAACTGTACTGAATGAAACAAAATTTTTAATATTTTGATAAAAGGTTGCTGCATACTTGTTATGTAACAGATTCAAGGAATGTTTATTGGGGAAAAATAAATACTGTGGTGGCCGCTTGTTTTTGACTGGACTGTGCTATTCAAGGAAAACGTTGCTGTTTTTCTTCGGCAGATATTGATGGCTTAGAGAGCAGCGCGATTGGGGGCCAGCTGATGGCCTCTGCCTCTACAGAGTCTCCTTTCACCCAGAGCAGGAGGATCGATGACTCCACAGTAGCAGGTAAGGGCCTTGAGTTTATGAATATACATACATCACATGTGGCACTAGCAATTAAATCATTATTGGCAGTTTCCAGTGCTGACATAAATGAATTAAGGTTTTGTCTTTGCAGAACAAGTGCCTGGTGGAAGTTACTTAGCATCATCCAGCTGACGATGGAACATTCATTATTTATAAGCACAAAGTGCAATCCATTAAACTCTGTTTCCTGTAGTAGAATTGCACACAGCTCAGCATTGCTGTCTTGATGGTCAAAGAATCCCGTGCTGTCATTCATTGCCAAGTTGTTTTTGTCTCCAAAAAGTGACCCATGCCCCTTCACATTCTAGGTGTGGCATTTGCTCGCTATATTCTGGTTGGCTGCTGGAAGAACTTGATCGATACTTTATCAACCCCCCTGACTGGCCGCATGGCAGGGAGCTCCAAAGGGCTGGCCTTCATTCTAGGAGCTGAAGGCATCAAAGAGCAGAACCAGAAAGAACGCGATGCCATCTGCATGAGCCTGGATGGGCTGCGGAAAGCGGCGCGGCTGAGCTGTGCCCTAGGTACTGGCGGGATGAGAATTTGTGACCCACGGCCTGAGGGGTGTACCTGCGGAACACATTGGGAATGGCCTAGTGGGAAACAAGTCTTTTAGGAGAGTTCTGCCAGGTGGATGGCTAGAGAATAAACTCAATTAAGGGGTAACTTGTTTGTTTCCTCTTAAGGAGTTGCAGCTAACTGCGCCTCGGCCCTTGCCCAAATGGCAGCTGCCTCATGTGTCCAGGAAGAGAAAGAGGACAAGGAAGTCCAAGAACCCAGCGATGCCATAGCACAAGGTAACAGTTGACAGGCCAGAGCTCACCTAGTGTCTTATGTGCAGCGCACACACACATGCACGTGCAAGAACAGGCACTCGTGTCCATTCCGAGTGTGATACATGGCATAGGTTTACCACTAATCATGAGATCCCACTGGGTCGTAGGCTTGGGTCTGTTTTACAGGGGTGAACTAACCGACTGCTTATCCCTCTGAATACCAGAGACATAATGACTGCTAACAGGTGTTGTGTAGGACACCAGAGGTCCACCAGCTGAGCTAGTCAAACCTCTGTCGTCATCTGGCCACTGATGCCATAGCACAAGGTAACAGCTGACAGGCCAGAGTCCATCTGGTGTCTTATGTGCGGTGTGCACACACATGCACGTGCAAGAGCAGGCACTCGTGTCCATTCCGGGTGTGATACATGGCATAGGTTTACCACTAATCATGAGATCCCACTGGGTGGTAGGCTTTGGTCTGTTTTACAGGGGTGATCTAACTGACTGCTTATCCCTCTGAATACCAGAGACATAATGGCCTCTGGCAGTCAGGAAAGCTCACTTGGCTGCTCACAGGTGTTGTATAGGACTAAGTAACTTCCACCAGCTGAGCTAGTCAAACCTCTGTCGTCATCTGGCCACTGGCTTGGCACTTCACAGAGTGCACATTTGAGGACATTGTAGGTCACAGCGGAGAAGGCGGAGTGGCCAGTTTTCTGAAGGGGGAAATCAAACAGATGGAGGAACTCCCCGAGAGGAGGCACAGGAAGACTTTGCTCTTGTCAGAGAAAAACTTGAGCTTTGTGAACTCAGAAGAGAGTTGATTTTTATCTAATCAGTTAGTTAATGAAGTGGGTGATTATCTAAGTACTAGAGGCCCGATGTACTAATTCATGCACCAGTGGGGTCCCTCGGCCTGGCCTGCGGGATCGGGCCAAAACCGGCTCTCCGACATCCCCCGAGGGGTCCTGGATTGCAAGAGGGTGCAGGCCAAGCCGAGGAGTCACACCGGTGCACATTTGGGGCCGGGGAGGGACCGAGGGAGGGCTCCAGGGCATGTAAGTGGTTGAGAGGCCTTAGCATATTACGCTTTGATTGGTTGAATGGATGACCGGATGACGGGACACTTAGCATATTAGGCTTTTATTGTATAGGATAAGGAAAGAAGATTGCCTTCCTAATGAGGAAGAAATGGCAAACAGCCAACAGAAGGGAAAAATGGGAAGCTTGGTCCAATGTATGCGATTGCTATGTATCAGGTATATACTGTAAAATAAGCTAGTGACAGGAACATTGGGCACATTTTTAAAAGCTGAGAAAAACAGGCTGGGCACTGTTCCTCAAACTTGAACGTTATATATAGATCCATATGAAAGCAAAGCAGTGCTCACAGATCCCAGTATTAACTGAAAAAGGGTATCACAATTGTACTTAATATGTACAACCATAAATTATATAAAAATCCTTACATTTAAAGCTTTACAACTTCAAAATGAAAACTAATATTCAAATTATATACAAATAAAAAAATCAATATCATATGCATGTGACAAATGATGCTTTGCTAAAAGTCAATTTGCCCCTTGTAGCAGGAATACTCTTCGACTTCCTCTGACGTGAGCGTGCTCTATTTCTGGGTTCTGGCTCATCACTCCTTGTCCCACCAGGGCTGTCTTCCAACAATTTGATACCCTTATTCATGGAGAATGTCATCATTTGGCCTTGTCTTGGCATTTAGCGTAATTGACATCTTAAGTCACCTTCTGCATCCTTTCTCATTAATATTCTACAATAAAAAATTATTACTTGAAGGTCACAAATATAAATGTAAACTCATGGAATGAAATGATATGGTAATTTTTAGTTATAAAGCAGTCATCGTGACATTCAGAGCATAGTATATAGGTTGCTTTGGGTGATCATCATCATGAAGGCGTAACATTAAATCTCAGAGAGAACTTGCAAAACATCAAGAATCCTTCCATATTATTACTTTGAGTACACAGGGGCAGGGAAGGGTCTGGGCCCAGATGGCTTTAGCTGGGGTCAGCACAGGAAGCCTGATCCAGAGCCCAGGGGTGGGCCTGGAGTAGCTGCACCCACCAGCTCAGATTCCATCCAACTTCTGATGTCACAGAGCTGGAGTCTCCAATGTTGGTGGGGCCCGAGGGCTAAGGAACTTGCATGATGAACCACAGGGACCTGCCATTGAGGAACTTGCTGCCAGTGTTGTCTTCTGTTTCCCTTTGCCCCTGCATGATAGCACATTTCTTCCTCTCCACCCATTCTCCCTCCCTTTCTGTCTCCCTCACTCAGAATGCTATTTTAATGAATGTCTTTCTGGCACAGTGAAACTAAAAGTGGAGCAGAAACTGGAGCAGATCGGGAAGCTGCAGGGGGTGTGGCTGCACACAGCCCACGTCTTGTGCATGGACGCCATCCTCAGTGTAGGCTTGGAGATGGGAAGCCACAACCCGGACTGCTGGCCACACGTGTTCAGGTGCATGGCGGGATCCCCACCCCCCATGGCACCCACCCTGCCATGGGATCCTGGGGGTGATGGAAGGGGTAAACTCCAGGGTCTGAAGCCCTTAAACAGAGGGAATAGTTCGAGAGTTTGGGTAAACCCCAAGTGAGAGATTAAAAAGAGAAGAGGGACCAGGGGCCCAACTGAATGTATGTCATAGAGAACAAAGTGATAGGATTCAGGAGATTATGAATAGATTATTGACATTGTCTAGGAGAGGCAGATGTGTTTTACAAAGGAAGAAAAACCAATTTCTTAAACAGTGGATGATAAAAGCCATGTCAGTTAATGAATACTATGCGGATCTAAAAGCTGGCCATGTGTCAGCAATATAATATTGCCGCACGTTTGTTAATGTCTTCTCCATTTGAAGAAGGATGTTGGATAGCTTACATGGAGACACAAAATACAAGAGGGGAGAGAGGCAGGGAGATGGCTATCCCCAGAGGAAGGAGGA
The DNA here is from genome assembly GCF_000412655.1 of Myotis brandtii. Taxonomy (NCBI): domain Eukaryota; kingdom Metazoa; phylum Chordata; class Mammalia; order Chiroptera; family Vespertilionidae; genus Myotis; species Myotis brandtii. Next base: position 14,489,519 of record NW_005354291.1, read on the forward strand.
AATTGGGGAGCACTATAACACCAGCTGAATTTCCTTTGTGTCTCAGTGTGGGATTTGCAGAGCTGGTCCAATTGAGCTGCGACTTTACCAGCTAGCTGCTTGTGTGTGACTCTCTCTAGGGTGTGTGAGTATGTGGGCACGCTGGAGCACACCCACTTCCGTGATGGCACCTCTCAGCCCCCCCTGACCATCAGCCAGCCCCAGAAGGCCCCCGGAGGCTCTGGACTCCTCGGGGACCTGGAGTGTGAAGGCTCACCCCCGGAGCAGAGCCTGGAGCAGGAGAGCTCCCTGCGTACCGCCCCGGTCATCCAGCCCCTCTCCATCCAAGAACTCATCAGGGAAGGCAGCCGAGGCCGGGCCTCCGACTTCCGCGGGGGCAGCCTCATGACCGGCAGCAGCGCCGCCAAGGCTGTGCTCACGCTGTCCACGCAGGCCGACAGGTGTGTGCGCACCCCTCCTCACCAACCCCCAGAAAGGCTGCTCGCCACAGAGCACCCATCACCTGTTGGCAACATCACATCCATCTCTTCTGGTCTCAGAGTCACTCCCGGGACAACCTGATTTGTTCACCAGTCATTTAAACCTCTTAATTTTTTTCAAACATAGCTCTGTCTCCTGCCATGCCCCACACTTAGAATGACCTGTTGTCTAATGACTAATTGGAGGCTCTGGAGGCAGGCTGCCCAGACTCCTGGACTCCAGGCAACTTCACCTCTGCATCTTGGAATCAGGTCATGAAGTAGCTCTCTCACAGGGTAGCCGCGAGGTTCAATTAATCAGGACACTTGAAGCACTGAGGATAGAGCTTGGCAAATAGTAAAAATCTACTCTTTTTATGATAATTAATATTTTAAAATCCCACACCCAGAGTGTGATATGTTATGAAGTGATGCCCAAAACCACGTTAAGTTTGAGAGGGAAAAATCAACAATAAGTCCAGCTGTGTGTTGACACTTGGATGTTGAAAGTGCTTTTGGTCACCAGTCACATGTTCTACCGCCTCACTTCACTCTCCAGACTTGGTGGTTGTGCCCTGACTACCCAGCACAGGTGCAGTGGGGTTTATCAGGTGAGGACGGACAGCAAGGGGGTGCCGGGGAGGAAGTGCACCCACTGGCTGGGGCTCTGAACACCCAGTCTTTCCTTGCTTTGACACCAACCAACTGCAAGGCCATGCCTGTCTAAATAGTTGCCCTGAGACTCAGTTTCCCACTTCATCTACTAACCCAGTACATGTACTAACTCAGTACAATAGTCCCTCCTTTTCCTGTTTATCCGACAAGGTGGCTGTGCAAGTATTTTGGGGTCTGGATACAGGTGTCAGGTGGGATATAACATTCACCGCTGTTGTTTCTTACAAGGAAAGAAGTGGTTCATGAGCTACAAAGCCTAAATGGTACTAAAACTGGAATCACAAAACAGCAAGAAAAGTGTTTGCTACAATGATTTGTGAATGATGAATTCACTGATCTGTGTCTCATGTTACTCCTTCAACGGGGGCTTGTTATTTGGTTTCTCTTAGAGACACTCCCTTACCCAGCACGTGGCACCCCCACGGGGCTGCTTGCCCTCGGGTGTCACCGCAGGATTGGAGGGTAGGCATTGGGGGACCCAGTGCCGTGGGAGGCTGGCTCGCCTCGTTCCTCATGTGGCCACACAGACCGAATTTGGTCCTAACATTCCGCTTACCCGTGAGCCTGTGATCCCCCTCAGCCCTGCTGCCTGTGCTCACCCCTCCTCCCTAACTCCTGCTGGAATGTCTGTGCCCGGCTGAGTGGAAAACAAGAGAACCTTCACGGTCTGTTATGTGAGGGAATATTCATTATCCCAGTAGGTCCTGGAGCTCCCACCGTGTCCTGGGCCCCGGTGCCTGAGTTGGAGGGGATGAGGACAGTCCCCGCGCTCAGGGAGCTTACAGGAAGGGATTTCCTCCTCTTGTATCCTCGGAGCCGTGCCCAGTGTTACACTCATCAATGTAGTCCATCAAAAGCCTTAATTAATTTGCTTTAATATAGCTTATGAGCTTGAAGCTAATTCTAAGGATTCCATCCCCAGTTGTTCATTTTCTGGGAGCCATACTTTGCCATCTTTCAACTTCTTGCCAGTGTCTGAACTATGCCTTGGGGCACCAAGATTCTTTTTTAAATATGTTCTGTGCCCTTCAAATTAAACTCTCAGCGTTAGCGCGTACTTGTACACAGTCATTAATAAAATAGCATACATTGTATTAATCACATCTAACAAAATTACCATAATCATTCTGCCATAAAGGCTTTGCTGGATTGTTTCCAAGTAACAAATCTCTTTGTTTCATCCAGGCTCTTTGAAGATGCTATAGATAAGTTGAACCTCATGGCTTTGGGAGGTTTTCTGTACCAGCTGAAGAAAGCATCGCAGTCCCAGCTTTTCCATTCTGTTACGGACACAGTTGATTACTCGCTGGCAATGCCAGGTAATTCTTTCCCCGAAGAAACTGTGCCGTGAGATAAGCAGGAAACAGCCCAGACCTCTGATACCAGCGCCCTGCCTGCAGACTTGACTCCACACTCCCTTAGCACAGGGTCCCCTGGCTCATTTGTCGTCTAGTATTAGGGCATGATGTGTGTGTAGGTGAGGGGTGGGATTATTCTTTGTGAATGCAAATGTCGCTGCTGCCACTGTTACAGGCATTGCCACTGGACCTGGGCTAGGTTGTCCTGCTAAGTTTTGGGCTTGTGATGATAGAGGAATTATATGGCTACTCAGAGTGCAGAGACCTCTCACGAAGGGGGGAACCCTTCTGCATATCACAAACCACACCACTCGCCTCAATCCAGGCAACTTGCAGACGCCACTACTGATTCCAAACTGGACGGTGGGGGAGAAAACTGGAAGGATCAACAGAAGCCTCATGCCACTCCTAGGAAAACTGCTCGCAGGGCACACCCTTTAATGATGGGTCGCTGTCACTGTTTTCACACAGGAGAGAGCAGATGAAGGCCAGCCTGTGGAAGAGGGAACAGAATGGTGATGAATCGTCCCCTGGTCTCAGATGGGTGGCAGGCTGCCCCTAAGTGCAGCTGTCCATCAGCTGCCGGGTGGTTGTGCTGAAACAGGGAGCACCTTGTCCCGCTGAGTCCAGGCAGAGGCACAGAGCCCTGTGGCGGGTTGGACTGCACAACCTCAGGCCCCTTCCATCTTTAGGAATCTTAATTTCAAAGTGTAATATATTTGGCCTCTTGATCCTTACTGCAGATTCTAATTTGAGAACCGCCATCCTTTCCCCACTAGTTTTTTTTTTCCTTTATTGATTAAGGTATTACATATGTGACCTTATCCACCCCACTCCCGTTCATGCCCTCACCCCCCTGGTGTCTGTGTCCATTGGTTAGGCCTATATGCATGCTTACATGTCCTTTGGTTGATCTCTTCCCCTTACCCCACCCTCCCCTATCTTCCCCACTACTTTTTAATAGGCGTTAAAACCTTAGCTGTATAAAGCCAGCCTTCCAGAACCTCAGCCCTCCAGAGCATCTCTGAGCCCAGGGAAACCTTCTGAGTCTTTGGCATTGGAGAAACCAGCAGACTCTGAGCCTACAAAAAGCAATGAGCAGGGTCAGGAAGAGGCTGCAGACCCAGGCAGAGGGAGCACTGGCCTTTAAATCAATCAGATGTGAGTCCAGATGCTGCCTTCATTATTTACCAGATGCATCATCTTAGAAAAGTCAGCTCATCTTTCTCGCATCAGTTTACTAACCTGTAAAATGGCAGTAATTACATTTACTTCTTAAGGTTTGCTTTCAAAATTAAAATGGTTAAAGATGCAACGAACCAACACAAAGTCTGAGGCAGAGTAAGCATTCCATAAATGTCAGTGGTTATTATTACTGTCATTTTGAAGTGTATTTGATATGGCAAGACTAACTAGAAGCATTTTGCTTGGAAGAGCCTGATAGTAAGCATTTTGTAGGCCGTAAAGGGAAGCAACAGGACATGAGCAAGAAGGGAGTGGGGAAGACTAAGGTAACAGTGGCAAAGAAGTAGCAAGCGATCAGAGTGGGCAAGGACAGTACGGAAGTGAAACAGGCTACACAGCATGTTGTTGGGTAGCAAATGGGCCTGACTTGCTTGGCAAGGGCTTCGGTGTTGCCACTAAGGGTTGACCAAGTGAACGATGACCATGAAGAATGACGATCACAACAGTCATGATAATAGCCAAGAGTGTGGGTCAGGTAGTATGTGTCTGCATTAAGCACTTTATGAATATTGTTACTTTTAATCCTTAAAATAACTTTAAGAAACAGGTTCTATTATCCCCACTTTTATAATGAGAAACCGTGGATCGGAGACATAAATCTCTGGTCCAATGTAACCCAACTACTAAATGGTGAAGAGAAGATTTGAGCCCAGGCAGCCTGACTCCCCAGGCCTCCTACTTAACCACTACGTCGTCACTCTCCCTAATCGACAAGCACTGTTCACATTGTCATGGCAGCCACTGGGAAGGTAGTGGTGAACAGGAGAGGGGCGCCCGGCCTTGTGGAGCGAACCACCTCCGTCTCTCTTGAATCCAGGCTCCTCTCCTCTCTTGGATAGCACTCACCGAATCATCCTGCTGGTCCGAGCACAGTTCTTTTCTTTTCATCCTCTCTCTGTGCTTGAACAGTCAAACTCTTCCTGAGTTTGGGCTTTATGGCTTCTATGGTCTTCTCTTCTTGTAGGAGAAGTGAAATCCACCCACGACCGGAAAAGTGCCCTCCACCTGTTCCGCCTCGGGGACGCCATGCTGAGGATCGTGCGCAGCAAGTCCAGGCCGCTGCTCCACGTGATGCGCTGCTGGAGCCTGGTGGCCCCGCACCTGGTGGAGGTGAGTCCCTGGGAAGTGGGCAGCTCCAGGACTCCTTCAGCAGAGCCAGCACCGGGGTCGCCAATCAGGGTGGGGCACAGAGCGCTGTGGCCACAGTGCAATGAGAAGGTTCCCATCATCTGGTCACAGCATCATAGTTCTGTGATTATGCCTCGTGGCATCTGAAGCATCACCCCAAAGGGCAGCGCTGCCCTGGTCTCATACTCACCCTCTTTACAATTCGGCGAGGTGCCTTCCACGGCCAGTTTTCATTCGTCACGACCTGGTGTCGACCTGAGTCTGACGCTTTATTTTTATACACGACTATCGCAATGCCTTTTGTTCCTGTCCGGCTCTCTCTCCTAATAGCTAACAACATTCTGGGCAGTACCCTCTGGGTAGGAGAACCATACCGAGTTTTCCAACAAAATTAGTACTGGGACCTCCTTCACTCTCCAAAGGAAAGCAGTTCATTTGATACATTTTATGGCAACTCACCATCTCAGTGCATGATGACTGGCTACTGCTAAGTTGGCGGGAAAATTGTTGCCCTGTTTTACAATAACTATTCTTAGTAGCTCTTTAGTGCCTATCGGGTAGAGATGTCTTACCTGGTAGAGATATTTTGGGAGCTTAATTCACTAACCTGAGAGCATTCTGGTAAGGAAAGGGAGTGGAAAATAATAGCTTATGGAGAAGCAGTATGTCAGTTATCTACTACACTTTAATAAAGCATCTCCCAAACCAAGTGATTTAAAACAACAGCCATTTAGTTAACTCAGGATTCCCTGGGTCAGGTGTGTGAGCTGGGCTCAGACGGCACTTCTCCGGTCTCAGCCAGGCTTGGCAGATCTCAGCTGGCTTCACACGTCACCTGTGGCCAGCTGGTCCGTGATGGCCTTGATTGGGACGGCTGGAGAATGGGCGCTCTCCTCCTCCAGCAGACTAGCCCCAGATCGTTCTCATGGCATTTTTAGAATTCCCAAGGAAAGCAAGAGGGCAAATCCCAAATCGCAATGACTCTTCAGCTCTCCACTTGTAAAAGATTTGATGTTGTTCAAAGCAAGCCATACATCCAAGCCCAGGGGGAGGGCGAGGAGACTACTACAGAGCCTGGAAACAAGGAGCTCTGGACCAATGAGAGCATTATCAGTGAAGTTGGCCCCCCTCTCTGAGGGACAGATGATTCCTCGGGTCTTTATGTGTTTGGGGCACAGTTCACAATGAGCCCATGGGCAGCTCTGGTGCCTTTAAAGTCAGCATGTTCTACATCACCGAGCAAACTGTCCTATTACCTAAAAAAAAGAAATTACTAGATACTCTCAGTTTCCTAGAAACATTTAAGTGACATTGGAGTTGTGTCTAAGCAGTTTGTTAGATTATTAAAAAGACAATTTAGTGTGCTGTTCATCTATCCGTGCCCCTTGAAATGTTTTTTACTGCGACAGAATTGCTGCCTCCACCTCCCTGCAATGAGGTGAGTTAGGAAACCTTTGGAAACCAGATTCTTCCTTGCCTGGAGTTCTGATGGTGTTCACTTTTCTCGTGAACTTGCAGGCTGCCTGCCACAAGGAAAGACATGTGTCTCAGAAGGCTGTCTCCTTCATCCATGACATACTGACAGAGGTTCTCACGGACTGGAACGAGCCACCTCATTTCCACTTCAATGAAGCCCTCTTCCGACCCTTTGAGCGGATTATGCAGCTGGAGCTGTGTGACGAGGATGTCCAAGACCAGGTCAGTGTGTCCCGGTAATCAGCATCGCCGTCATCGTTGCGGCTAGCTCTTCCTGAGTGCATTGGCAGGCATTGTTCTATGAATTTTGCGTGTTCACCTTTCCACTAATCCTATGTGGAATCTGTGACAAAGAAAGATGAATCCATTTAGCTGAGGATACATGGTCAGTGCTTGGTGGAGCTGTGACTCGAACCTACGCAGTCGGGCTATTCTGGTCTATGCTCTTGTACCTAGTCTATATGAATCGTCTCTCTGAAATCTAAATATGTTAAATAAAGACTTAAGCCCTAGCCTGTTCGGCTCGGGGGATAGAGTGTTGACCTGCAGACTGAAGGCTCCAGGTTCGATTCTGGTCAAGGGCATGTACCTGGGTTGCAGGCTCCTCCCCGGCCGGGGTCCTGGTTGCAGGAGGCTACCAATCGATGTGTCTCTCTCACGGCAATATTTCTTTCTGTCTTTCCCTCTCTCTTCCACTCTCTCTAAAAATCAATGGAAAATATCCTCAGGTGAGGATTAAAACAAAACAACAAAAAAGATGGAAGACTTAAAATTGTTTTTAAATACATTGACACTCTGGCAAGAAAGTAAAGAATACTAAGATGCCCACAACTATGTAACAATTGGAAGCCACAGAAGTAAGCAGAGCTTTAAGACGGGGTTTGCCTTGACAGAATTCGTCACGAGGTGAAACTAAGTTCTGCTATCACATTTTTGAGGCCAGAAAACAGAAAAAAATGTTTAATGCAAATCTTTAAAACTGGTGTTCATTCAGACCAAGGTTGCATTACAAATGAACCCAAGTAGCAACCTCCCTGATGATAAGATCAGCCTGTTTCTAACACTGGCTCTTAGTAAAGGTAAAAAAAAATAATTCTCCAGGATTAAAATCACAAACCAGCCACTCTGTGGGGGTCAGTGCATGAAATTGCACCACCTGGTGGTCAGAGAAGCTTTGCACAGGCACTGTACAGAGCAATTCCCATCAAAATCCAAGCCGACTTTTTAAAGATATTGGCAAGATGATTCTCAAATTTATATGCATATTCAAGGGATCGGAACTAGAGGAAAACAGATTTGAAAAAGAACAAATTTGAAGAATTTACGCTACCCAATTTCGAAACTTCAGTAGTCAACACAGTGTGGTATCGGTATAAGGATAGACTTATAGTACGATGGAACTTAATAGAGTATAGAGATAAATTCTCACACGTATGTTCAATTAATTTTTTACAAAGATGCCACTGGAGTTCGATAGAGAGGGTGTTATTTTCAACAAATAGTGTTTGAACATATGCAATAAAAATAACCTACACTTTTACCTCAACATATACAAAAAAATATCTCAATATGGATCATAGGCTTAACTGTAAGAGCAAAAACTATAAATATTTCTAGGAGAAAGTATAGGAGATGATCTTTGAGACCTTGGAGTAGGCAAATATTTCTTAGCAATGATACCAGCATTGTCCATAAAAAGAAAATGTGATGATGTTCACTCCAGGAGCACATGTGAAAACTACAACAATACAGAGAAGATTAGCACAGCCCCTACACAAGGATGACATGCAAATTCATGGAACTGTCCATGTTTTGTGCAGTTCCCAAGCATCCTGACCACCCTTTGCTGATTAACACAAATACACATCCAAAAAAATTTTGATGAATTGGGCTTCATTAAAACTTAAAACTTCTGCTCTTCTAACAACATTGAAAAATAAAGACAAGCCTGAGGCTATGAAAAAGTATTTGCAAATTATAGATCTCAGGAAGGATCTGAATCTAGAATACATAAAGAATTCTAAAAATAGCCCTAGCTGGTTTGGCTCAGTGGATAGAGCATCGGCCTGCGGACTGAAGGGTCCAGGTTCGATTCTGGTCAAAGGCACATGCCTGGGTTGCGGGCTCGATCCCCAGTAGGGGGCGTGCTGGAGGCAGCCAATCAATGATTCTCTCTCATCATTGATGTTTCTCTCTCCCTCTCTCCATCTTCCTTCCTCTCTGAAATCAATAAAAATATATTTTTTAAAAAAGAATTCTAAAAATAATTTAAAAAAAGACAAGGATGAGAAGACAAAAACCCAATCTAAAAAAAACAAAACAGTAAAATATTTATAAATGGCTAATAATAAGCTCATGAAAAGTTGCTCAGCAATATGAATCTTTAGTAAAATGCCCATTAATGCAATATGACCGCTTACTTAGGTGATTTTTGCATGAGTTTGCCTGGGTTCTGTTATTTCTCTTTCACTAAAATTAGCCCAGAAATAGGGATCAGAAATACATCACCCTTCCCAGAAATTCTCCTGCTTCTTTTAAGAGAAGGATCTTACATGCCACCCCTTTGCCTCTGCCAGGTCGTCACGTCCATTGGTGAGCTGGTTGAAGTGTGCTCCACCCAGATCCAGTCGGGCTGGAGGCCCTTGTTCAGTGCCCTGGAGACGGTGCACAGCGGGAACAAGTCCGAGGTGAAGGAGTACCTAGTTGGCGATTACTCCATGGGTAAGATAGTGTGTGGGTATGATATCCTGAAACTTCACTGAGTTCCTCTATTAGTTCTAACAACATTTGTGCGAGTCTTGTAAGACTTTCTGTGTATAAGACCATGACATCTGCAGACAGGGAATTGTACCTCTCCCTTTCCAAATTGGGTGCCCTTTATTTCTTTTTCTTGCCTAAGTGCTCTGGAGAGGACTTGAGTAGGAGTGGTGATAGTGGGAAGGATGTGGGGCTGACTTTTGCTATAGAGCATTAGTTCTCTCAGCCCAGTTTCATGCTACCAAAGCAAAGTGAACAATAGGGAAGCCCGGCATTCAGCCGTGCTTTATCAGCAGGAAATAAGCTGCTGTTGCAGGGACACGAGTTCTGAGTTCTGCCAGCAGGTGAGAGCCCCGAGCATTGTCAGGCCCTGCTCTTACAGATTGGATGAAAGACTAAGAGACTCCTATTGTTTTCACTTAAACAGACCTGTATTGAGCTAATGCCTAAAGCCAAAATGAAAAATGTGATCCACTTGCTAGAAAGAAGCAGAAAATGATCATAACGCAAGCAAATCCAAATCCAGGAGGCTGGGTCTGGATGGAAATGGATGGGCACCCGGAGGGCATGCCCAGCAACCAGGGGTATTGTGTCAGGGTCCCCAAGACCGCCTCCACTTTCAGAGACCACCAGGAGGACTCAGCAAATAATCATGCTAAGGTGTATGACATGGCCCAGATTTATTCCATTGTTCACAGCTAAGAAGCAGGGTGGCAGCATAGGAAGGATAAGCCAGATTATAAGGGGGAAAGACAGACCAGATCTGGGGAAACCCCTGTCAGGCTCTCACCCTCCCATGAGGAGTCCCACGGAGCACACTTTTACCCCAACAGTGAAAAATGCAGCGATATGATATAACGCGTCAGCCCAGGAAAGTGCATTAGAAACCCAGCTGAGGGTGGTCCCGGAGGTACCTTCCGGGTAGCATACACCAAAATTCCTGACTCCCCGAAGGGTAGCAGGTGTTTAGAATAAACCACATTGTTTGCACCATCTAGACACAGTGAACTGCCTTTGTTTGTTAAGTGTTGCCCGGGATTATTCTGAGAGTCAAGTTCCCAGACTCCAGCCAAGGGCCAAGCTTGCAAGCAGGCCTTAAAGCAGGGGTCCTCAAACTACGGCCCGCGGGCCACATGCAAATACAAATATTGTATTTGTTCCCGTTTTGTTTTTTTACTTCAAAAGAAGATATGTGCAGTGTGCATAGGAATTTGTTCATAGTTTTTTTTTAAACTATAGTCCAGCCCTCCAACGGTCTGAGGGACAGTGAACTGGCCCCCTGTTTAAAAAGTTTGAGGACCCCTGCCTTAAAGGAAAGTAGTCTCAGGCCTCCTATGTTAATTCTTTTCTGCACAGGTATGAATAAAGTAGTATACTCCATCAGGGATTTATCTAAACCTTTCCTTCTCTATAGTTGTGCAGAGGCCCAAGTTTCACTGCCCTATAGACCTGCACATTGCCTCAGCCCTGCATAAAGCCGGCTTTGCCCCATCTCTCCCCTCGGCTCTCTTTGTAGCTTTCCTGCAGCTCCCCCTGCAGGCAAAGCTAAGAAGCACAGCATTGGAGCCAGGCCAGTTGTCCATTCAAAAGGCACTGGCTTTCCTTCAAATTTTTCTAAGGCCCTGGGGAAGGTGCCGGGAGTATGGGCTACCTGAAGGGTTGATACTTCACTTCCTTAAAATTCTATAATCTTCCTCCCTCAGGAAAAGGCCAAGCTCCAGTGTTTGATGTATTTGAAGCTTTTCTCAATACCGACAACATCCAGGTCTTTGCTAATGCAGCCACCAGTTACATCATGTGCCTTATGAAGTTTGTCAAAGGACTGGGTAAGTGGAGTCCTCCTTCCATGCCTTGTGACAGCTGGGGACCCTTTCCTGCGTGGCTTTGTAGGGAAAGCCCCGGAGACAGGCCCTCTGACTGCCTGGAGCAAGCCAGCAGCCTGGGACAGGAGCAGATGGTGTGTGTGACTTTGTCCACGGCTGACAGTTTTCATTGTGTTCACGGAATAATCTTGTAATGAAGTATGTTTCCTGTTACTTCACAGACCACTGTTTTATTTAAGAAGCTCTAGCTTTGGTATTCCATTGTTCAGTAAAGAGTGGAGCGCCTGCTCCCTGGGCAGGGCAGCTTGTTTGTACTGTGGGATATAAAGATGAATAAAACATGCTTCCTGCCTAGGAGACGCTCTGGGAAACAGACACATAAATCAATAGTTACAGTTCAGTAAGATGAGGACTTTCATAGAAGCTCGTGAAGAAAAAAAGCCACTTAAGCTGAAATGAACAGGCAGCTGAGAGGAGGAACTGGGCGTGCTTTAGGTTTCTTACAAGGACTGATGTTACCCAGAACTGGATATCCAGGAGGGAGGTCAGGTGTGGAGGACAGGACTAAGTAATGAATTCTATCTCTGCACATCTGGACATGTTGACTTTCAGTGAAATATTCGAGTGCAGATGCTTCTCTACATGTTAGAAATTTGGGATTTTATCTTAGGGAGTTGAGACCTGAAAATAGAGATGCAGGATTAGCAGTGTGCACATGGAGAATATTTAAAACAGGTAGGTCCTAGTTCTTTCTGTGAATTACAAGGTGGAATTACTAGTATTGAGCTGGGGGTACTGGGACGGTCTGAGCCCCAGCATGCTGGCTGGATACTGCCCCCGGCTCCAGGGGGTGCCATCTGAATAGCCTTCAACTTTGAAATACTGTGATCAGCAAACAAGGAAATGAATTTATTTTTAATTCCCACTTGGTTATTTCAACATGAATTTGACCTAGTCTGTGTTTTTATACTGTAAGGTGTGTTCATCTAAACCAGGAGTTTGCAAAGTCTGGCCCACAGGCCAAATCCAATCACCGATAGTTTTTATAAATACAGTTTTATTGGAGCACGGCCACGGTCATTCGTCTGTGGCTGTTTTTGTGCAGCAGGGGCAGGGTTGAGAAGCTGCAGCCAAGACAGTCTGACCTGCAAAGCCTGGAGTATTTCCTGTCTGGCCCCGTACAAAAACATTTGCCAACGTCTAAAACATAAGAAATGTTTGTCTTTTCTAAGGAGAACATGCCTCTTTGTCTGCATCTGAATGTTAACTAATGCCTAGTAATTATGTCTGTTTACTCACAGGGGAGGGTGCTAGTTGCTACAATTATAGACAATTAGAAACAATTACAGTACTTTTTATTAAAAGTCGAGAAATGGGTTCATTACATGAGAAGAAAAATCATTCTCAACTATTGTTTGCCTATAGAAAATCTAGAAACCCTCTACAGATCTGTTAAAAAAAAAAGGAAAGAATTTTACTTCAACTCCATTACGTAGCCTCTGTCCCCAAACCCCAGATGTTCAAAATCTTCCCTGGGCTTCATTGTTCATCGCCATTTAGTGCTGAGCACTGGCAGCAACATGGGGTCCTTTTCCAATGGAGAGGGGCTGGTGCTGCATGCAGCCCAGCACACGCTGGCCTCCGGGATCATCCTCATCAGAGCTTCAGAAGTCACACCGTCAGCAGCGGGCCCCAGGGAGTGAGTCCGTGTGCCCAGGGACAAGAGAACACTGTTCGGCCATGGCCAGTACTCTGGCAGGATAGAGAGAAAATGCCCATTGTTTGGTAAAAAAAAAAAGGGGGGGCGTTACAAAACAAAATAATCTCAACCACAAAGGATGTGCGGTATGATCCCACCTGTGTTCAATGTGTACACATACATGCAGGGGACAGAATGAGTGAAAGGATTTTTTCTCAGGGTTGTACACGTTAAGTAATTTTTTTTTTGGTCTGTTTTAGTAGATATTGGGTGAGTCAATGCTGTGCGAGTAAACAGGCCTTCTCTGTCTCTGTCCCCCAGGGGAGGTGGACTGTAAGGAGATTGGAGACTGTGTCCCGGGACCAGGGGCCACCGCCCCCGACCTGTGCCTCCCTGCCCTGGATTACCTCCGGCGCTGCTCTCAGGTACGGGGTTGCTCATGCCAAGTCCCGGGCGCTGGAACCTGCCTCGGGAGATGCTTGTGTCAAAAGATACGTGTGGGTGCCTTTGGCTGAGGCCCAGGAGAAGCACTGTCTACTGTCTCTGAGGCGATTGGGACTTAGGTTTGGAGCATGTTTGTCCCCCCCCCCACTTTCACGAAGGAGAGAGAGAAAAAGTAATAACCATGTACTAGAACACAGTTGGACCCCGAGATCTCTGGCGCTTCTCATTTATTCTCAGATCAACTACCATCATCTCTGTATTTGTCAGCTGTAGAGGGTGGAGTCATGAGGCCCCGGGAGATCTTCCTTATACACCAAAACGGGGAAAGTGCGGGTGCAGCCAGTGAAGAGAGACACAGACAAAGTAAGAGGGATGTATTCAGTCAAGGGCTAGTAGGCAAGTCCAATAAAACATCACCTGTCAGTATGGGCAGTGACCTTAATTATGCTCAGTTTAATAACGCTCTGTCCTTACCCATGTCCAGTGCCTGTGGAACAAGACGACACGCTGTCCTTGAAGCCCTTCCTCCTCTGGGCTTCGGTGACACCTCTCTCAGATAGATTTTCTCCGGTCTTCTCAGCTGGTGTCCCCAAGGCCCCACGTGACATGACTCCAGCTCTCTTTCCACCTCAGATCCTCTCCTCTCACTCACTGTGCTCCAACCACTCTCCCCTTCTGCCCCTCACATCCGCCCCTCTGATTACACCCAGGGCTTTGCTGCTCTCTCTGCCCGGAATTTTTCCTCCTCAGATCTCTGTATGACACCCTTTATCTTCCAAATCTCACTGGAAGCATCGCTTGTCAGAGAAACCAGGCCTTTGGTATCTACCGACTCCCTGCCAACGTTCCCCACACACCATGGTCACTCTCTATAGTACCACCTGCCTAATGTTCTCTATAACATTTACGTCAGACATTTTATGAATGTCTGCAAAGATTCTTGTCTGTAAGACCCATAGGAAAGGAATTTTGTCTATCTTCCTCACAACTGTTTCCCTGGTTTCCAGAAACGATGGTCACAGCAGGCAGGATTGTAATTTGTGAAGATATAAGGATCCTTGGCAGTTTGTTTCAGGAGCAGAGATCCCTAGGGGACCGGGCTCTAGTGGAGAGAGGGGAATAAAGAGCCCAGGGCAGTATCTTCCGTGGCTGACCTTGCCCAGAGTTTCCTCGTTTCCCCATTGCCCGCTGTGTCCTTGATGTGGGGTCACATGAGGGGGAATCGGAGTCTGGTATCTGATTTGCCTGCAGACTCTCTTCTCAGTGATGCCCATAGAACACCTCCTCCCATAGGCAAACATTCTTGACATGTGACATGGTTCCCTTAGTAGGTTCATACAAGTCTATAAAACTCATAGGCAATTGAGCTGCTGGAAAAGCAGTCATTGTGGTTTTTTCCTCTACCTTTTTGTTGCCATTGAATGCTATTTCATTTGCTTCCTGGGATAAATGCCTCCTGCGAGCTAGCTTATGAAGCCAAATCACAACCACTCAACTTTAAACCTTTCATCCAGTCGCACCTTTTCTGGTTTTCTCTCCCCTTTCTATAACTAGAATATAATTTTATTGTTCTTTAAAGCCCAGAGTGTAGCTTTTTCCAATATATAACTGAAATTTGGTATTTTTTTATTTAGTTATTGGCCAAAATCTACAAAATGCCGATGAAGCCAATATTCCTTAGTGGGCGACTTGCTAGCTTGCCTCGAAGACTTCAGGAGCAGTCGGCGAGCAGTGAGGATGGCATTGAGTCGGTCCTGTCTGATTTTGATGATGACACTGGTAAGTTCATCGATTAGATTAAATCAGGTTATTGGCTGTGTCCGTATTCTCAGAAGCTTAAGCCATGAATTAAGTAGCTTATAGATCTTGAATGATCATCCATTTAGGTTGTTGTTGTTTATGATTCTAACAAGTCTACCTGAAAGTTTCTATGGGTTCTCCAAACACATTTCACAGTTGATGCCTCTATCTGAAACCAGTGCAGATTCTGCTAAATATAATTTCTAACTTTGACTCTCTTGAATTTAACACATTGGAATGTGGTTGCATTGGTACTTAAATTGACTGGTAATTCTTTAATTCCTTCTAGGAAACACAATCATTATATAATTACTTCCTGCAGGACTATTTGGTTAGAGACTGGGGAAATTAAGCCATTACTGAAGAGAGAAT
Organism: Myotis brandtii; assembly: GCF_000412655.1. Taxonomy (NCBI): domain Eukaryota; kingdom Metazoa; phylum Chordata; class Mammalia; order Chiroptera; family Vespertilionidae; genus Myotis; species Myotis brandtii. Next base: position 14,504,754 of record NW_005354291.1, read on the forward strand.
CTATTTGTGACTGGCGAAGCTAAAGACTCATTAAGAGAATAATTTTAAAGAATGTGTTCCAAGTTAGTGCCCATGTAATTTCCTGTGAATTGAAGTTCCGTCTAGTAACTTTGGTGTATTTTCAGACCGGCTACCTCATGCTCCAACTTGATGACCCTGTCCTGTTTCTAAATGTAGAAATGGAAATTATATCCTTAAAAAGGTCTGATATCTGCAAATGGGTTATTTCAAACCCACACAAAAGACTTTTTAGGGGAGGCTTCTTAAATTTGCTTTTGTGTTTGTTTTACATTTTTCTCGTTTTATTTTTCTATTACAAATTCATTTATGGGGATGGCTAGAAGATTTACAGTTTTCTATAGAGATTATAAAACCTCACTAGTTCAGGCTACTTATGAGAAAGAATTATAGGAATAACTAATGTAGAGAAAAATTAAAATACTGGAAATTGGCTACATGTTGCTTAATAGAGGTTTCATTTTAATGGTTAGATTAGCATTGTAAACCTCCAACTCAGACAATTGTAGGCAAAAGCTAATGTTGCTCATCTATAATACAGGTTTTAATACAGTATTCAGGGTGTCCCAAAAAATGTATACACCCACTTTGAATAATTATAAAGGCAGTTTTTATTAAAATACATTTCTCTTTCAAAATTGAGCTATCAGCGTTAAAGTATTTATACATTTTGAGGGAGGAAACCCTTTATGTAACAGTGGACATTCCCTTCCATGTATGCAAATCATTAATCCATTTTTTTTCTAGGCAGTCCATCTTCTTATGGATAAAGTTTAGCCAAGCACCCACATAAAGTTTCCTACAGTATAAATTTATTGAGCGTTTTAAAGTTATAATTATATAGGAAACATAGCTAAATCAGAGAAAGGAATAAAAGTAAAAGCTTTAAGTTAGTATTAACAATTCTCACCATTTATATATTCTGAGATATTTCTCTAGTTTCCAAAGGCAAATAATTATTTTCCCCCCTATGGAAATTTCACAGACATATATAAAACTAGACAGAGTGGTATAGTGAACCTTCATATATCTATCACCCAGCTTCAAGTATAAACTTATAGTCAACCTCATATAATGTAAACACACACACATGCTCACTCTTCATGTCCCTCACTCCCTACCCACTTCCTCCTTCCTATATTATTTTAAAGCAAACCTGAGACATTAGTATGTGTTCTTTAGGGATAACAACCATAAAGTTATTATCACACCTAAAAATTAACAATCACTCTTTACTAACATCAAATATCTATTATGTAAAATTTTCCAATGTCAGTTAATTTTTAGGATTCACATAAGATCTATACTATATGTTTAGCTGACATGTCTCTTAAATCCTTTTCAATCTATAGATTTCTTCTCCAACTTTATTTAACCCCTTTTCAATTTATTTGCTGAAGAAGTGAGGTACTTTGTCCTGTAGAGTTTCCCATTTGGATTTTATTAGTTGCACCCCCCATAGTGCTGTGTAACATGTTCTTTTGTCCTCTGAATTTCCTATAAATTAGCTTGTCCACACCTGCTCTTACAGGGTGGGGCAAGAGTAGGTTTACAGTTGTTCATATGGAAAATAATGCAATCCTATATAATAAAAGCCTAATATGCAAATCGACCGAACGGCAGAATGACCGGTCGCTATGACGCTCACTGACCACCAGGGGACAGACGCTCAACGCAGGAGCAGCCCGCAGGCCCCAGGCCAGCCAAGGCGGGGGCCCTGCCGGTTGCCCCACAGATTGGCCCTGATCACGGGCCAGGCCTAGGGACCCTACCCATGCATGAATTTCATGCACCGGGCCTCTAGTAATAAATAAATAATAATACAAGAATAAGCTCCATGTTTCACGTACTCACAACTGTAAACCTATTTTTGCCCCACCCTGTATTTTGAAGTTCATAAGAATTTCTTATCACCTAGTTTTATTATATTTATTGTCCATGATTTTGGTTTTGCCTCCTATTAACAGGGATATTTAAAACTGGGTAAATAGGTTTTTTTAATGGAAACATTTTTTAAATATGTTTTTATTGATTTCAAAGAGAGGAAGGGGGAGAAAGAGAGAGAGAAACATCAATGACGAGAGAGAATCCATTGACTGGCTGCCTCCTGCATGCCCCCTAGCTGGGGTTCAAGCCCTTCACTGGAATAAACCTGGGACCCTTCAGTCCACAGGCCAATGCTCTATCCACTGAGCCAAACCAGCTAGGGCAATAGAAACATTTTTAAAGTGCCATCTTCTGATGCAGTTTTATTTTGTAGGAAAATTTGAAGTATTGAAATTAAAATGTAGAGTGGGCTGTTTTTTATATTCTACTATAGTCCTTTTCTGCACAGTTTTCTGAGCTATAGGTCCACATATTTCCAGACAGTGATGTGCAGAAATGTTGGTTCATACAGTGCTTGCATAAATAGCAGAACTAAAATTATTTGGATCTAGTAAAAAGGATTTCATGTTTTTCTCTCACCTAGTAATGAGCAGCACTAAGAGTTAGTATGTTATTTTAAAAATGAAACTCTGAGAAGAGAAGAAAGAGGAGAGTTGTGTACTGAGGGCAGATGAACCTACTGACACTGGGAGCATCATTTTCCCAGCTATGAGTAATATACAAGTGATTTGTATGTACACAGGATTGAGAGGATGCCGGGATTGCAAACTGCCGTGTGGACAGGTAAATTTAAAATAATTTATAGATTACAAAAAAAAAGAAAGCAAAGATGAATGACCTTTGGAAAAAATGGGGCACTAAGAAGAGCAAAGATAGACTAGCACAAGCAGCAAGAGAAAAAGCACAGATAACTTAGACTTCAAAATTGAAAACTTTTGTACATCAAAGGACATTATCAAGAAAGTGAAAAGACAACCGAAAGAATGGGAGCACATATTTGTAAATCATATATCTGGTATGGTTTTAATATCCAGAATATATAAATAATTCCTAAAATTCAACAACAAAAAGATAACCTACTGTAAAAATGAGCAAGGAGGAAGAGAGACCAAGATGGCGGCATAGGAAAACACCGGAAATTGCTGCCTCCGACAACAACTTCAAAAATACAACTAAAAGACAGAACGGTCATCATCCAGAACCACAGGAAGGCTGGCTGAGTGGAAATTCTACAACTAGAAGGAAAGAGAAGAGCACACAGACTCAGAGGAGCTACGAAAGTAAAGTGCAGAGGTACGGAGGCTCCGGCGCG
>NW_005354291.1:14509367-14563432 GCF_000412655.1 Myotis brandtii
AGAAATTTTTAGATATTTGCAACCATAGTAAAACAAACATTTATATTTTTGATATTTATTTTATATATTTAAATGCCATTTAACAAAGAAAAATCAACCAAAAACATGAGTTCGCGCACCTCTGATACGCGTGTCATAGGTTCGCCATCACTGCCCTAGAACAAACTGAAGCAGATATTTCATCTATAGGAAATGTTAGCTTCCAACATAACCAATTAATCTTAATTATGTGGGGATATTTGTCAAATTCACAACTCATTCAGTTGTCCAAGTGAGAAACCAGGGGAATCATCTTGGAAGTCTTTTCCCTCAGCATCCATTATCTCTAAATCCTGTCAATTTAATTTGAAAAATGCCTCTCTATCTCCTGTCATTCCTACTACCATTACCATCAGCTAAAAGATCAGAACAGCCCTAGCTGGTCTGGCTCAGTGGACAGAGCATAGGCCTGCGGACTGAAGGGTCCCAGGTTCGATTCCGGCCAAGGGCACATGCCTGGGTTGCAGGCTTGATCCCCAGTAGGGGGCGTGCAGGAGGAAGCTAATCAATGATTCTCTCTCATCATTGATGTTCCTAACTCTCTATCCCTCCCCCCTCCTCTCTAAAATCAATAAAAATATATTAAAAATAAAATAATACTTTAACATTAAAGCCACTGAAATCCAGTGAGTTATCTCTGTTACAGAATTTGCCAAGGAAAATGCCTTGAGCAAGGAACATGAACAGCTATTTCTCAAAAAAAAAAAAAAAAAAGATATACAGATGGCCTGTAAGTATCAGTAAGTACATGAAAAGAGGCCCAATAATACTAGTCATTAGAAAAATGTAAATCAAAATCATGATGAAATACTAGTTACACCTCCTAGGATGGCTATAGGTTAAAAAAACAACAACAGAAAATAAGTGTAAGCAAGGATGTGGAGAAGTTGGAACCCTCATGGGAATGTAAAATGGTACAGTTTTTATGGAAAAAAATTTGGTAGTTCTCCAAAACACTAAATAAAATTACCATAAAAAGCCACTCTTAGGTATGTACTAGAAGAATTGAAAGGAGGGACTCAAACATATTCTCCAGTGTTCATTGCAGCCTTATTCACAATAACCAAAATGTAGAAGCAACACGTGTCCAACATGATGGACAAAATGTGGTGTATACATACAATGGAATATTATTTATCCATAAAAAGTAACGAAATTCTGATACCTGCTACAACATGGATGTGCCTTGAAAGTGTTATGCTAAGTGAAATAAGCCAGACACAAAAACAGCAAATATTTTCTGATTCCACTTACACAAAATATCCAAAGGAGGCAAAAGAGAGACAGAAGGTAGATCAGAGGCTACCGGAGGTGTTGGAGTGAGGAGAGAATGGAGAGTTATTGCTTAATAATTATAGAGAGTTTATGTTTGAGGTGATGAAAATAGATAAGCAGTGATGGTTGTACAACACTATGCATTTAATTGATACCACTGAATTGTACACACAAACATGGTTAGGATGGCATTTTTATGTATATCTTAAAATAATATTTTAATTTTGACTAAGGTGATAGAACTAAAAGGACATTATATTATTTTGCTATCAATAACTCCCAAGAAATATGACAATCACTTCATATAGAACTTACAAACCACATCACCTTCTTCTTGAAGGGGAATAAGGAAGAAATTTGAGTGTTCTTTTTTCTTTGACTTTGTCAGAATATATAAATTATAATCTGTCCATATATAGACCCTGAGGGCTGCCTTACTGGGGGATGCCTCCCATCCATAGAGCACATGGCAGTTTACTAGTAGAGACCTCCTTTACCTATTTGACCTTGCAGTGAGTCTGTATCCTGTTTAACCAAATGTCACAGAGGTCTGGTTTTTGCGTTCCAGGTCTGATAGAAGTCTGGATCATCCTGCTGGAGCAGCTAACAGCAGCTGTGTCCAACTGCCCACGGCAGCACCAGCCACCAACCTTGGATTTGCTCTTCGAGCTGTTGAGAGATGTCACCAAAACACCTGGTAAATATTTCTATGTCTATCATTTGGGGCAGGTGTCATACATATAATGTTTATCAGAAAGGGCCTACCTATTTTACTACTGTAACCCTAGACAGCATGATAGATGCTCAATAAGTATTTATGGAATGGCTATGATGTTTAGAATATGTCCTATGATTATTTACAAGTCTTCCTACCAGTCCATTTACAAATAATGTGTGGTGGCCAGTAAGTTGAATGTGTTGGAGCCCCACAATAATCAGGCTGTGGTATCGATGTCTCCGTGAGTGAGCTGGCTTTACTCTGTTCCATAAACCCAGCCTTGTATCTCACATATTATTGGCCCCAGAGTGGTTGATAGGGTTCACAGTGTCTCCCACTGACATAACCAAACCATTCAAATGTATATGCGGTATTAAGACAGCAACATCTTGATTGTATAAAGGTCAGAGGAAATTAAATTTGTAAAATGACACTTAGTGATCACCTAGTACCCTGATAGTAGAGGAAAAGAATGTCCCTTAGAAATGTATTTCTTATTCTGAATTAAGGTTAATATATACACTTATCCAAATTTTCCTAAGATTAAAGATATTTTTATAAATTTTAGTTTTCACTAACAGAATCATAACCACAAATGAAACCACTAGTTTATAGTAAGAAGAGAGGTTTTGTATTCAATATAAATAGATGAAGACTTGATAATTGATACTGTTTTAAAATCTATTGCAAACTTTATATTGGAATTTTTCCCCAGAAAATCATAATAGCTACTCTCACATGTTAAAGTGTTAAATGCCAAAATAAACAGGTATTTTACAGAATGAATTATATGCCACTGCCTCTAAATCTTTTATTGGTCATTACCATTTTCTGCTTTCACATTTAGTGCTACTAAGTGTGTGAATTTAACCCAGTAATTCTACTCCTAGAAATCTATCATCAAAGGAAATTAACGGTAATGAAGACTATATATATATATATATATATATATGTGTGTGTGTGTGTGTGTGTGTATATATATATATATATATGATGATATATGCTAAAACATCTTAAATACAAAAAATATATATATAAACACCTAAATGCATTAAATTAAGTATGGTAAAAGCATATAAATATTCTATAGACATGAAAATGAATATTTGTGAATAATATTTAATGACATGAATAATTGTTTATAAGGCATTACATTAAAATATATACACATATACAATATGGAGTATAATCTCAACTTTATGAAATTTTATACATTTATAAATATACACACACACTTTCAAAATGTACTTTTTTCTTTGTATTCTCATGTGTTTTCTGTGTTGATTATAAAAAGGATGCCTCATTTTTGTAAGCAGAATTTTTAAAATTCTTTCTTACAAAGATTTTCATTATGGCATTGACTATAAAGCAAAATAGAGAAACACTACAATGTCCATTTTAAGGGAATGGATAAGTAAACTGTTGCATAAACATACAATGGAATAATAGTATGTGGCAATAAAAATGAGGATTATGTAAGTTTATTGACACAGAATGATCTCTAGCACATATTGTTAAGAGCAAAAATTCAACATGTAGACCAAGATTTACATTATCCTATTTATATAAAAGTAATAAATGACAAATACAACTCTGTTTCTCTGTTTCATATATATATATATATATATATATACACACACACTTACATTTTAAGGGTATTTTCTTATATGCATTTACTAGTATGTATCTGTATGTTTACATCTGGGGACTAAGTAGTTGATCAAGTGATTATTTGAATTCATGTATTACTTGCATAACTAAAATCATGCAGAAACAAAAAAGAAAAACGCCATTGGAGATCTGTATTCCCTAATCAGTGGTAAAGTGTTTTTCCCTGCAATTTCTCAGAGAATGGGTCACTCCCTCAGAAGAGGTCATCAATGCCAAGATGGCAAAAAGCTTCCCTTTTTAGAAGAGAGTTGCTGGAGTCACGATTCTGATGCTGACTTTTCTTTTTCAGGGCCAGGGTTTGGTATCTATGCAGTTGTTCATCTTCTCCTTCCTGTGATGTCCCTTTGGCTCCGTCGTAGCCATAAAGACCATTCTTACTGGGATGTGGCCTCGGCTAACTTCAAGCATGCCATCGGTCTGTCCTGTGAGCTGGTGGTGGAGCACATTCAGAGCTTTATACACTCAGGTATCTGGCGCCCGAGCAGTTCGTATGGCATGTTTCATTAGCGGGCAGCAACATTGTCTAAAAGAGCTTACTAAATCCCTAATGCAAATACCAGTGCATGGTTTTTGTCCTGGGAATTATTAACATAGAATTACATGGTCAAGACCAGTCTTCTAATAGTTAATGGTCAAAAAGAAATTGTTACCTAACAGAGAGACAAATGGCAGGGGAGGGGGGTTAGAGAGCAACCAAAGGACTTGTATGCATGCATATTAGCATAACCAGTGGACACAGACACTGGGGCAGTGGGGGCGTCAAGTGGGGAAAAAGGAGACATATGTAAAACTTTAGACAATAAATTAATTTTAAAAATGATCTAACAGAATACTTAAAATATATGTGCGACCAAAAGTAAGATACCTAATAAGGTCTAGGATATCTGTGCATTAGGAGAGGGGAGGCAAGTTCAAGTATATAATATATTTAAAAGGGAGAAATATCTCTGCAGCCTGGGGGTTGCATTCTACTGTCCTGCTTCATCTGGGGTGGCTAAGTGAAGGAGGCAGGGTTTTAGAAAAGGCTGAAATTATGGGCAAGAAGTTGCTTAACAGGTTAAGGGGTGAAGATAAGTTCTTAATATCTGTGGAACTTTGAAAAAAGACTTGAAAGTGTGGGGTATGTGGAAGTCCAGGTAGAGAGGGAGCCAGACGCAGGGGAGATCTGACTGCGGTGGTACCAGTGGGCAACATTAGGGAAATAGATTCTTGCTCATGACTCTTGTATGGGAAGATCTGGAAATTTGAGAGGAGGAATGTCGCTGCTAGCTCTAGAGGTTGCAAAGAAAAGGGAAAGGCATGCAGAAGTATAAAGGAAGAGGTGTGAGAGGCTCCCTTCTAAGGAGGGGTTAGAGAAATTAATGAGAACTTGACCCCAAGGGAGAGTCAAAAAGCAAAGGTAAGAAGTAGGTTCTCTACTAAGCTTAGCAGAAAGATTTACCCTTTTGGGGGAAGCGTGGACCTAACTGAGAAAGAAAAGAAGTGGGTGTTTGCACATGTAGGCTGACAAGTGGATCCCTAGGGGTAGATGTTCCTGACCAGCTGCTTTGTTCAGTATGGGGCCCTTGAGGATTCTACTGAAAACTGCTTCTGTGGGCTCACAAGGACTTTGAGAAGAATACTGATGTGTTCCTTGAACTGGGCAAACAGAATGTGATTTTTGGAAGTCTTATTTTCTTTAGCCTGGGGATAGTATGGAGACCAGACTCAATGGGTTCAGGAAGTGGTAGGATGAGAGATTCTGTTGATTTCCAATAGCTTTTAATCCAATTTAATTCTATCAGCAGTGAGGAAAGTATGTTTCATCTCCCCCCGCCCCCACCACCACCACCTTTTTCAAGAATTTAAATGTTTTACTAGCTAGTATTCAGGCTATATATTATATTCTACTTAAGTAAATAAATGATATACTTAACTATGAAAAATGTTCTTGAGCACATAAAAGTGAACCACATATTTTATCTTGATAAATCAAAAATGGATATTATATATTTTCATCACAGATATTTATTTTCTTATCACTCAGACTTCCCTCCTGTGCAGTACCTTCTTTTGCAATAGTGTTGAGTGAAACTTGCTGTGCTTCTTCCAAAAGACATTAGGTATGAGAGCATGATCAACACCATGCTGAAGGACCTCTTCGAGTTACTGGTAGCCTGTGTGGCCAAGCCCACGGAAACCATCTCTAGAGTGGGCTGCTCCTGTATTAGGTGAGAACAGGGTTCCTTGACTCTCTATGAAACTGGAGTTTTTATTATGAAATCCAAGGGAATTAAATTATCCTTTGTGGTAACAATCTACTTTTTAGATTGTTTTTTATAAAAATAACTCTATGCTAATATTTCTGTGTTCAGTTGGCAAATATTTATTGTGTAGGCATTACACAGTGTCCTGCCCTCAAGGAGCAGAGAGCCTATGAAGAATCATCACAGTAAGGAGTAACTATAAATGCTGAGAAAGGACAGCAGTCAGGTGGACAACAAGGGCTTTTAGGAATGATACTTGATCAGATCAGGACTTTGTAGGCAGGAGAATAGCATGAACAAATACATGGAGATAAGAATTACAAGTGACAAAAGGGGTTTTTATTTCGTTTTGTTATTGGTAACGGAGTAGTATGGACAATAGGGCTAGACGGAAAAATTAGTACAGAATGTATACAGTCTTGCATGCAAGCCTAAGTGTAAATATTGGCCTGTTTGGAATGGGGATCCATTGATATTTTTACATTAAAATGGTTTGGGAAGTAGTAGTATGACCATGAAACACCAGATGGACTGAAGGCAAGAGTGATGGGACAGCAAAACCTGTAAGGACACTGTGGAACAAATGTGTGTCTGTAAGGGTCTAAGCTATGCAGCAGTAAAATGTATGGATTTAAGACGTCTGGTTTCTTCTGGCAGGTACGTTCTCGTGACAGCAGGCCCCGTGTTCACGGAAGAAATGTGGAGGCTGGCCTGCTGTGCCCTGCAGGACGCGTTCTCTGCCACACTCAAGCCCGTGAAGGTAAGATGCTGGGAGAGCCAGAGCAGGGTCCAGTCCTCCATAGTTCCCTGCCGAGTTGGCCACCTGGATTCTGCCTTCCTCATAGCAGGCAGTCTCAGACCCAGTGACAGTGTCAGACCCTACTGCCATCAACCCCGAGGCACCTGGTGAATGACTGCTGTTTCTCCCTAGGATCTGCTGGGCTGCTTCCACAGCAGCACCGAGGGCTTCAGTGGGGAAGGCTGCCAGGTGAGGGTGGCGGCCCCCTCTTCCTCCCCCAGTGCCGAGGCCGAGTACTGGCGCATCCGAGCCATGGCTCAGCAGGTAAGGGCTGGGCCTTTTGATCCCAGCGGCGCTAGAAACTTGACACATTGCTGAGAGTCCCAAGCTGCCTTTCACCCCCTTAGGGACCTTTACCTCTTGCCAGTACGGTTCTTTACCAGGAATGACTTGAATCCAATTGATAGCGTGATGTTCCTCCCCATCATCTCTTGTTTGTTGCATCCTCTAGAGCCCTGGGCAAATAGGTATTCAGACTGCTTCTAAGTATTTGCTGAAATATTTTTGTCACTGCTAGACTGTAAGCACCTAAGGATGGCACACTTATTTGATATTTTTCTCTTCTCCCATACAGAGGACAGAGCTTAACATTTAAAAGTTTCTTAATAGAGTTGAACGTAACTGATCAGTAAAGTTAAACTGTCCTTACCCTTGCAGGTTTCACCATGTACTTTTTCTTCGGGCACATGTCAAAAGTTATAATACTAGAGAAGCCAAAGGGGTGGCTTCTCTAAATATAAAGCCATTACACCTAGCTAGCTAAAGAATTTCCCCAGGTGCATACAGTAAGAAGTGAAATGTCCATGGAATCCTATTCTGAAATAGATCCTTCATGGAGAATAGCCAAGACCATTTAGTGAATCTTTTACTTCTTAATATTTCTTTCTTCTTCAGTCCCAAACCTTCCTCCTATATTCACTCTTCACATAACCCAGTAATCTGATAATGCTTACAAAATTTGGAAAGAAAAAGTTCGTTAAAATACTCATATTTTCAAAGGGAAGTAGGTTAAGTCATGTAAAATGAAATCACGTGGGTCAAAATGTAGGATGTGGTTACCCTTCTCTTAGTCACTTCTCCTATCGGGACTAACGATGTGGCCACACTACTCTACTAGACAGCAAGAGAAGTCCTAACTTTTTTTTTGGATTGGATAGAATAAGGTACCAAACAGATGTCACAATCAGAGAAGATCTTTTCCAAACATCACCCCCCTTTATTTACTTTTAATTAATATTAAACATCAGTGCCGGCTCTTTGGAAAGTGTTGAATTATCACATGCTAGAAGTAGTAGTGTTATTAGTGTCAGCAGCTAACATTTATTGAATATTTGCTATTCTTATCTAATGTTTTTCCCATGTAATACACATGTACTAATTTATTTAATTCTCTTGACAAATATACCTGGTAGGAAACCATTATCAACCTCATTTCATAGGTGAGAAAATGAGGAGAGAGAAAAGCAACTTGCCAGCTAATCTCTTGAGTCAGGTGGATCTCTGAACTGTACCCATACAGGTGTTTATGTTGGACACCCAGTGCTCACCAAAGACTCCTAACACCTTCGACCATGCCCAGTCCTGTCAGCTCATTATTGAACTGCCTCCTGATGAAAAGCCAAACGGACACACCAAGAAAAGGTAAGCAGCGAAGCTTAAACACTTAAAGTCTTATAAATAGCAAGGACTGGGTCTAAAGGAACTTTCCTAATTATAATCCAAGTTTTCTCTAAGAATACGGAAATATTTGCAGAGTCATATAACAAATGCTTTCATACCAGATTGTTAGCCTTTTAACTTTCCCACATTTCAGATTTGCTAGGGCTGCCACAGTGGGGTAGCTTAAGCAACAGAAATTGGAGTTGGAGACTGAAGTGTCCCCAGGCTTGGTTTTTTTTCTAGGTTTCTAGATGGATGTTTCCTCTCTGTACCTGCCTGTGTCCTAATCTCCCTTTCTTATAAGGATGCCAGTCCTAGTGGATTAGGGTCCCCACTAATGACTTCATCTCTTAACCCCGTGGTCAGCAAACTGTGGCTCGCGAGCCACATGCGGCTCTTTGGCCCCTTGAGTGTGGCTCTTCCTAAGCCTTAGGAGTACCCTAATTAAGTTTAAAAAATTTGGCTCTCAAAAGAAATTTCAGTCGTTGTACTGTTGATATTTGGCTCTGTTGACTAATGAGTTTGCCGACCACTGTCTTAACCTAATTATTTATTTAAAGACCTTTCTCCAAAGATAGTCACATTCTGAGGTACTGCGGGTTAGGATTCAACATTTGAATTTGGGGACATATTTCTGTGTATCTATAGCATCATACATATAACTTTTTAAAAATAACTAAAGTTGAGGTGTGATTCATACTGTATCAGTGAGAAATACATAAAGTTCTTATGAGCAACACAGCTGTCAGGAGACAAAAAATACATGTGGCCCTGCCACGAGAATCTTGATCTTTTTAAATACAGGCACTGCTCAGAGATCTTACAGGTTTGGTTCCACACCACTGCAATAAAGCAAGTAGCACAAAAGAAAAACAAAACAAAACAGCAAGGCATAATTATTTCACTGGTGGAGGATCTTGCCTCCATTTTGTTAAAAATCATAACATCTGTGAAGTGCAATAAAATGCGGAGTGCCTGTACTACCATCCTGCTTAAAAACAACTCTTCTTGCAGATAAAAGCAACTACTAAAGTTTTCCCATTTAAACTTCCAACAAACTGCAAGTGATGCTGATAAATATTTGAGCACAATATGTGAAGGATAGTGGCTAGATCTTGCCACTGCCATTCATCTCTGAGGAGACATTCAGAGAGGCTGAGCCACCTCTTCCAAGTGGTGGAGCCAGAATCAAAACTAGTTTTATTTTAGGGAGAGTGTGTGATTTTTCCAAAAGTTAGATGCTTAGTACAGCAGTTAAGTGTGTGGTAGATACAAAATATACCTATGACCCTGTCACCCACCTTCAGAAATAGAGCTTTACCAATATCCCACATGCTTCTCTCCAATTCTATGCCCAGTTTCCCGCTATTGCCAGTCACTCATTTTTCAAGTGTACTACTAGTAAATCAAATATAACAATATGTTAAAAAGGATCATACACCACTATCCAGCAAAATTCATTTCAGGATGGTTCTGAAATGAACTATGGTTCAACATCCGCAAATCAATGTGACATACCACATTAACAATACAAATCATGATCTGTTCAGTAGATTTAGAAAAAGCATTTTACAAGATACAAGATCCATTTATAAAAACTTTCTATAAAATGGGTTCAGAAGGATAGTACCTCAACATAATCAAGTCCATATATTACAAACCCACAGCTAACATCATCCTCAATGGTGCAAAACTAAAGCTCTTCCTCTAAGATCAGGAATAAGACAAGGATGCCCACTCTTGCCACTCTATTCAACATAGTACTGGAAGTCCTAGCCACAGCAACCAAAGTAAAATAAATAAAAAGCATCCAAATTAGAAAGGAAGAAATAAAACTGTCACTAAAGCTCTTCCTCTAAGATCAGGAATAAGACAAGGATGCCCACTCTTGCACTCTATTCAACATAGTACTGGAAGTCCTAGCCACAGCAACCAAAGTAAAATAAATAAAAAGCATCCAAATTAGAAAGGAAGAAATAAAACTGTCACTATTTGCTAATGAAATGATTTTATATACAGAAAGCCCTAAAGACTATCAGAAAAGAAAGCTATCAGAAAGAGAAATGAAGTAAACAAGCCCATTTACAAACATACCAAAAAGAATAAAATACCTAGGAATAAACTTAACAAAGGAGGTGAAAGACCTATATTCTGAAAACTGCAAGATATTGTTTAAAAAAATCGAAGGCGATACAAAGAAATAGATATTCCATGTTCATATTACTTAAAGCAATCTACAGATTCAATACAATCCCTATTAAAATCCCAATGGCATTTTTCACAGAAGTAGAATGAAAATGTTTGGCTCTCCTCTATGTTTACATATATTCATCTAAAGCATTAACAGTTAAACTGTTTTGGTCCTTAGAAAGCTAAACTTCAATAAGATTGCTAAAAATATTGGGTTTAAGAAAAAATCCAGTTAAAATTAATAAAACTCAACAGAAACTATTACTTTTTTATTTGAAATGTTAATTACTCAGATATAAAATGTGTCCTATCTCATAATTATGCCTATATATCCCAGTTGCTATAAAACCCTTGTATTATTTTTCTAAGGCTTGTAGATAATTAGTGTCATAACTTAAAAAGTGTCAGGAATTCCATTTATTATGATTAAGATGGTTATTGTGAATGCCCTTCTTTTAAAAAAGGCATTAAAATACAAGTAATTTAGTTTGTGATTTTGCATATGTCATTCTGAAATGTGTAATGCTTTTAAAATATCATACAAGGCAGGAGGTTACTCATCAGCCCCCTCTCTTTCCATTTGCAGCGTCTCTTTCAGGGAAATTGTGGTGAGCTTACTGTCTCATCAAGTGTTGCTCCAGAACCTGTATGACATCTTGTTGGAAGAGTTTGTCAAAGGCCCCTCTCCTGGAGAGGAGAAGACCATCCAAGTGCCGGACGCCAAGCTGGCCGGCTTCCTCCGGTACATCTCCATGCAGAACCTGGCGGTCATCTTCGACCTGCTGCTGGACTCCTACCGGACAGCCAGGGAGTTCGACACCAGCCCGGGCCTGAAGTGCCTCCTGAAGAAAGTGTCGGGCATTGGAGGCGCCGCCAACCTCTACCGCCAGTCGGCCATGAGCTTTAACATCTACTTCCACGCGCTGGTCTGTGCCGTGCTCACCAACCAGGAACCCATCACTGCCGAGCAGGTGAAGAGAGTCCTTTTCGAGGACGACGAGAGGAGCTCAGACTCCTCCCAGCAGTGCTCCTCGGAGGACGAGGACATCTTCGAGGAGACGGCCCAGGTGAGCCCCCCCAGGGGCAGGGAGAAGAGGCAGTGGCGGGCCCGCCTGCCCTCGCTGAGCGTGCAGCCCGTCAGCAACGCCGACTGGGTGTGGCTGGTCAAGCGGCTTCACAAGCTGTGCATGGAGCTGTGCAACCACTACATCCAGATGCACCTGGACCTGGAGAGCAGCCTGGAGGAGGCGCCCGTCCTCCGGAGCGACCCGTGCTTCATCCTGCCCTCCTTCCAGTCCGAGTCCTCCACTCCGTCCACCGGCGGCTTCTCGGGGAAGGACACGCCCTCCGAGGACGACCGCAGTCAGACGCGGGACCACGGGGGCGAGTCCCCGAGCCTGCGGGCGGGCAGCGGGGACACGCTGATGCTGCCCCCCAGCCCCAAGGTAGAGAAGAAGGACCCCGGCAGGAAGAAGGAGTGGTGGGAGAGCGCGGGCAACAAAATCTACAGCATGGCGGCCGACAGAACCATCTCCAAGCTGATGACGGAGTACAAGAAGAGGAAGCAGCAGCACAACCTGCCCTCCTTCCCCAAAGAGGTCAAAGTGGAGAAGAAGGGCGAGGCCCTGGGCCCCAGGGGCCCGGACTCGCCGCTGCTGCAGCGGCCCCAGCACCTGGTGGACCAAGGGCAGATGCGGCACTCCTTCAGCGCAGGCCCCGAGCTGCTGCGGGAGAAGAGGCCCCGCTCCGGCTCCACCGGGAGCTCCCTGAGTGTGTCGGTGAGGGACGCCGAGGCGCAGATCCAGGTGGGTCCCCTGCAGGGCGGACTGCCCCAGCAGTGCTGGGAGGCTGGGCTTCTAACCATGCACACGCCCCCTCACAGGGCACTCTTACACTGTCCAAGATTTGAGGGACACCAATAAGAGACCCAGTTTCCCTCCAAAGGCGGAGGATGGGCTGAGACTAAGACCAGGATCTGCCTGTATCAGTGATGTCAGTGTGAAACTGACATGTTATTACTAGAAAATTTCAGGAATTATGTTTATGGGTTATAACAGAGGTTACTGAGAAATAAGATGGAAGCTAAAACATATAAAATGGGTGTATTTCAGGCGAAGTGAAGTAAGCCAGTCAGAGAAAGACAAATACCACATGATCTCATTCATATGTGGGATATAATGAACAAAATAGGTCCAGAGTCATAGAAGTATGCAACAGACTGTCGAATCTCAAGGCAGGTGGGAAGAGGTCAACCAAAGAACTTGTATGCATCTATGCATAACCCATGGACACAGACAATAGTGTGGTGATGGGCTGAAAGTGGGTAATACTTTCAACAATGAAGGTTTTTTTAATGGGTGTACTTTAGCTGGTATGGAGTCCTGAGTTTATCATCTGAAGAAATTCCATAGTTAGGAAGAATAATATAAAGGAAAAAGGTGGTTATGCCAATGAATTGTTTTCATCTCAAGTTTTCCTAACCCATCCAGAGCACATAAAAATTCTCATTCTTCAGAGGTCTCTGAGTACCTGTTCATTCATATATTTCATATTTGTAATTCCATCGTACATTAAAAAAATGAGCTTGAGAAGGAAACAGTGTTGGTACTGTTTTGTTCAATTTAAGAATAGATGAGATGGGGAGAAAACAAATAGAGGGTATCTGGAGTCGTAGAGAGCCCTTTAAAAACAATCCAATGTTTTCCTGAAATTGTGGACTCCTGCTAAGGGCATAATAAATTAGACAATCTTGGGCCCTAGGATCTCATGAACCTATAAAGAGATATATTCTTTGAATGAACATAAATTTAGAAATAGTATGAATCTCTTGTAAGATGTGTTATTTTCCACTAAAGTATCTTGAATGCCGAACTCAACTTCATAATTCAGAATCCACAAAAATCATAGATTTGCAAAAGACCAAACTGTGATGTATGATGATTATTTAACAGATGACCTTCTTGACAAATAACATATCTTATTAATTGCTTTTCATGTCTTGGAGATTTGCTTATGATTTTAAAAGTTATCCTATATTAAAATAGAAATATTTCAAATTTTCTAGGCATTATAGTGACTGCTGATTAAAAGTGTTATATGTCCTATAGTAATCCCACTATGAAAAAGCAAGAGAGTTTTTAAAACTGAGGAGTAAATAAGATTTTTATAGTTTGTGAAAGCTGAAAATAAGGTATTCATAATGTTAGATAAGTCTCTGTAAATATGAAGTTACAATGACAGTTTATTAGTAAAGACTAATTTATTACAGCCTAAAAGCCTGAGAAAACTCATTTGCAAATTGGCAGGGCTGAGCCACACCTGAGAGTTCAAATGAAACCACAGGAGAAAGCTGATGATTCTCTTAAATCCTTTCTCTTAGGCGTGGACCAACATGGTGCTAACAGTTCTCAATCAGATTCAGATCCTTCCAGACCCGACCTTCACGGCCCTCCAGCCAGCAGTGTTCCCCTGCATCAGCCAGCTGACCTGTCACGTGACGGACATCAGAGTTCGCCAGGCTGTGAGAGAGTGGCTCGGCAGAGTGGGCCGTGTCTATGACATCATCGTGTAGAAGACTCACATTGAAGAAATTCAGTAGCAAGGGTTAGAGTCTGCCTGCCAATCTAACTGACAGCATTTTCCCCACCACCAGCCCCACTGACACCAGTGTCTCAGAGAACCATCAGCTGCTCCCTAACTAATCGCATTGGGGCCATTCTGGATACTAAGGTTGTATCTAGGTGACAAATGATACTCTGATTTTGCACATTATTTCTCCATTCCTTGACACATTCCTAAATCGTGAAGTTTATTTCCCAGTGCTTTTGCCTGCAATGTTATCGCCATTTTCAAAGACCACTCCTTTGAAAACTACATTGATCCATTTGATTCTTTTTAAAAAAAAAATGCAATTACTAAGAAAATATCTGCTGGTAAGTCAAGCTGATGTATAAACACGCATACACCTAGTACCAAACATTAGTCATTGGAGAAAGACTTATGTCATGATTGTGCATTTGGTGGAGAAGAAAACAGCTAGAAAGATATATTCATATTCTTAGGTGTCATAATCAAGAAAAGGATGATTTTCTCTGTCAAATATTCCAGAACATTTCAAAATTGTCCTAAGTTGTCAAGATTTTCTGGTTGGTACTCACCAACATCTTTGTATAAGGTACTGCTGTGCCTTTATTTCCCTATTTCTAATGGAAGAAAATTATTTCCTGGCAGAGTTTTAAGTTGGTGTCATGGCAGCCTTTGACACCCAGTACCCAGTGACATTTGCTGATACAGATATTGCCAAGATTCAGAAGACTGACCAGTCACCTGGCGGTCCCATTAGTCTTTGCTTTTGCTCCCAAGGCAGAAAAGAAAAGGGAAAGAAAAAAAATGGTGCCTTAGTCCCTTGTCGCACAGGCATTTCTATGCTCCAGTTATCTCAACATAAGGTATAACATTTGGTTTTTAAGAAAACAAAACATTAAAATGCAACTCATTTGCTATCTACACCCTTGGAGAAAAGGAAGTGAGTTCTCTATTCAGTGAGCAGACTTCTCAGGGAAGGGGCAGGCAGTGTGGGGTAGGGAGACAGCTGGTGGGGTGGGAAAGGAGATTATGATGAAATCATTTTAATCCTCTGCTGTTATACAGCAACCATATGAAATTATGGTGTCAGTTACACAAACTCTAGTCTCAGAAGAAAACTAAAGGAGAAGGGGACACAAGATGAAGTCTAGGAAATTTAGTTTTTCCATTTAAGATATTTCTCCTCTCTGGCAAGTACATTTACCTCATGTCTGAGGTCCTCTTATTCAGGCCAATATTTTAAGTGAATATTTTTCTTAAATATTACTAGAAAATTAATCTGGAACCTTTATCTTATGTATTATATATTTAATATTTCTTAAATTATAATAATGATGGACACTCCTCAGCCAAGCTCATTCATATATATTCTAGTAGAGTTAGTTGTTATGACATTATAATTTTCCCAGCCCCTAAAAATACATTCATAATTGTATGTGCCATCTTTAAAAATAGAACATCAACTCTTCGATATTAAAATAAGGATTTGAAATTGACAACTTTACTCAGTGCTGGTATATGTAAACTTATCCACAAGGTTACCAGAAAGACAGCTGATTTATTTAGGCAGTCTAAAAGCAGGAACTTTATCGTTCAGTATGCCACCTAAAAATCACCATGGAATCCAGAAGACATTTTTTTCAGTTCCACAAAACACACTCTTTGCCTTCAGTTTTTACTCATTAGTTAATAATTTGAGTTTCGAAACAGATCAACTATTTGTAACAAGCAATGAATTGTTGGGATAGCAATGAGCTGTGTTAGTGTTTTTGAATTTTTATATTTTGTAAGTAGAATTGAAAATCAGGTAGATACTTTTTTAAAACAAATACAGTACACCAGGGTTGTTCTGTTTCTTTTTATAGCTTAAGTTCAGCTCTCTCTTGTGCACCAGTGAGTACTCTAAAATTTACTGGCGGTTGCCGGGGGAGGAGGGGAGGGAGGGAGGGTGCTTCAGTAGCGTATCAAATCAGAGTAATTATAAAAGGTTGTTACATATAAACATTTTGTAAAGTATGAAAATTCAAAGGAAGCCAGTGTCAGTTTACCAATGCCATGGCCCAGAGTGTGTTCACTAATTATTTAGAAATCAGAATTCATTCTCCCACAGATTCTCTATTATGGGATCCAAGGCTAGTTTATGAAAATAGGTTTACCGCATACTCTATCCAAACACTGCTCTAGTACTAACCTGATTGTGGGTACCAAGAATAAAGAGATGAGGGAACACACAGAGCTCTTTACCTATAACTTCGTTAGAGGCTTTGGTCCCTTCCCATCACCCTTTCTGTAGCCCCCCTGAGACCCACACTGGGCTGCAGCCCACCTCCATTCCCTACATACTCTGCTCTGCAGCTACATCAGAATTCACCCAGAAAATTAACTGTCACCGCAATACTTCCCAGAGGTATTTGCAGTTTTCAAAAATGACATTAGTTGATGCAAATAATCTCTAACGAACAGGACTTCAAGTCACAACGAAGTCGGTTAAATCCTCCCACAGATGGGGAAGAAAAGGAGATAATTAGGAATCCTTGGTAGAGGTAGACGCGGGTCCCTTCCCAGAGTGCCCAGTGAGTCCCTCACACTCGTCCTGGTGTCTCAGTTTCTGCTTTGCCCCAAGGTCTCTGATAGACCAAGGTCTCGGCAGCCTTCATAGTTAAAACAGTTATTACCACATACTTACAGGTCTAAGCAGAATAAGATTTTGCATGTTGCTTTTAGTTGCCGATATTTACTACTAAGTGTGTGTTACCCTAAGGGTGAGATTCACTCTCTTTTTCTAATATTTTAGTAAAGTGCACATCATGAGCATCTGAAAAACTCAAAGTGTAAAAGAATCCCTGACTGAACAGCTCAGCCAGGTATATCACAGTCTTCATCCGATTTCTCCTTGCCAGGAGGGCACAGATTTGATGGAGGATCTCCTCGTTCTTGCCTCTCCTGATCAGCTTTTAAAGATGCTTAGGCTGCCTCTCTATATCATCTTGTTCTTTCTCTCCTTAAGATTCTTCTCTAGCCTTCTCCATCAACACAAAACTAGGCACCTTTTACCATTGTAGGCTATTTCATGACTGGCTACGGCTCATGCTAGCATTCACAACATTCAAGTTAAAGTAGTTTCAATCAGACATGACAAAGTAGAATTCAAAAGTACCTTTAAATTGAAACTTCTTTATAACAACATCACTGGGTTATTTGTTCTTGTTTTAAGGAGAAGGCTTATACAGTCAGTTGAGAGTGATATAGCCTTAACTGCAATTACATAATAACTTTGACTTCCCCCAAATACATCACAATACTGCTTCTCAGAAGGGAAGCTCACTCATGTCTGTCCCTTCAAACTGAACAGCAAGAAGTTACAAACAGCAAGAGGTGAGATTTGTTGAGTGCTACTGCCAAGTTACATTTCCCTACATTACCATATTTTATTTTCACAGTAACCTCGTGAAACAGGTATTTCCCTCATTTTTTTTAGATGAGGGAGAGACCCAGAGAGGTTAAGAAATTTGCCCAAGATAACCAGTAAATGGCAAAGTTGGTTGCAAAAGAGTTCTCTATACTACACCATTCTCTAAATGCACCAAGTAAACACTTTAGTGTCTCGAGGAATTAACACAGTTAAAATAAGTTAAAAAAATACTTAATTGATGTCCCAGATCCATAATTTTATGGGGATTTTTAAATAAGGTTAAAAAAGAAAAGGGTCATGTTTACTAGTATATACAGAAAGACCATACACAACAATATTTTGAATGTTCAAAAATAAATCTAAACTTCCATCTTAAAGCAGACATTCAGTGGTAATTTAGGAAATTTGCCAATTAGGTGGAAATGATGGAATAATATTGTTCATGGCCAGCTGTTATGCAGGAAAACCATGGCAGTCTGCATCTGGAATGACATGCACAAATTGTGAGCCTTTTTAAATGACCATAGCCAACAGTGCCTCTCTACTTGCTTCCCTGGAAGTATATTGTACTAAATTTATAGTACATCATCTAAGTTTGGGAATATACAAAATAAGTACTGGTTAGACAAAATTGTTTAAAGATCCAGGTACTGAGGGCATCAGGTAAATCTCCATAGTAACCATGTGCCATAAACTTAAATATTCCTACTTATTTTTTAGGCAAAAGACAAACTCAGAACTTCCATGTGCTTGGCTTCCATTTAGGTGATTCTAGTGAGATTTAGTGTGGCCTTAAAATACCCGAGACTATTTTAAGCACTTTTTATTGGAAATATGAGCTGTTCTTGGGCAAGATTTATGAAATTGGTGAAGAACTCGTTTATAATTATGCTTCATCAGAAACAAAACAAGAAAACAAACTGTGTTCCCTCATTCATTAGTGGGCCAATCTAGAAAACTGTGAGATCTTCTTCCTATGCTTGTATTGTGATGTTCATGTTTGATGTGGAAGTAACTAATAATTAAAGTTTTGGACTAGAACACCATATAGATTTCCAAAACACAATTATTCAGGGAAGACAGACCAAAAAAGAAAAAAAAATCATCTCCTGGGATGGTTTAAGAGAAACTCAGTTGAGAGCAATGCTTGATTTCCTTATGAACAGTGGCACCACTGTTAACTGAAGAAAAGCCACTCTCACACCACTGGCACCATGCAAAACATTCCTCTCTGTGAACTAATGCGAGGGGGTTCCAGGGAGGAGAGACTGGTTGAACATCTTCGTGACTAAGCTGCAGTTGACTGCTGGTGAATCCCATCCAGTTATGGTCCTCCCAGCCTGTTCAACCACCAGGAATTATTTGTACTGTTATTCCTCTCCTGAAGGTTTAAGTCATGGTTGTCTAGTGTCGTCTGACTTTAGAATAGTGGTTCCCAGACATTGGCACCCAGCGGAATCACCTGGAGGGCTGGTTAAAACAGATTGCTAGGCCCAGAGGTTCTGCTCAAGTAGCGCTGGAAATCTGCATTTCTAACAAGTTCCTGGAGGAGGCCAATGCTGCTGGTCTGGGGACCACACTGAGAACCACTATCTTGAAAATATCTCCCAACTCTTACCTTTAAGATCAGCTTGACTTATCAAGCACTAGAGAAAAACTGAACTTAACCTTGGCAAACAACTTGGGATTGGATTCTCTACAGCAGGGGTGGAGAACGTCTCGCCCTCAGGCCATAGGAGGCCCCAGAAATCATTTGGTCTGGCCCTGCCAAGGCATTATGGGTGAGTTAATTAAATGTTTGACCAAATACAGCAGGCTAATTTTTAAGTTGATAATTTTGTATCGCCCAAGAATGATGATCCAAGTGGCCATTGGCAGAATAAAGGTTCCCCACCCCTGCTCCACAGCATTCCTGCTCAATCTTCCCAGTTTTCATGGTTTATTATACCAACAATTGTTTTGTGTGTATTTTTATAAGCTAGAGGACAATGAATGTATAAGTTCTATGGAACAGTGAGATCAGTATAAGCTTTTCGTCTTTGTATTTAGAAACATTGATTCTGTGGATGATCATTTGTATCCTGTTGGCCCTTTGACTTGTACTGAGGTGATTTTAAGTTTAAGTATGTGGTGTTTGTGTTTCTTCTGTCCATACAGTTTTAATGAAATGTTTCCATGTTGACTCCATTATAACCTTGGCTCCTGGCTTCCAGATGTTTTTGAGTAGTTGCTTGCTTGCCAGTCGTTTTCTCTCTCTCATTAGTCACCAAAATGTCAGCACTTCAAGATGACATTACACTACTTGATGTGCCTTCATTTTTCACGTGTCTGGTGTAAATTAATATTTTAATTTCCTGTAGACCTGCAAACAGTCTACCAAATGGCTTCATGGAAATTTGCAAACATAACCACCTCCCCTTTGAGCAGTATATGTGCCTGTTTTAAAGACTTCTCAGTAAATATGTTGGGTTTGCACTCATATCTGCACAATAGAGGCCATATTCATTATCTCATTTTCCAAATGATGGAAGAAATGTAAAAATGCATCAATATGCATTGAGAATACAGTGATGTCATGTTAACTCAAAGATAGCTGGTCCTTAGTTTAGTTCTTAAGTCTTTATTCAAGTAATTAGCCTTGGAAATTCTTTTTACATGAAGGAAGGAACATAGAGGGAATAATTCAAGAGAAAACAAATAAGTACCTTAAAATCATCATCTATGTGTGAGCTATTTTAATTACACATAATTTTTATTGATTTAATAAAGTTTCTCTAAATACTTCTCAAATACCCTGATTTCATTCAAATTACTTTATCCTTTTGTATGAATAGAAAGTAATGACTATATTTACTAGAATTAATGAGATACAAAAGTATATCAAAGTGTTAATGGTATCAAGGATTCAAATCCTTGCCTCTGTGGATGGAAATAAAGGTTTTTTAAATTTATTTTACTTTTGTTTTAACTTTTTCTGGAAATGATGCATGCATTAAATTCTTTTAATGATAACTTATTTTCAGATTAAATTTTAAAATTGATCTCTAGGAATAATTTGTTTTCAATTTATTTTGCCAACTGGTGCCAAAAAGGGGAGGGGGAGATCTTCCAAACTACCACATAAGATATGATTTCTCTTCAAGTTAGGGAAGCTCTGGACCCTGGCACTACCACCCGCCCATGGTCATCCATGGCTACCTCACAATATGTGCAAGCTACTCTGTATTCCTCCCTCTGTTCATTCTTCTGGCTTTTGTTGGAAGAGGTTCTCTCTAATAAAAATAAGTTTCCCACTAAATAGGCAAAATGGTACAAAGAGGAATGCTTTTGATATTCTGGTTTCACCTCAATTGAAACCAGGTGGTAGAATATACGGGTAAGGCATGATAGGGGCAGGAGGAGGTGCCTAGAGGGAAAGGCTGGTTGTTTATGTTTCTTGATTTGTTTTTTGGTGGGTGGGTGGGGGTAGGGAACTAAGAATAAATATTTATTGCCCTGGTCATGCCAAACAACTATTATTCAAGACTATTTTTATGCTTTTCTAAAGGAATAAAAGTAAATTACATTATAAACAGTTCCCCTATTACCATTTCCCCACTCTAAACAAAGCCAATGGGTGGTAAGGATCCTTTTATCCTTTCTTGTATGATGCCAAAGAGTCGAGTTGTTTTCATTGAAAATTATAAATAAGTGAAGCTTGGTATAGCCATAATGATTTGAGTCAGTGTACCATTTCATCTACAAAATGCAAAATTCATCATTGCAACTCTATTCACCAGGAGCCTTGAAGCATTTCGTTTACTTCAAAGGACTTGTCAAGGAAGTACAGTTTTTGTTTTGCCTTATTATCTTGTCAGTTTGGTCACATTTATTTTAAAAAAAACTGAAAGCCACCCTCCTTTATATGTTGATATAACTGTTTGATTTGATATAATCTATTGTTTAGCAGGTCTCTCTAAGCAAGCTTGCAAGTGTATTTTGTGTACATTTTATCTGAGGTGAAAATGAAAATTCTAAAGAGAAATATTTTAAAAGATATTGTATTTATGTTGCTTGTGTTGTAGAATAAAGATTCAAATGCATTTAAAAAATCTGATATGTGGAACAATTTTTTTAGCAAATAAATATATCAAAATAATTTACGTAAATATACTATGTTTACAGAATTCTGCCGAAAGAACTAGGTTCCTTTCCATGACATTTCATAGCTCTGAATGAAAATTTGGTACATGCCTAGAAAATACATTGGAAGAAATGTATGTGTGTATGTGTGTGTGTGTGTGTGTGTGTACACCATTGTTTCCTTTTCTTAAAAAAGAGGGCTTATTTTACAATACTGTTTTGGTCTTCATAAGAATGGATATTATATTCATATTATCATAAATACTAATGTAACTTATTCTTTTAAAACACCAAGTGTCTTTTGTTCATAAATAACTAACTCAATTAATAGGCATATAATTATTAAAAGGGAGCATTCAGAATATAATACAGCCACTTTTAACTTTATGACCTTATTGGTTTAAAATTAACTGTTTCAAAGGCCTATTAATAGTATAAGCCTAGGAACCCTCATGCCCAAATTGTGAACAACTGCTTGGCCAATAGAGGGATAAAAGACAAAACACCGTAGAGATGGACACTGTGTATATGACCTTAAATCATGAAGATATGATTCCATCACACATTGGTAATCTCACAGTTCTACTACTAAGACTTAGTCGTTTACATCTTGCGGACAAAATGAAACTAAAATAGACACTAATGTGCTTTTCATAAGGACATCACAAACTTATTAAACATAAGTGAGCAACCACATTCATGGATAGAGACAGCTGTGCAGACTAGAGAGGCCAGGGGCCTTTGCCAGAAAAGCAGAGTGCACATCCCAAGCTTTGCACCCGCCTGGGAGTGGGGAACCCAGACAACCCTTGAGAACAAGCTCAAGGTTCCTGCTCTGCAAAATGAATATAAACTCTCAAAGGGTTGTTTCAAAATAACGTGAGAGCCCCAGTGTCACAGTGCTTTGTACATGCTAGTGCCTAATAAATGCTAACTGCTATGGATAACCCATTTCATAAGTAGCCCCACTATTTTGGAAGATGATTTATAGTGATCTAATGCATACATATACTTGACATTCATATCCATGAATGCACTATAACAGAGAAAGCTTAACATTTTTAAATTGATTTTTAGAGAGAGGAAGAAAGAGAAGGAAGAAGAGAGGGGGAAAGAGAAAGAGAGAAACATCATTGTGAGAGAGAAACATCAATCGGTTGCCTCCTGTAGGCACCCCAACCAGGATGGAACACGCAACCTAGGTTTGTGCCCTGATGGGGAATGGAGCCCACCACCCTTTGGGGTATGTGAAATGCTCCAACCAATCGAGCCACGCTGGCCAGGGGAGTGCAGATCTTATATCAGGAGGTCAGCAGCTCAGAATTGGCAATAGCCAATTCTTCCAATATTACTATCCAGCAATGAATATAATATGTGCCTAAAGCTATATGTATTTCTTTAAAGAAGAGACAACACACTTCAACTGTTTGGCTTATGATCAAAACTTGTATTATATTTCAGCTTTGATAAATATTTCATATCACTCATTAGAAAATTTACTTTCCCATCTGGCTTAAAGCTAGGTTCAATAAGCAAGTGAAAATAAAATGGAAGCATAATGTAATATTGTGGCTTTCACATATTGACCAACATTCCCATTATCTCAAGCCTTTGAAAGGGCACTCTAAGCATGCCTTTTATCTCTTCCTCGTTTGTTTTTATTTATAGATTCCTAGTTACAACATCCAGCCATTGGTGCCCTGAGTCTGCCCTGTTAACTTAATCTGGTTGCACAAAATGTTTTGTTGTCAGAGAAACAAACTACCCAGCTTAATGATCTCATCGGAACTCAGAGATGGCAACAACATAATTAAATCCCAGCGAAGTTTATAAGCACTTTCCAACTCATAAAAGAAGTGCTATTTCAATATGAAGGGATCAAATTCACAACAGTTTAGAGCTGAGAATTGAAGTACTGAACTCCAGTTGACTTTGATATAGTTTCTTTGTCTTCCCAACATCAATACCTCATTTTATTGTGCTTCACTTTACTAAGCTTCAGAGATATTGCGTTTTTACTAATTAAAGGCAAGACCCTCCACCAGCAAAAAGATAACAGCTCGCTTTATTGCGATGGTATTCGCTTTACTGCAGTGGTTTGGAACTGAATCCACAATGCCTCCCAGGTAATTGCTCTATTGAGCTATTGTAAATGGTACAAATGGTGTAAGGAAGTCAAACAACATTCTTTGCCAGTATCTCTAGCAGAGAATAACCTTCAAGAAAATAAATGTTAAATGTGATGCAGAAGGCTCCATTATAACTCAACTTGAAAAAAAATATGAATATTGAAGTTAATTCACCAATTGCAAAGGAAAAGATACTCTTGGCTATATTACAGCTAAAAGTTCATTACACCAAGGTTTGTTTTAGTCTACTCCTAGGATGGCCTTCAAATCAGTAAATACTTGATGGATTTTCTAATATAGCGGTGGATCACAAAAATAACATTCTTCTGAAGCTTAGAATAGATTTAGTTTTTAAATGGGAGGAATAAAAAAAAAATCAGATAAAAACCATTTAGAGATGGGCTTTGTGGGAAACTGAGCATATCTGACATCTGTTCTAAACCCTCCCAAAGGGAGACACAGACACTATGTACATTAGTACAGATTTGCAGAGTTAAATTTTGCATTGGTAAATTTATAAATATAATTTAATGAGTTTTTATTCCATTGGGGAGAAAAAAGTCTATAAAATTTTTGGGGATGAGAGCATGGGATGGGAATAAAAATAAGGTCTCCTGCTTTCCAGGTGGCTCTGTCAGCCCCTGCGGTGCTCCCTGCCCCCACACTCTGCTAAGCACATCAGCGCACTGCCCCCTGGCCTGCTCCTGCTCCTCCAAGGCATCAAATGGAAAGAGGTTAACACAAACATAGAGTTGTTGCAGAGGCTGCCATGGAAAGATGCACAGGATATGATAATTATCAGAAAAACTAGCACTGTCTCTTTCATGAAACTGTGATTGGCCAATGTTCAGAAATGGGCACAAATATGAATGGCCAGGACCAGCTCCCTGACCCAGAGATGGGAGATGAATGCTACCAGGCCATCTTTCTTCAGTACAAGTGTTTCCTCAAAAGCATTAAGTAGACTTCTATGGCTGAAAAGTATATGAGATATTAATCTATGTTCTTTTTTTCTCCAAGTATTTTCCCCCATTTCTTTCTCCTTATTCAAGTAGATAGTTGGCTCACGGGTACACTGTATCAAAGAAGGGATATGATGGGACAGAATGACCCAAAAATTGCCTGTCACATTCTGTAGTTCTTATATTCCAAAAGCCTAAGATTACACACACACACACACACACACACACACACACACACACACACACTATTGTGTGTTGTTTCTTTTTATTTTATGTGGGTTTTGAGGGAAGGGTACCTACCATAGGGAGAGTGTAGACAAACTCTCTAGGGTAGAAACGTGAAGGTAAATAATTCCTCTTCTTTGACTAGAACTGAAATCTCAGGGCTGAAAGGAGAGAAAGTTCAATAGCAGAAAGGCTGCAGGTCAGGGAAGACCCCTTAACTGCCACGACTGTAAGAGCCTAGAGAAGGCAGGCCTGTCTCAGGGTAGCAGAACGATCGCCACACCTCGTGGCGTAGAAGGAGCAGGTGAGCCAGCACCTGGCAGCATGGAAGCTCAGAACACTTTTCAGTTGAGTTAGAAAAAATGAGGAAAATTAAAATTTGATACATGAAGTTGTGAGCTGAGATTTAAGACCTGCTTTTGTAGTGAATAATCTAAAAAGCACAGTATGTCTGGTTTTATATGGAAATTGGAATGATGGTGGCCAGGGGAGACAGCTGCCCCTACAAATGCAAAGTTATTTCCAAGGAAGTGCCAAGAGTTGGCAATTGACAAGACCTTCCAAGTTCAATGTCAGTGGCCCTCAATATGAAAAAGGTGTCTGCCCACTTTGGGAGCAAGGCTGCTTCATCAGGTCACCTTCCATTAGGGTCCCCAAACTCCCTCACTTGGGATGTGTGAGCTGTTTTGACAGAGTGGAGTTTGGAGCCCCTCGCTGGGCAGGGTGGCAGTTGCTGCATATAAACCAAATGTGTCCCCGCCTGATTCCATGGCCTCCCCACTACTTGCTTCTGGGTGAACATAGGCACCTCCTCTCCCCTTCTGCCATGGCTGCAATAGCCCCACTTTATTTTCAGCTAACCAGCCACAGACACCTCCCACTCCATGTGATTATAGCCAAATGCAGCCTACAACTGTAAATAGTTTCTATATTTAGTTTCTATAATCTTCATAAAGAACACAACAGGACAACGACTTACTGAGCAACTCAAACTTCTATCAAAAACATACCTCCCCTCACCTACAGCCCCTCCTCCTACGCTCAGCTCACTTATGCACCTGAACTAGCCATGCTACCTAGCCAGGCTCAGATTGTAATGTACACAAGAACCATTTTATTGTTGAACTGACAGATGTCCAGGCCTTGCCTCAAAAATTATAACCCAGTAAGAATGATGCTGGACTCAGGAATCTGCATTTTGACAAGTTTTCAAAAGGACTGTGACACAGAGAGCCTATGAATTCGTCTTTAAAAATGATAAACTGAGACAACTAATATACAAGACAAACTTAAAGGTGTTTTTAAATATCCACAATTTGTAGAATTTCTCATTTTATTCCTGTATTAGGTGGTGCTGTTGAGAGGCAATGTATTCAGAGTAAATTATCTCAGCTTCCTTTAGAAATGCCTTCACTGAATTAAGATTTAATGTGATGCCCTCAGCTTTTAAAGAGGGTCGATACGAGAAATTGTCAAATTTGTCTTCCATAAATCTATATTAATAGTAGGTGCCCATTACATTATCCATTTGTCTTCTTATGTAAGGAACTATGAGGCCAGTTTTTCCAGAATTCAAAGCCAAGGTGTTTGGGAACAATTATTTGATCTTATATTGGATATTGACGTTTTTAAAAGTGGGTACTTATTTGCTTTTGTTTCTGTCTTAGCTTCCAGGAAACAGAGCTAAATTCAGGCTCACATAGAAAAGAGAGCTATGGACTGAGGGAAGAACAAACACAGGCACCAGGCCATTTACCACATTTCTTAACCTGCCTTCTTTACTCATCACAACAATGCAACAAGGTTGTCTCCGTTCATGTCGTCATATGCAAGGAACTGTGCTGAGATAACTTTCCTAAGGCTGCCCGGCTAGGAAACAGTCAGCACTCAAGCTCAGATCGATTCAAAGTTCAACTCTTCCAACATTTAGTAACTGACTATTTATTCAGGGCGCTGGCCTCTTTTTCCTTAGATTGTCAAATTAAAAAATGACAACAACCCAGCTGATGTGGCTCAGTGGGTGAGGGTCGACCTATGAACCAGGAGGTCATGGCTCAATTCCTGGTCAGGGCACATGCCCCGGATCTATACTACTTACTTGGTGGTTATTTCAAAATTTGAGACCCTGAACTTAGACTCCACAACCTAAGAATCTTCCAAACACCATTTATATATATAAAAACCTAAGCGACCATTACAACTGAACGACCAGAACGACCAGTCATCCAGTCACTATGATGCACACTGACCACCAGGGGGCAGACGCTCAATGCAGAAGCTGCCCCCTGGTGGTCAGTGCACTCCCACAGCCAACCTCCCCAAGTCCCTCCCCCCAGCTGGTTCGTCCCTCCGGCCAGCCTACAGTCCCTCTCCCCAGCCAGCCAGCACTGATCTGCCCCAATCGGGGCCAGCCGGCCAAACTCCTTGCAGTCCCTCCTCCCACCCCCAGCCAGCCAGCCAACCTCCCGTGGTTCCTCCCCCCACCAGCCTGGCCCCGACCGGGACTGGGCGAGACCATCCTGATTGGCCCTGATTGCTGGCCAGGCCTAGGGACCCCACTCATGTACGAATTCATGCACCGGGCCTCTAGTATTCTATAATTTAGTGAGTGAGGGATAAAGAGTTTCAAATTTCAATTCAATGCTAAACTGCTTATTGTAACAATGACAATAAATATCTATTTGCAGATCTTAGATATGTATAAATTATAAGCAAAATATATGAAGGCCAAGAAATTGAAATACAAAATTCAGCAAAATTTTGTGTTATAAATACTGTTTTTTAAGGCTTAAAATGGGAATGCAGATTAAAGTTGGCATTTCAAATCCAATGTCCCCAAGTTAAATTACTGTCAAAGAATCTGACTGTTAAATAATGCATATTTCAATTCAAAGGCTTTCAT
The DNA here is from genome assembly GCF_000412655.1 of Myotis brandtii. Taxonomy (NCBI): domain Eukaryota; kingdom Metazoa; phylum Chordata; class Mammalia; order Chiroptera; family Vespertilionidae; genus Myotis; species Myotis brandtii. The sequence goes on from NW_005354291.1 coordinate 14,537,302, forward strand.
CTGTATAAATTGGGCCATGAACTTAGTATTAAAGCCTTGCCCCTCTGTATTTCAACAGAATCCCCTAGAGTATACAAATATCTTTCTAAGTCACCTAGCCTAACTATTGGGAAACTACACAGTATATACCCTAACCAAGAACAATATCTATACCTTTTATTGTTGATAAAACATCAACCTTACTTCTCCCTCACTACCCCCCAAACTCAAATCTAAGATTTGCTTATATATTTTAACAAATATGTGCCCCAATATACTTTATAGAAATGTGTCTAGTGGGAGACACATCACATACAGGAACATTTCCGCCAGGGAAGAAATGGGTGTTCCACCTACGGAACTTTCCAGGCTTAGAAAGCACACTGGTTTTATGACGTAAAGGATTTTTCCCTGGCTCTAACATGGGCTCATCATGAAACACTGCACCAGTCACATAGCTTCAGTTTTCTTGCCTATAAAACGAAGAGGTTGAACTAGAATAGCATGGCTCAAAGAATGTTTGTTAGAAAACTAGATCTTAAAGTATTTTTAAAAGTTGATGATCAAATAAGATTTTAAAGTGCTCTGTTGGATAGCAATGCACGGCACGGTGCTTAAGAATTTGACAAGCAGGGTGAGGCAAGGCTGAAACCAGAGCAGAGAGCAGTGGGGTAGAGTTACCTCCTATCACCATGGAATTAGAAGACTGACCTGGGGTTTCCAACAAGGTGGGCAAACTGAATATGCAACTCCCACATTTAATCCTGCATTCCCAAGTGTGACTACAGTGATCCCAGGCAGCTGGTGGCCCCCATAGTACTGGGCACAAATCATCTCCAGGGAAAACATCTTCCATTTAGGATCTCAGGATTCCCACAGATCAGATTCAACTAAACAGGAGCTCTCAGTTTTAAAAGTTACCAAACATACTGGGGGGAAGAAAATCTACTCTCATTCTCCTGAGCAAAATTAAGCAAAAATAAACAGACTTTGACTCTAAAGGATTCATATTTAAATGATCAGATAGAAATGAAGTTATAGGAAATATTTAAAGAAATTAATAATAGATTCCCAAAATAAAGAATTCTAGCAATAAGAAACTCTAAAAATTACCAACCAATTTTGAGGGTAGAAAAAAACCTAAAACATCGATAAAGGAAACATATCATTGTTAAAATGTAAAACTCAAGGATGAATGTGTTTCACAGCTTATTCTACTCCACAGAGGAGAGAATTACTAACTAGCACCGAGTCAAAGAGATGGAACATGGGCAGGGAACTGAACAGTCGTTTTTCCAAAGAAGACATACAAATGACAAGCAGGTACATGAGAAGGTGCTCTAACGTATTACATGGTGACAATAGTTGATATTCGAAGAGAGTAGAACCAAAATGTTTTCAAACACAAAAAGATAAATATGTGAGGTCACTCCTGTATTAACTAACTTGTATATGGGTATTTATGTTGTTTTAAATCTTATAATTTCTCATAAAATTAAAAAATTAGTTTTCAGGTGTTACTCAAAAGCTAAGATTGCCCAGATTTTGAATCATTTATATTCTTTGTTATTTCTTTAAGTTTCTATTTTTTCCTCTTTGTTAAAACCCAAAGAGAGGGCAGGCTTAGGAAGAGAAATGTGGACATGTGTAAGCTCTCCCGGCAAGTTGTTGCCTTATTAGCACTCTAGGGGGAGTATGGGCTGGCCACGCAGATATACCAGTTTAGGTGTCATTTAAGTCCATGTCTGATATTAAAGAGATTCTAGTGAAACATCACTATTTTTACTATTTTCCCATGTTTATATCTGGATTAGAAGAGTCCCTCAATGAATTATTTGTTCTTTTATTTTGAACTAGAGGCCTGGTGCATGAATTCATGCATAGATGGGGTCCCTTGGCCTGGCTGGCCATTGGGGGGAGGGACCGTGGGAGGTTGGCCCACCATGGGAGGTGGGCTATGGGAGCACACTGACCATGAGGGGGCAGCTACTGCATTGAGCGTCTGCCGCCTGGTGGTCAGTGCGTGTCATAGTGGTGGGTCAACTGATCATTTGGTCACTTAGGCTTTTATATATATAGATATGAAAGACAGATCAAATAAAACCAATTGTGATAGAATACAATAAAAGAGAAGAGGGGATAAATGCCTTGAGGATGGGAATTTTCTCTTTTGGTTTTTGTTTAATTCTATCTATCTAATACTATTTAGAATTAATAGGACAATATTTTAGACATATGTGTGTGTGGAAATATTGCCAAAAGGCCCTGATTATTTCTTGCATATAAAGAAGTTCCTGAATGAGATAATAAATGGGAGTTAATGTACCATAAAAAGTGAATGAAGGAAAGTATCAATAAATAAAATTCTTGCCCTAACCGGTTTGGCTCAGTGGATAGAGCGTCAGCTTGCAGACTGAAAGGTCCAAGGTTTGATTCTGGCCAAGGGCATGTACCTTGGTTGCGGGCACATCCCCAGTAGGAGGTGTGCAAGAGACAGCTGATTGATGTTTCTCTCTATCCCCTCTCCCTTCCTCTCTGTAAAAAATCAATAAAATATATATTAAAAATAAATAAAGAGCTAAGAAGTATAAAAAAATGTAGATAAATAAATAAATAAAATTCTTAGACAATCCAAAAGGTCTCTCCAAAACTAATTTATCCTGAAATGGAATTCCCATAATTCTACTTATAATCACAAACCCACCAAAGATTTTATTCTCTTAGCAAACTCACGTGTTTTGGGAGGTGACAGGTGTTTGTTTAGTTTTGTTCTTGTCTGGACAAACTCATGTAAGTATTGACTGATGTCTATAAGGTAAGGAATATTGGGAAGCTATAAATTGTGACTTTGATTATATAACTACTTCAAGATTTATTTGTTGAAGGAAGATATTTTTGTCTCAATGGTCAGATTTCACATGAAAATAGTCACAATGAATTTGGAATTCATTTCTCTTTGATTTCAAATGAGGAAATCAAATCCATCGGGCATTCCATATCATAATATTTCTAATCAGAGTGAAAAGACCTTAATATAAATGAAGACTTTAAAACCAGTATTGAAACCAGTTAGTAGATGTTCATTTGTTCTTTTCAATGTCCAACATAAGCTACTGCATATTCCTGAACAGCAATATATCCAACATATGTTGGTTACATTATTTGTTCCATTCCAAACTAGTTTCTGAATTTCTCATTCAGATTAAAATTTTCCCCAAAACATTTGGGAACATTGCTTAAAGGTATTTTATTCGGAACATCTTTGGGGGGATTCTGATAGCAGCACAGTGTATAAGCAACTGCTTAATTTCCAGCAACTTAATATTATAAAACAATATATGGCAATTTTAGGTATTAAATAATGATGTTCCTTCACCCCACCTGATATACTTATCATACATGAATAAAAATATATATAAACAAATTACATGCGAATTTTTAACTTAACTACATTTGTCTACTAGTTCCTGCTTTAAATTCAAAAATTTAAAGTGTGGTGCAGGTGGTTGGAGCATTCGTTGTTCATGCATGGAAGGGTTACGGGTTCAATCCCCAGTTGGGGCATGTGCGGGAGGCAACTGATGGATGTTTCTCTCTTCCTCTCCCTTCCTCTCTCTCTAAAATCAATAAAAAACATATCATCGGGTGAGGATTAAAAAAGAAAATGGTACCATTTTGATTTCCAAACATTTGTGATCATTATCCTATTTTAAATATACCAAGATTTTCCAGGTATAGAAAACCAAAGGTCAAATGTTTGGAAATATCTGAGTTCATAACCAGAGAACATCATTAACCTCATAAATTTCATATCCTGCTCCCCGATTTTTCTGAAGAATTAAGATTTTTAAAAATCCTCCTCCATTGCAACTAGAAATAAAAAAAAAGTAGTTGACTAAAAAAGAAAGGAAATTTCTGGGATGATAGAAATGTTTTATTCTCCATAAATTATGTTTACATTTTCTGTTAAAACCTCCAGTTCCATAAGTGTTTATATTTTTCCAAAGTAAACTTCATATCAATAATTTTTATTTTTTATTATTTTTGGTTGGTTTAAAAAAATCATAATGGGGTACCTCCCTCTTTTAGTCTATATTGCTGGTGACTTTAGTCAAACTGTCTCTTTGCTTCCAGTTTATAAGGCCAAAGTTGAACAAACACCAAGACTAGATCTGATGACCTTTCTATGAACCCCTGGGTGTCCCTGGAGCTCTGATTCAGGCAGCGTGATTTGTCACAGTGCTGCCTGCAGGCCACTGATTAGTTTTTCAGTCATCCTAATCAAATAGAAGCTTATTTAATTCGTATAATAGCATCTTGAAAAAGTACACTGACCAGTTTGTTCAAATCCAAATGTATCCACTGGTTTAGAAATTAAATATGAAAAAGAATTCTATTTTACCAGCATCTTTAGTCCCTGACCATTAATTTTCAGGGACTTTTCACCATTATTGACTCAGAAGAAATAAAATTCTCATATGTCCAACTGATCCACCAACCAGTAGAACCAGAAAACCTAGAAGTCTTGGTAATTCTTCAAATTATAGTAGCAAATTAACAATGGTTAGTTCAAGGGAAGAAAAAACAGAGCAATCAAATGGGTGAAGACAAATTGATATTTTAAAAAGAGTGCGAGAGAAGAATTAAGCAAAACGTGGAAAAACTCTTCTCTCAGTTCTGAAATACTTAGAGAAGTTTTTGAAGTAGCTAATCAAACTTTTAAACTAACTGTAGTTAGTATTTATAATTAAAATCAAGCTATGAAAGTCCTAAACAGGAGACTCTTAGGTAGTTAAAAAGCACATGGGAATAATGGAAGTGTGGAAAAAGTATTGAAATTATGAGGATAGAAATAGACTATAGAGACTTTTTTTAAAAGAACTTAAATTATTAAAATCTACACAGGTATAAGTCTCTAGAGTCGAAATACTATAGCGTTCCTGTGAGTAGTTATAGCACATTCAGGCTATTGGCTCTAAAGGCTAAGCACATCCTATAACTGGAAGTCATGCCAGAGGCCATTATTATAGGTAACTCGTTAGTAAGTCCTTAACAAGTCAACTAACCATTCCCCAACTTAGTTTTGAAATAATATAAAGCTGACTAAAATAAGTGCTATAATATTGGAATACCTAACATGCTGTGGGAATCTAGAGAAAATTGTGATTCATTCCTAATTTTAGTGGAGGGCAGAATTATTATAGCAACATGGCCTTTATGTGGGCCTTCAAGAATGGGCAAATCTTGGAAATTATTATGTCTGGTTTATATGACACACATTCAGAGAACAATTATAAAATGTTCATCAGTAAAAAGAAGACCTGTTGTCCCATAAAAAACAACTCGTAATCCCTTCACTTGGGAAAAATACCATTGTTAACATCAATTTTTTTCTATATGCAGAGACATATACATTTATAATATTTATATAAATGTGCAGTTTTCTTACAACTTCCTCCCAATATGTGATATGTTCACATCTTTCTGGAAGTTATTTTCAGATGATAATGTCTTTATACGTGTATATTTTATTAAGCAATTATCATTTTGTGGAATTTTTTATTTCTAGCTATTTGTTATGACAGACATTTAAAAAGTGCTAAGACATCTTTCAACATGTATCTTTGAGTACTCATGAGATGATTCCCTCAGGAGAATTCCTAGAAGTGGGCTTGCTAAGGGTTGACATATACTGATGTCCTCTTTCCTCTATAATCTGTTAACGTGCTATTTTAGTACATAACCCATGATTCCATGTCTCTGTTCAGTATTACATCTTTGCCCACCTTTCAAGCCAAATAACCCAAGATTTGTTTATATTCACTATCTCCAATTCTTTTCCCTTCCTCTCTTATAACCTTTCAGTAAGGTTTTTCCCAACCACTCCACCAAAACTGCTCTTGTCAAAATAGTCAATGACAGACACCCTTTCCCCACATTTGGTGAAATCCTGTTGTAAATATCATTTATCATCTTACTTGACCATACAGTAGCTTTTGAGATAGAGATAATTCCCTTCTTTCAGAAACATTTCTTCCCTTCAATTCCCAGATACCACACACTCTTGGTTTCTCGTCTACCTTACTGGCCACTCATTCTGTCTCCCCCATCCTATAGACACTCATTCCCTTGGTAATCTCATTAAGTCTCATAGATTTTTAAATTTTTTATTTCTATTTTTCCATTACAGTTGACATTCAGTATTATTTTATATTAGCTTCAGGTAGATATCATAGTGGTTAGCCATTTATATAATTTACAATGTGACACCCCCCTCCCCAATAAATCTAGTACCCACCTGGCTATTTTGTAACTGCCAATTTGTTCTTCCTTAATCCCTTCACCTTTTCACCCAGTCCCCTAACTACCCTCCCATCTGGCAACCCGCAGGCTGTTCTCTGCATCTATGAGTCCATTTCTGTTTTGTTTGTACATTTATTTTGTTCTCTAGATTCCACATATAAGTGAAATCATGTGGTATTTGTCTTATTCTGTCTGATTTATTTCACTTAGCATAACACCATTTAGGTCCATCCATGTTGTTGCAAATTAAGTCTCATAGTTTTAAATACCATCTCCCTGCCAATGAACTCCAGCTATTCTCTATGGCCTACTCCTCACTCTTAGATGACAAATTCAAATATCCAAACTCATTGCAAACTTAGCAGGTCTGAAATTCAACTCCCAATCTTTAAAAACTAAGACAACATGCCCTCTCGTTTTTTCCACTCTCTGCAAATGACAGTGGTCACCTTCCAGTTTCCCACGTCTAAAACAGAATCCTTGGTCTTTTTTTTCCATCTTACACCATGTTCAGATCAAGAAATCTTGGCTCTGCCCCTAATATATATCTATAATTGAGAATCTCACCACCTCTACTGATACTACCCTGGGACCATTATTTCTCCCCTGAATTATTAAAAGCCCCCAACTGGTCTCCCTGCATTTGCCCTTAACCCCTATTTCTATTTCACACAGAGGCCTGAGTTATCCTTTTAAAGTGAAGTCGAATCTGATCACTCTCTGCTCAAAAACTCCATGTGGCTCTTCCTTTTTACTTAGTGTAAAAGCCAAATTTCTGACAATGTTCTATCAACCTTGCACTCTGTGCTGCCCTCCCACCACCACATATCCTCTCTGACTTTATCTTCTTCTTCCTGGCTGGATGCTCCAGCCACCCTGACCTACTGGCATTGTAAGAACTTACCAGGTATGTGTGTGCCTCAGGGCCTTTGTACTGGCTTTTCTCTTGGTCTATAATGCTCTTCCCTCCTCTCTTCTTTGCTCAGTCCCCTTAAATGACAGCTTTTTGCTATCACTTTCCCTACAAAGAGATGCTGACTTCCTCCTCTAAAATGCGCTCCTTCCTTCAGCATTTACTTTGTTCCTTCACTGCTTTTTCTCTATAGCATTTATCACCTTCTGATATATATTTCTTATTTGCATAACTTGTTTCTCTTGGTCCCCAAAAACATGTCCATGGAAGCAAGAATTTTTCTCTTACTCATTCAGTGCTGGAGGAGAGTCAACATTGCAGATGCATATGTAATGCTTTTGATCCAGACTTCCAATTTGAAGGTATTTAAGTAAGTAGATAAGGTGGGGAAGGATGGTCCATGTTGAGGTTATAATATTGGCAAAACCAGTGACATGCAAAAAAGAAAATACTGGACTGGCCAGGTGCTTCTAGTGTTATCAGTGTGAGGATATGGGCTTGACTTAAAATAGAAACACATCAGTGGTACAGGGCAACATTTTAACTGAAAGCACAAAATCAACTTACTCCTCAATCTATAATAATAAAAGCATAATATGCTAATTAGGCCAGACAGCTGAATGACCTTCTGGATGTCCTTCCGGACAATCTTCCGGACAAAGCCAGGGCTGCGAGGGCTGAGGCAAGCTGCCGCCTCTGCGAGGGCTGAGCCCCTTGCACGAATTTCGTGCATTGGGCTTCTAGTAAGAAATAAAAGGATGAAACGACAAAGGAGTTCTACAATAGGATGCTGATTGAGGCACTGAAAAATTCAGTGCAAACTTTTATCATAAATAAGAAGTTTGGCAAAGTACCAAATTGTAGCAGGGAGAGCATCTATTTTTGAAAAGGCAGTGGACACTATGGATCCTTCCAAGAATATTAGATGTATCTGCAAAGTTCAGAGTTCACCACCCCAATACCTCTCCATGAACCAACTGGGGCCAGTGATTGAGACTCTTAAGAAAAAAGAAAAAAAAAAGGCCCAATTAAGAAATATTATTTCAGCGTCATGGCAATCACTTGGATGGAATGATGCTTAAATAAGGATGTGGGTAGTTTCAACGCTGAGGTGCAACAGTTTGGGTAAAAATGTGAAGCTTAACTTTGCTAACCTAAAGGAAAGAGAATCCAACCACCATGTCTTAAATGTTTTTGCAAATATGTAGAAGTAAACATCCCAAAGTTACCTCTGTGAACCTTTACATTGAACGTTCCTTATTTTACGTTTACAAATAATGTTATATTTTACAAGATAGTCAGTAGGAAGACTGTTCTGGTATCGGTAATTTGATTTTTTTTTTTTTAAATTGAAACCAGTAAACATTCCAGCCAGTCTCAGCTATTGTCTGTCTGGCTTCTGTACAACATTATCATTAGCATCTTTCATCTAAATAATTCACTAAAATGTTATTAATGAGTCTTGTTTCTCTACCAAATACCCCTTCTCTCTGTACCATATTATCCAGGAATAATTAAAGGAAATTCAGCTTGGGCAGTTTTTCTGGCTCAGCTCTGTCTCTGGAGAAGGATGCGGGAAGGGAGAGGAAGGGAGAGGGTCTTACGTCTAAAAATAACCAGTTCTTTATTCTCTAAGACCATTCGTTGCACTATGGAGCTAACGCAGAGAACTCCTCTGCCTGAAACCTGTTTCGCATCTGATATTTGATGCCAGCCCTTACAGTGATAAAGGCCACGAAGCAAATCCAGAGGCACTGAATTTACATACAATCAGCCTTGAGAGGTCTCTCTGGTTGGTTTCTTTTCCCTGTTGTCACTCATTAGAGAACGAGTTTACCCACAGCCATCAGCCCAGCACATCCAAGCTGGACCCGGGCCAAGAACGAGCAGCACTGCTGAAATCTGGGCAGCGAGGTGGAAGGGTGAGCGGGGGCACCGGTTGGATGAAAACATGCGAGGCCTGCTGGGCAGCAGCTGGAGGAAGTTTGGGCATGCCGGCAGGGGCACCTACGAGTGGCTGACGAGCGAACCCAGCCTACCTCTTCAGGAAACCCAGCTGCAGGTCTGTACCTATGACTTCTGCCTTTTCTTCCCCAAGTACGTCAGGTTTAAACCAACAATGCCTGTATATTTAGGATCTTAAAACTTAGTGGCAACATGTTACATGGTGGGTATGACAAAAATCCGATTTCACTGATTGGCGTGGTCTAAGGAAGTAAACTTGAAAGTTGTATTTCTTTTGACAATGATAAATTCAAGTAAAACTTGACACATATATTCTAAGAATACCTGATATATCAAGTATGTCAAAGAATACCTGAAGTTAGGGGCCAACAAAATGTTATGCCTTGGTTTTACAGTTTTGTTCTTTGCTCAGTAAGCAATGTCTACACATACAAAACTAAGAAACTTCCTTTGGCTCTCCGGCTAAATAATGACCACTGTTTCTAAGAGAAGCCAAGATCTTACTTCCAAAAGGGTAGCAAAGAGTTAAGGAGGTTCTGTCTCAACTAGGACAGCTGCTCTGCTCTGTCTGGGAAATCACCAAAGAAGCTTCAAGCTGAGAAGCATTAAGGTAAAATATTGGTAGAAACCTAAGACTCAGAATTAATTTTATCATCAGTAGGGAAACGAGTGGAACCGCTATCCCTTAAGAAAAAGGGAAACAGACCTATTTTCTTGTTTCCTGGAAAATCAGCTGATCAGATTGGTATGTAAGTTCTGCAAAATCACCTTTTACAGAAAAACACTTATACATGTATATATAATATTTTTTTCAGCAGTTACACTTTTAACTGGATATTCCTTTAAAACATTTCCTGAACAACAAAGTCTTTACGTCAATATACACATCAGAGATATATCAAAAGTTAAAAAACCACTTTGAAGGAAGTGAACAAATCAGGACATCTAATTAAAGAAGTAAAGACGTCCATTCTGCACTTTGAAAAAGCAGAACAATTTGAACCTATCATGAATCAGTAAATAAGCAAATTAAGGGTGCCATAAATGTGTCCTGCAGCTCTATGCATCTCCTAACTGGAAAACAGGAACTCTTTATCTCAAGAAATTGTCGTAATCTGCTGCATCAGATAAGCAGTGCCCCTCAGTATTTGGACAATTTAACTCCGCCCGTGGAAGTTCTGATTACAGGAGTGGACTGTGGTATTTCTCCTTTCACAGATTTTTGCAGCTAGTATTGCTAATACCAAAAGTGGCATAATGGTGAATAACAGGGTTTATTACATAAAGCCTTTTAAATAGAACTTGAAGTATCTTTATGTCTTATGCATATTGAACTTCCAGTCTGTAATAGAGTATTTAAATGTTGATGCCCACAACTGTTGAGAAACTATGATCATCCGTAAAACGGATGGGGAATTTAAAAAATCATGCAAAATGGTCCAGGTTTATCAAGATTGAAGAGTGATTTTTTTTTAGTACTAAGAGATAATAGCTTTAAATTTTTTAATGGTTCATTTAGAGGGAGAAAACATAGTTAAGTTGCTTTTTGATTTCTTAAAAATTGTGGTAAATTATTTATGAGTCCATCTACTCTTACAGCTTTTGTAATCAAAGTCCCTCATTACATCACAACAGATTTTAAGTGAATAGTTCTGATAATAAACTAGATTATGTGTGAGAAAACAGAAAGAACACATAGTTTAGAAATATTAAGAATCACACACATAAAAATATATCTTCTCTGAAAATATTTATCTATTAAAATACAAACTTAGGAATGTCAAATTTTCCCCTCACTAAATGTTTCAGCCTATCAATAGATACAAATACATAATAAGCACCTGATACCCACCAAGTGCTTTACATATAGTGATTCACTAAATTCTCATGCCAACCCGTTCAAAAATGTTATTTTCATTTCCTAGAGAAGAAACCCTAAGCCCAGAGGGTACCAGCGAGTGACCCGTGGTCACACAGGTACTGGAAAGCGTTCTGAAATCCAAAGCCAGAGTGCTCAAACCCCAAACATGACACTCTGCTTCCCAACAAAACCTTTTATTTTTGTGCACTTTAAGCTAAAATATCTTACCAAAGACAAACATCTGGCAGTACAAATATTAAATCACCCAATTTTCAGTCAATACACATACTTGTAAATTCTTTAAGAAGTAAAAATAATTATATAGTCAATGCTAGATAAGCCAGTCCCTTAGAAGGTCATGATCAGAAAAACAATTGTTCTTTCCACCAAAACCAAGAGAACCCAGCTCAGTTTTATTTTAAACAAGTCGATAAAGAGCTTAGTATTTTGTTGTCTTAAACACAATTATAAGGCTTTAATTTTTTTTATTTTCCTCTTAGTAGTGGGTACAAATATTTACATTTGCTGCTGTATGCTTTATATAATAAAGACGCTTTTTAATATTTCATTATTTCCTAGTAGCTTCATGTAAAGTAACATCTATGCAATTTGCAACAGTATTTATTTTTGTGTTATTTTTCTACCTTGCTATTCAAGTATCATTTCATGCCTGTTATAGTCTTTACTCCATCAGGACTCAAATTATCTTCTGAGCTAATGCTAAAAATCAAGAATTTATGTGCAATTATTTTCCTTAAGAGTTCAAACTTTTCCATTTTTATCCTACAAATATTTCAAAAATAGAAGAAAAATTTAAATCTATCATCATAAGAATCAGCTATCAAATCAGATTAGAAATGTTATTTACCTGTGATATGAATGCATGTTAGATTTTGCTCCACAATTAAAGAAATTAAGTTCCATAGGATTCGTTTGTGGCAATAAAACATTTATTGGTCTAATTCTAAAGAAAATACATAAATAGTTAGAGCTATTCAAAGAATGCGTGGTGGACCTACCTTCTAAAATGTATTCTAATATGTATCCTTTAGGGGAAATACTGTAGGGTGTCATCAATGTGAATTTTGGACATGTTAAATCCACACTTTAGCTTGTCACTTCGCTTTATTCCATGGAGGCTCAAGTTCATTGGCATAAGTGAAGGAACGAATGAGTGATTTCTAGAGTGAGTGAGTCGTGATCAGAAGAATGAGAGATGAAAGGCAGGCAGGGCGCGTCTGTCGCCATCTCCTAACTCGGTCGAATTCTCACTCCAGGGCACCCAGCAGATCAGCTCGGCCAAAGACGACGTGGAGCCCTTCCTGTGCATCCTGCTCCCCGCCACCATCGTGCTGTTCCTGGCCTTCCTGCTGCTCTTCCTGTACCGCCTCTGCAGGGCGCCCCGGGCCCAGGGCCAGGTCTTCACCATCGACCTGGCCGAGCACCCGCCCGCGGGCGAGGAGACGGACTTCCTGCCGGGCCTGCCCTGGAGCGGGGAGCAGGACTTCCCCTACTCGCCCCTGCCCGTGGAGGCGGCCCCCCTGTCCGAATGTCTGCCCCCCTCCTACGAGGAGGCCACCAGGAGCCCGCCTGGGGAGGAGGCCCCCGGCCTGGGCCTTCCAGAGGAACAGGGACCACCTGGGCTGCATGAGCCCGTATGAACTGCTCTTGGAAACCATTTAAAACCCAGCTCTCACCCTGCATGGACCAGGAGGCCAACCCCTGGGTGCAGGGGACATGAGGCTGGGGGCAGGCTGGACACAGGGCAGTCCAGTTAACCCGTCTTCAAGCTCCTTAAGGAAAAACTTGCCCAGGTTGTGCTAAAGATGCCCGGGCTCTTCTAAAATGTGTAACACTCGCGAGGAAAAAGTAAATAAAAGGAAAGTTCTATGTGCACCGAGACAAAATTAGAATTACTAGTGAGCATAAGAGCTAGCTCTGAAGAGACAACAGAAAAAATGCTGAGAAGCCAAAGATAACTGCTTTTGCCACAAATAAAACGTTTCCTCCTACACAGGCCTATCAGGCCTCCTGGTCTCCCTTCTGGGCGAGGGCTCCAGGCGGCTAGAGAGCTCCAGAAGGAGGAAAAAACACCTCTAGAGCCTAGTGGTCCACGGTGTTGTGAATAATGGTGAAATGTCTCAATATTAATAATGAAAGTACAGATGTTTGCGTACATTTTTGTTCAAAAAATAATAAAGCTCTCCCAAATCATCTCCTCCTTAGTGTGGCTCTTGCTTCCTGGGGTGGGAAGGGTAGGGTTAGCTGCGTGGGCACGTCTCGCCCTGCAACAGCGGGGGACGAAGAGCTGCTGCTCTGACACCCTATCTCAGGGGACACTGTGACCGAGGGAGGCCCGCACCAAGCAGCACTCACACAGTAGAAATCAGTGTAGCGTTGGAAGGTAAAGGTCAGAATTTGGATCAGCTGAGCAACATGGATTAGCTCTAACCTTATAAATCACATAGTTCAAACTCTTCCTTCACAGGTGTCAAAACTAGAGCTCAGTGCAGGGGTCCTCAAACTACGGCCCGCGGGCCACATGCAAATACAAATATTGTATTTGTTCCCATTTTGTTTTTTTACTTCAAAATAAGATATGTGCAGTGTGCATAGGAATTTGTTCATAGTTTTTTTAAAAACTATCGTCCGGCCCTCCAATGGTCTGAGGGACAGTGAACTGGCCCCCTGTTTAAAAAGTTTGAGGACCCCTGGCTCAGTCTAAGTGAGCAGTCCGATGTTCAATGCCTCCGAAGAGGCAGAGCCGGGCCTCTCTGCCCTGGGCCGCGGCACCTCCCACGGTGCCAGACGTTCTCCCAGAAAACTGCAAATGGGAATTTCAGTCCATGCCCCCGACCGGGGGTCAGGCCTCGCAGCAGGATGAGCACAGCTGAGTTGGGACTAGATAAAAATCCCCCTTGGTGATTTCACGTGGGGAGGCAGAGGTGGGTCACGTACCACTTGGGAGACTGATCAGAATACCCATGAGGCTGGGGGGTGACATGTCCAGTCCTTAAATTCTTATTCCACAATATAACTTTTTGGGAAAATATTTTTTACTTTTTTTCACAGTCAATGAACGGAAAATGGTGGCTTTTTAAACCGCTTTGGATGTGAACATTTTAATGCTAGATATGCAATGTGGCACAGTTTTAGGAAAATAAAATAATCTAAAATAGGATACATTTCTTTATAAATGTAGGGATAATAGTACCTTGGAGGACTGAAGCAAAACATAACCTATTTGAGTTCAAATGAATGCAAGTTCTTTCAGGAGATCTATATGGAACAATTCCCTTGTGGTCTTTAAGGGAAGTAAGTAAATAAATGGAAATGAGTGGCTCAGCAGACAGCCTGCTTTGGGTTTTATTTTTATTTTTTTTAATCCTAAGGCTCTAGTTCTGTGTGAGACTCTGTTGATTCTCTCCCAACTGTGTTGTCTTCCTTTTCCTTGTTAACAGAACCCTGATTTGGTTCTGGGATCCTGGAGCCACCTATGTAAGTCAGACCAGAGCCCTCCAACGCCAGGGGACTTACATCCTGATAGTTAATCATGCGGATCTCGATGCCTTTACCAGGACTGATTTGGTTTGGGGGATTAAGGGAAGACCTATATAAAAAGAAAGGCTTGTGTTTTGTTTGTTTTTTTAAAGGTTGCCTAATGTTAAAAATAGATACATGAAAGGAAACACTTTGCCTCTTTGCTGGATGTTATGTGTCTACATGTGATGCCCAGGGCTGCTACAGCCATCTTGCAACCATGAGGTAAGACAACAGCCAGGGCTAATACTGAACAGTAAAGAAGAAAGATGGAAAACCCCTGGGTTGATTGCATTCAGCAGAGCAGCTGAATTAACCCTGAAACTATCTATATATTAGTGAAAGCACACCCTTCCTACTGCTTTACACCATTTAAGCCAGGCTTGTTACTTCTAGAAAAAAGCATGTCAACTCCTACAATTTCCAAGGCTATTAAGGAAATGCATTGCATGTTTTAAAATGTTCTAATAAGACTTATTTAAAATAAGTAGTCAAAGCCAGGACTCATTTGCAATGTTATCTGAGATGGAGGGAAGGAAACATTTTCTCTTATGGAAGCAAACTGAAGCTGCGGAACAGGTAAACTATTAGCCAGGCGTGGCCACTCTACAGCCCACGGGCCAAATCCCACGTGCAACCTGTTATTGTACAACCTGAGAGACAAGAACGGTTTCCACATTTTTTAAATAACTGAATAAAACATCAAAAGAAGAAGAATATTTCATGACACATGAAAATTAAATGAATTAAAATGCTGGCGTCTATGAACAAAGTTATTGGGGCACAGCAATGCCCACTTGCCTATGGCTGCTCCATCACAGTTGAGTAGTTGGCATCTTATTATGAACAAAGTTATTGGGGCACAGCAGGCCCACTTGCCTATGGCTGCTCCATCACAGTTGAGTAGTCACAACAGAGACTATATGACTTTCAAAGCCCAAAATATTTACTATCTGGTTCTTTAACGAAAAAGTGTGCTGACCCTTGTACAGACCAGTGGATTTCAACCCTAGATGCCTGGTAGAATAACTCGAGGAACTTTTAGAAATACTGACACCAGGACCCACTTAGACCAATTAAATAGAAACAGATCCAGTGATTCTCATATGAAGGCCAGGCTGAACGTCATTACTTTAGGTAACGTGAGGGGCCACAAAATCCAGGTGAGCTTCCATGTGCACAAACATACGGTAACAGGGTTAGAGAAAACTCGACGTATAAATGTAGCTTTGAGCCATTTTATAACCCGACATTCTCGGTAAACTCTTTCTGAAGCTATCAGCCTAACCTGCGGTCAACTGGGTTCACCAAACAGGATTTCCAAGCAGAATATTAGGAACAACCGAGTAAACAGTGTATCCTTGTTTAAATGTTGACAGCTGGCAAGCACGGGTAGTACGGGTTGCTAGCAACCCAAGAAGGGCAGAGTGGAGTTGAGGAAAATCCACAAATGAAAGAACCAGACTGTTCACAGCTAAGAAGTCTTTTGGAAGAAATAACTGTAGCCAGAAAAGATTAAACATGGGAGGGAGTATAATAGAAACAGTGACTAGAATGTGGACATTTTCACGAAATTCTACCTTGGATGAGAAAATATCACTAATGCATAATTTTATAAAAAGAAAAAGGAGTCCATTTCTGGTCTGGCCTGTAAGAAGGTTGGTAGTCAAGGCTCTGTCCTAGCAACAAGAAAAAGCTGAACAAACTGGAAATTCAACATTTCTCCTTAGTTCAATCGGAGAACTGAGGTCACAAACCACTGCCCCCAAAGAGACAGACAGACAGACACAGAGAATTGTGACTCACCGGGGCAGGAGTCCACCAGCAGGAACCTCCTCGGGAACCAGTACCGACTTGAACTGTAATTGACGGACTGCGGGGCTTAGAGGACAAATCTCAGAAATAACTACTATCTCAGAAGGCCCCTGCTTTGTGCCTTCTGCCCCCAGGAGCCCCACAGATTCTCCCAATGAAGGCCTGAGAAAAATCCCCTGCAGCTTCTAGCAAGGGGCGGGGAAAAGGAACCACTTGGAAATCCACCAGAACTTTCTGCTCCTCTTAACAAGGCCTGCCCTCAGGAGACACCATTTAAACAGGGCCTCACCTGCCCTGGTTTTATCAGAGTGTTCTGGGGAAGGGAAATGCCCAGCCCCAGCTGGCTCTATAGCCTAGTGCAGAGGAAGGAAAACAGCCAGCCCCAGTCCCTCTGGCCACCTGGTGCCACTTAAGGGGGTGAAAAACAAAAAGAAAAACCAGAGAAGCACTTGTGAAGTTCCCTTTGCAGCGGCAAAGGCTTCCAAGACTGACACCTAATCATAGGACTATGAACACGCCCCCAACACCCACCTAACCGCCACAATAGTAAAGGCCTACTTACTGCACTTTCCTTTACCCAGGACATCAAGTCCACCATTTTAAAAGGCAAAAAGAGACGGAGCAAGCATCAGAACCAGACTCAGATATGGCCCGGATGTTGTTGGAAGTGCCAAACCAGAAATGTAAAATAACTATGATTAATAGGCAAAGGGCGCTATTGGAAGAAGTAGACCACATGCAGGAACAACATGCAGTCAGCAGAGAGACGGAAATCCTAAGAGAGAACCATGAGAAATGCTTGAGATAAAAAACATGGTAACAGAATGAAGACTGTCTTTGATGGGCTTATTAATAAACTGGACATAGTTGAGAAAGAATCTCTGAGCTTAGGTATGTGTTAATAGAAACTTCCAAAATGGAAAAGTAATGATTAAAAAAACAAAAACAAAACATACACACACACCACAGAACAGAATATCCAAGAACTGTGTGAGACAACTATAACAAATGTGTCACATACCTGTAATGGGAACATCAGAAAAAGAAGAAAAAGGGAAAGAACCAGAAGAAATACTGAAGCAATAATGATGGCAAATTTTGCCAAATTAATGTCAAGACATAGATTGATCCAGGAAGCTCAGCACATTATGCAGAAATAATACAAACAAATGAACAACAAAAACCCCATACCTCCGCATATATTCAAACTGCAGAAAAGCAAGGATAAAGAAAAAAAATCTTGAAAGAAGCCATTGGACCAGAGTAGGGAAGGGGGGTGGGGAGGGAGAAACTTATCTATAGAAGAGCAAAGGTAAGAATTACACCTGACTTCTCAGAAACCATGCAAGCAAGTGGAGTGAAATATTTAGTGTTGAGAGGGGGAAAAACCACCTACCTCAATTTTGTATCTTGAAAAATTATTCTTCAAAAATGAAGGAGAAGTAAAAAATTTCTTAGAAAAACAAAAAATGAGGGAATTTGTTGCCAATAGACCTACCTACCTTGCAAGAAATGTTAAGTTTTTCGAACAGAAAGAAAATAATATAGGTCAGAAACTCTGATAAAGAAAAAGCATTACAGAAAGAATAAGTGATGGTAAAATAAGCATTTATATTTTTCTTATTCTTAATTAATCAGATCACAATTTGTTCAAAATAATAGCAAAAATGTATTTGATGATTATAGCTTATGTATAAGTAGAATGAATGACAGCAATGATACAAAGAACAGGAGAGAGGAATTAAAAGTATTTTTGTCATTATAAAATACTTATACTCCCACAAAGCAGTATAATGTTACTTGAAAATGGACTTGGATTAGTTGTAAATGCATATTACAATTCTAGGGCAACCACTTAAAATTGTGTTTAAAATGAACTATAATTGATATGTAAGAAAGAAGAGAAAATGGAATCCTATTAAATGTTCACTTAAAGCCACAAAAAACAGGAAAACAGTGGAAGACAAAAATAGGAAGAACAAGGGCCCTGAATAGAAAACAATAACAATATGGTAGATATTAATCCAACTATAGCATTAATCACTTTAAACTTCAATGGTTTAAACACACCAATTACAAGACAGATATTGTCAGAGTGGATTAAAAAACAAGACCCAACTACATTTCATCTACAAAAAATCCACTATAAATATAAAGATACATGTAAATTAAAATAAAGGCATGGAGAAAGATATATTATGTTAACACTAATAAAAAAAAGTAGCAGCTAAATTAATTTCAGACAGCAGATTTCAGAGCAAGGAAAGTTATCAGGGATAAAGAAGAGCTTACATAACAATAAAGGGATCAGTTCTCTAAGGAGACATAATAATCGTTAAAGTATATAAACCTAACAACAGAGTGTCAAAATACTTGAGGCAAAAACTGATAGAACCACAAGGAAAATTAATGAATGTGCTATTTTAGTTGGAGACTTCAATACCCCTCTATCAGAAACAAACAGATCTAACAGGCAGAAAATCAGTAAGGACACAGTTGACTTCAACAACACCATCAATCAACTGGATATAATGGACTTCTGTAGAGCACTTCACCCAACCACAGCAGAAAATACACTCTTCTCAAGCTTGTATGGAATACTCACCAAGATAGAGCACACTCTTGGCCATAAAACACACTGTCATATGTTTAAAAGAATAGAAATCATACAACATATGCCCTCAGACCACAGTGGAATTAAACCAAAACTCAGTAATGAAAACAGCTAGAAAACCCAAAATACTTGGAGTTTAAACAGCACATTTCTAAATAACTCATAGGTCAGAGAAGAAATCTTGAGAGAAATTTTAAAATATTTTCAACTAAAAAGGAAAATCAAGTTATCAGAAGTTGTAGGATGCAGCAAAAGCATTTTATGTATACACACTTACATACACACCTACAGAGATTGTTTTAGAAAGCAATATAGTTTGTATCAAGAACTTAATTTCTTCTCAAATTACTCCAGATAACCCACATGCGGTATTTAGTTCCACTTTTCCCATATCAGAATTTGGCATCATGAGCATCAACAATCTCTTGAGCCCCGCCCTGTTCTCAGCACAGTGCAGTACACTGCAATACAGAGTTAAAACATATCCTCTCCTCCAATTCCCCAAGGTTTTCAGACAATACACATAGTGGGATGGTTTGAAGGACCAATATTAGCATTCATCTTCTCCATCTGGATGACTTTAAGCACTGGATCTCCTTGGTTCTAAATTATTCATTATTTACTCCTTTATCACATTAATAAGACTGGTCTCAGAGGGTCATTGGAAGGATCCAATGTTAAAACACATGTCTGTCCTAAGGGCACAGTAAGTGCTGGCTCCTTTCTGTATTTATTATCCCATATAATAGGGCATGTGTTCCCACTCTCTTGTAGCAAAACTGAACCATCTCAATTGCTTGGGGTGGGGCTAGAGCCCACCTGTCCATCAGCTACACCAGGCACCAAGTCCAGAGCTAAAATTACTTTTAGAGGCTCATCAAAATGTCATAATTTCTTTTAAAATCAGAATTTTAAAATTAACCTTTGGGGTCAAAGATTATAATCATCTCTACATCAATACCATCATTAAATATAATTTTTGTTTTGTTTTGTTTTTTACAGGGGAAGGGACCCACCAAAGCAAAAAAATGCCTTAGGCCCACCACAGTCATAGTGTGGCTCTGGGAGCGAGACTATCCCAGTTCAATGCAAGCTAACTTTAGGCAAAGAAAAAAGAGAAATCTGAAATTTTTTTAGGGGAAATAAGTACTGATTTCTCTCTCTCCTTCCCTACACATGTTCTTAATAAGCTTTCCCCTATAGGTGAAATGTACAAGAATACAACACGTGTCTGCTCAATAGCAGGGAACCAGGGGAGTCCAAACAACAGATTTTGGTTCTTAATGAAATGTTCCAGAGTTTTTATTCACAAAAGACCATACGAATAACTACCATTTATCAGGATATGACCTGCAAGGCATTGGGCTAAGAGATAGCTTTGTATTACCTCTTGGAATCCTCAAAATCATTTTAGGTGAGTGTCATCCATTTGTACAAATGAAGAAACAGATTCAGTAAGGCTGATCCACGTGCCCACTGTCACGCAACCAGAAAGTAGCAGGGTTGGGATGGAAAGCCAGACTCAAACATGGGTTATACCTCGAAGGAGGCACCCTCTTCTGACCTGGATTAGGGCTGCTTTGTATGTTGAAGGACACAGACTCCAGAAGTTGTGACTATGGCAAGATTGAAACTATGGTTGGCCCAGAAACGGATGCCCAATTCCAGTTCACTGGTATTAACAAATATTTCAACTCTTATACTGGCACAAGCAGAATGGATTATGCACTGGCCACATACAGAGACATTGCTTTGATTATCCTGTGAAAGTCTAAAAAAAAACCAACAAAAACTCCAGCTGGGAAAGCAGCATTAATGGATTCCTGTAAAGCAACCTGTCTGTACCTCATCCATTAAGTCCTCATGCCTGGGGAAACTAATGTCAACTCATCATGGAATATTCAATTCATATAATAAATATGGACCTGGGGGGAAAAACCCATATTCCTAAACATTAAATAAAAACTCAAAACCAAACTAAAATGCAAATATATAATATATTTAAATACGAATTTAAATTAATGTAAAACCTGTAGTTATATGAATATAGAATAAAAATAATATAATCTGCAAATAATATTCCTTAAGTGTGAATGCAAACCAGCTATCCAGAGAGTAGACCCCAGAGGTACTGCAAGGCAGGTTTCAATTGGACAGGACACTGGGAAGGTCACCTCAATCAGTGCTCTTCGAAGCATGGCCCATGAAATGGTGCTGGCTCACAAACTATTAGTTACCGGTCCCAGATAAGATAATTAGAGCAATTGACAGTGGGTGTGTAAAGACTGCATAGAAATTTAACATTTTTATAAAACCCATGCACATCACCAGTGGATTCATCTCACTGAGCATGATATAGACCAAGTAAATTATTCTTGAGCTTGTGAGTTAAGAAATAGGTAGTGAGCTGTAGCTAGTCTCGTGCAGTAGAATCATATATTGGTTTATGATGGATCAGAATTGTCTTTAAAGGGAGGGGGTTCTTCATTACAGACAGCTTGAGGAGCACTGACCTAGAAGGTGAAATGTCACAGGCATTACTGCTAAGCTTCCTCCATCTTGCCACTGACCTCTCCCATGCCTGGAACTTATTATGAACACGAGACTCAAACTCAGGTGTAGAACGGCCTGGGGAGACCATTATACAGGACCCATAAATAGGCTGAGAACTGACTGGTTCAAGACTGGGGCAGAGTGGCTCCACTTCCTAGAATGGGGAGCACTGAAACACCTCTGTTCTAAAAAAGTCATTAGGTAGTCAAGTCAAATTCCCACCAATTCTGTAATTTGTCCCAATCGGGGAATAATGCAATGGTGTTGGCAACAGCAAAAGCCCCATACCTAAGAGCTTAAGGGAATATCTTAGCAGCCCTACATTTTTAGGAAATGGTCTTCAATCACGTGACCTATTAGAGACATTTCCTCCTAGCTGTATAAAGGATTTAGTTTATTTTTAGAGCTTTTTTGAGAATATGAGCTGTCTAGTTGTGGGGTATTG
The DNA here is from genome assembly GCF_000412655.1 of Myotis brandtii. NCBI lineage: Eukaryota > Metazoa > Chordata > Mammalia > Chiroptera > Vespertilionidae > Myotis > Myotis brandtii. The sequence continues at coordinate 14,559,290 of NW_005354291.1, forward strand.
GGTTGTCTCCTTTTACTTCAAAAACATGAACATTTAAAAGTCACAGGAATAGCGTCTCTTTTTTTTATAAACACTCACCACAGTTTCAGAAGTTATATCAAGCCTTATATTGATTAGAATTAAATTTTTAAAGACATTCCCAGCTTCAGACCCTAGCTTTCTTATCCTCAACCCCACATTCAATAAATGGCTCTTCATCTTCTGTGGCCCATGAGAAGGGTGGTTCACAGGTGCACCTAAGAACACTCAACCACGTCTATGTGTCTGATAAATTCTAACCGGCACTCATTCAACATTTATCAAGCAATTATGTGTCAGGCACTGAGCAAAATGCTTAGCATAAAAGGGGCTTGCTGGGTTGTTTTGTGTCTTAATAATAGATGAGTATTATAATTCTCACTAAAAAAAAATAATAAATAATAAATAAATAAATAAAGGAGAAGCTGGGCAAACAAAAGATTACATTTCCTGTTAGAATACCAACTTTATAGTCATTATATCTGAGACAGTGGTAACAATAAAAAGACCAAATAGTTGCCCTGGTAGGTGTGTTCAGTGGTTAGAGCCTCTGCCCAAACACCAAAGGGTCTTGGGTTCACTCCCTGGCCCCTCTCTGGGCATGTGCAGGAAGCAACCGATTGATGTGTCTCTCTCACACCAATGTTTCTCTCTCTCTCCCTACCTCCCTCTCTCTCTCTCTCTAAAAAGCAATGGAAAAATTATAGCCTCCGGTGAGGATTAACAAACAAGCACAGACCAAATAGTTAATTACATTGTGGGTGCAAGAATGACCCCAGAGTAATGAATGACTTGATTGAAAAAATATGTGGAGTAGAACCAAATTTTATTCATTGCTAACACCCACCAGCACCTCTACAGCACTACACATAGAAGATACTCTTCCAGTTATTATTCCCGAAAAACGAATCACCCCAAAGTTAGTGGCATTAAAATAACAACAATTTGTTATGCTCACAGATTCTGTGGCTTCTGTGGGGTTAGCTTGTGTCTGCTCCACGACCTCTGGGGCCTCGGCTTGGAAGAACTGAGGATGCCCCAAGGTGACTCAATGGTGGGGGCCTGGAGTTGCCTGAACCCTTGGTCACTCACACGTGAGGTGGTTGATGCCACTGTCAGCCAGGACCTCTGCTAGCGACGCACACATGGCCTCCATGGAGCTGCTTGGGCTTACTCCCAGCATGGTTGTTGGCTTTTTAAGAGTGAGTGTTCCAAAGAGAACTAGATGGAAGTTTCTAATGATCTACCCTCAGACATCACACAGTGCGACTTCTACTGTAGTCACGCACCTGCCGAGTTTCAGGGAAAGGGAACATAGATCTTCACCTCTCGGTGGAAGGTGTGGCAAAGTCACATTATAAGAACAGCATGTTGCACAGGACTTAATGTTGCAACTACTTTTGGGAAATAAACTCTGCCACAAATATCAAATAATCAATTGGTGACTAAATATATCAGGGTTAAACATTGGCGCTTGCCTCAGTTCTTTGAGTTCTTTGAGAACACAGCGTGACCGTGTTCTCAAGGCCTTATGATTTGCTTTGGTCAATGAAACATGGATGGAAGTGACTTATGTAACTTATGGTAGGAAGCATTGACAGCCAATCCTCATCATCCATAGACTCTGTATTTGCAAACTCACCAACTTGCTAGTATGTGTTTGCAACTCCAAAAGCAACGCTCACAGCACCCTCTCCATCGCTGGTAGACATGTGCATGCGTAGAGCACTGAACAATGTGAGCCCCTGGGTGCACATGTTCCCAGCTGAGGTTAAACAAAGCGAAGCTCTGCCCTCTAGGTTCAGCTCTCATACAGTAAAAAAGGTGTCCTTTTTGAAATCTATGTAGTGCCATGTTTTCAGCATTTTTGTGCTTTTGGTGGGTGATTTCGCTCTTTAAAATGGCCTCGGGCATAGTGCCGAAGTGCTGTCGAGTGAGTTCAAGCACAGGAAGGCTGTGATGTGCCTTTTGAAGAAGTTATGCTGGTTGTGAGTTCAGTGTTAAGGATTTAACGACGTATATTAAATTAGGCATCTTTATACAACAACACACATAACACACCAGTAGATCAAAATGTTCAGGCTCACAGGAACCCTAACTCTGAGTTTCCTCTAGAAGCACGGGTTCAGTACTCATTTATTCAATGTTCATGGTGACTGGACTGAGCATCAGCTGTGCCTACTGTTGCAGGCCTCTCCAGGGCCCTCCTCCAAGCATCCCCCTCCCCCACTCAGCTGATGAGGAGGCACCTGGTTATAAAAGCACCACACACACCCCTGTGAACACTGATTAATTAGGAGCTAATAGAAATAACAACGTTACCATAATTAATCAACAAGAAAACTAGCTAGATTGTTTTGACATATGAGTATAAAACTTGAGCCTTCTGAATTTCATTCAATTTGTTCTAATACAAATCCTATTATTTTGAAATAAATCCTTTGCTTTCCTTCCTTCTGTTCTTTTATATAACTAATTATCACCTTGTAAATCATAGATAATTCAGCGTAGTCACCTGCTGTTATCTTCATTAATTGCATATTCCACACCTTATAAAATGAGAGTCTCCAAATTTAGCCTCAGTTTTTCTATAAAAAGCCCCCCCCCCAAGAAGGCATTGATAACTGTAAAAGGTGCTCTGCAGATGAAAAGAAAAATAGATTTCTTAAACAAAAATGTAAATACTTCCTTTTCCCCTTAAAAACTCTCTGTAAAATAAAATTATATTCTCAATTTTGCAGTCAACTAAGCAATGAATCACAGCTGTTACTTAAGTTAAAATAAACAGGCAATTTATAAAAAATGTCAAAATTCATTATTTAGCCTTTACTAAATAATTCAAAGTTAGCTCTGCGTAATAGATTTGATATAAACACTGGAAGCATCATGTGTCTGCATGCCACTCTACACACTCGCTTGGGCAGGGAAGGGTAAGGAAAAGGGAGGACATCAATTGCTTAAATAGTACTAGGACCATGGAATATTCTTCAGGAATAAAAAGGAATGAAATATGTACTGATACATGCTACAATGCTACGTGATGACTCTTGAAAACATTACACTAAGTGAAAGAAGCCAGTCACAAAAGCTCACATATTATATGATCCCAATTATTTATAGGAAATGTCCAGAATAGACCAGCCTACAGACAGAGGGCCGATTAGTTGCCTAGAGCTGGGGGATGGGAGTTGGGGAGTGATGGCTAAAGGGTATGGGGTTTCTTTGGGAAGGGGGTTGATGACAATGTTCTAAAATGGATTGTGGCGATTGTTGCATAATTGTGAATATACTAACCACCATTAAATGGTGCACCTTAAATGGGTGAACTACATGATGTATGAAATTATCTCTCAATAAATCTCTTAGAAAAAAATAAAGAATAAAGATAGCCAAGAAATTTAGAAAGCACTGGAGTCTAGCCCATGTCCCCACCCTTTTTCTTCCTCCCCTCAATCATCTTCCCTTCCTCTTCTACTCCCCTCGCCCCAGCCTGTTAGACTTGGTGGGGTGACTCAGAGGTTTGGGCGTCCCTGGAGAGGTGAGGCCAAGAAAGGAGGACAGCTCAAGGCTCCCTCCAAGCATGACGGTGGTCCATCTACTTCCTCCAGGGGCGGGCACTAGGCCACCTTCTTGGTGTAAGGCACTAACCCCTGGCTGGGCCCCATCCAAACCTCGCTTGGAGCTCTCTGCCCACCGGAGTGCCAACAAGGACAGCCGAGTTCAGGGTCGCCAGCGCGTGCCCACCTCCCACCAGGAGAAGAGACTCCCTCCTGCCCTTCACTGGATGCACCCATGGGTGCAGGCTCTCGCTCACCCCCTCCCAGTGGAGACCTGTCTGCAGAACCCGCTCCCAGTGCGGGTGGGGCCTTGGGAGAGATTCCCGAACCGGTTCCACCAGAAACCGCGCCAGCCTGCTGCCCGGTCCTTCTCCCACCCCCAGCCCATCTGGCTCCCACGGTGCACACCTCTGCCTGCCTGTTCATTGAAAACACGGGCGGAGGGCGGGAGGGGCGCCAAAGAAAGCCGAACCCCAGCGGCCCCGCAGGCCAGCCTCCAGCCTCGCCCCTGCGGAAGGGACCGAGCAGGGGGGAGACCCCGGCGGCTGCTGCCAGGGCTGGGAATCGG
>NW_005354291.1:14563726-14583644 GCF_000412655.1 Myotis brandtii
GGAAGGCTGCGGGCCGGGCCGGGCCGGGGGGCTGGGGAGGTCGTCTTCGAGCTGATTTGTGGTGAGGCCGGCGAGTCCCACATACTTAAGGGGAAAGTACAGTTTTAAAATGGTCTGAGCCCTGAACAAACGGGAAGATCCTGTCGGTGAGCCCCAGCCCCAGGTACTGGCCACCTCTCAATTCCTTTGCTTTGCGGGCGGGGAAAAATGAATCAACCTTGTCCCACAGCCCGAGGTGGGGCCCTTACAGATGCTTGTTCTTAACTCCGGTTGGGCTGACTTCCCATTCCCATCCCCCACCCCTCGGCCCACCCCCGCAGCCCGGTGTTCGGGCCTGGGCTGAAAAAGCGCAGAACCGCAGGATGGGAGCCGAGGGGGAGGGGCCCTGCCCGGCCCTAAGGAGCCCGAACCTGCGGCCGGACCCAAGTGGGGCGCAGCCCCTAAACAGGACCCGAGTCCAGGGCCCGGTACTGTTGCACCTCGCGCCCTGCCTTTTTAGAATGGCTTTCTGTCCCATTTTTAGCCCGAAAGTTACGAGATCCGACACTATGGACCAGCCAAGTGGGTCAGCACCTCCGTGGAGTCAAGGGACTGGGATTCTGCCGTCCAGACTGGCTTTTCCAGGCTGACCAGCTACGTTCAAGGCAAAAACGAGAAAGGTGAAGGCAGTTTTCCTTGTAATTGTATTTGGTGGTTGAGTCCCCGGGCTTATTCTCGAGTTTTAGCTTATGAAAGCAATACAATTTAGAATAGAAAAATAACCAGGTCAACAAAGACTTACTGTTTTTTTCAGCCCCTCATCCTTGACTGTGTTCCTCTGTCACTAGTGTTAAGGCCCTTTTATGGCTGATGCTGGACTGGTGGGTGAGAGACACCAGGAGGCAGGTCAGGAGGAGGAACACAAGATCCAGAGTCTCCATACTGAGCCCCTGGTTCTGGCTCTGAGGTTATTCATATTCCAGTAGGTCACTTGGCCAATGGGGCTTCAGCTTCTGAATTGTAAAAATAAAGAGTGACTGGACGATGTGACCTCTGATCTTCCCTGCTGTCCCTAAACCTTTAGAATTCAGTAACCAAAAATATTAATAGTACAGAAAGCGCTTACTGTGGGCAGTGGATAATTGAGTCATTTTGGTCTTACTTTTTAACGATGGAAATTATCTTAAAGGTAAATACAGGGTGGGGCAAAAGTAAGATTACAGTTGTTTGCATGGAAAATAATACAATAATTAGTCATTAATACAAGAATAAACTCTGTTTTGCATACTCACAACTGTAACACTACTTTTGCCTTTCCCTGTATTTACGCCAATAGCATAAAGTAAATCGAGACACTCAGATCACAAAATAATAGGTGAAGTTTAAAAAGTGGTGCTAAATTCCCTACCTTTGCTTTCACGGTCTCCTTTGTGTTTAAATATGTATATTTTTATGGCACAGAGATGAAAATAAAGATGACAGCTCCAGTGATGAGCTACGTGGAGCCGGGTTCGGGTCCTTTTAGCGAGTCTACCATTACCATCTCCCTGTATATCCCCTCCGAGCAGCAATCTGATCCGCCGAGGCCTTCAGAGTCAGATGTCTTCATTGAAGACAGAGCCGCAATGACTGTGTTTGTGCGGTAAGTGGTAGGTAATTTATAGCCCTGCTGACTGCTAGTTTCACTGTCCTGCACTCTGTTTAGCGCTGATGCAATTTCAGTAGGCTTTTCACCCTTCCACAAAAACAGGCCTAATGCACTTTTGTGGCGTTTTCCCACTGGCTTATTTTATCTAGGTTACCAAGGGTCTGTTGCAAAATCTAATCAATTCAGTTAATGCAGAGTCTGTTGCATACCTTCCACAAAGCAGACGCAATGCAAATTATTCCCCCTCCCCCCAAAAGCATACGCTTAGCTTACCTGCCATCTAGTTAAGCCCAAACAACAATACCTTAACTCCCAACTTCTAGGTCCTGATAACCCCAAACTCTTTCCTTTTGTTCCCCAGCACAAGGGATGGCTGCTGCCTCCTGAGGTTATTCCCTCTGCTAGTTTACGGGTTCGTTTTCACTTTTTCAGAATTCTAATACCTGCTGCACTCATTTCTTGTATTAAATTCTCCGTTGAAATTTTATCACAGTACATGATAATAGTCTCATGTTGGAGTCCCTTTATTAGTCCCTTTCTCTCCCTCCTTTTACCACCAACCTGTTACAGGAATCTGTGTCTCTGCTTCCTCACCTCCCACGTACACCTCAAATCACCACCGTCTGCTACAGCCCACACCATCTCCATGGAACTGCTCTTGCCACCTTCCACAGTGCACCTCCATTTGTTACATAACAGTCCCTTCCCAGGGTCCCCTGCAGCCTTTGCGTGCTGACCAGTCTGTTCCCTGATACTTGTCCATCCTATAACTCAGAGTGTTGCTGTGTTGTCATTCCTCTCCTCCTCGTCCACTCCTCACCCTAAGAATCACTGTTGATGCCTGTTATTGATGCTCATGTCATAGCAGGATTGCTCTGGGTGATCTGTTCACAATGCCTCAAATATCTGTGTCTAATGACTCTCAAATTTAATGTCTCCAGCCCGAGTTCCCTACTTGTTGGACATTTCCATGTGGGATAGGGGTGGGGCTCAAACGGAACAGCTCTAAAAACAAGCCTTTCCCCGATTCCCAGCCTGCGTGGGCAGGAACTTACAGCGCCTGTGTCAGTAAAGGGCCTCCGCATCCTGACAGCCTCCCGAGCAAGGACCTCCATGGCCATCACCCGCACGCTCTTCCCTGACAACTGGTCTCCAGATCTGGCCCCTTCCCCTCAGAAAGGATCGTGATTCTGCTCCCATCTCTCCATCCTCATGGTTACTTCCTCATGGTTACGAGGCCCACACCTAAGTCATACTTTGCTGAACACAGTGCCTGACAAGGTAGAGACTCCCATGTCTACTGATCTCAGATCTTGACTATTCCACTTCAGTAGCCTCCCAGCTCCTCTCCGTGCCCACCGGTCTCTTCCTCTCTTGCCCCCCAAGGAACTCGTGCTTTTCTTATGACAACGGCAACAAAAGCCCCAACCTGTTACTCCATTCAAGTCTTTGTTGGTTTCTTCTTGCTTTAGGGCAGTGGTTCTCAACCTTCTGGCCCTTTAAATACAGTTCCTCATGTTGTGACCCAACCATAAAATTATTTTCGTTGCTACTTCATAACTGTAATGTTGCTGCTGTTATGAATCGTAATGTAAATATCTGATATGCAGAATGGTCTTAGGCGACCCCTGTGAAAGGGTCGTTCAACCGCCAAAAGGGTCGCGACTCACAGGTTGAGAACCACTGCTTTAGGGTGAAATTTGGGTTGTTCATTCACATTGCACACAGCGCCTTTTATAATGTGTCCCGACCCTGTCTCCCCAACTCGTGTTCCATTGACGTTCCCACTCTTCCCTGAGCAGGCAATGTTCTTCCACAGCTCTTTACCTTTGATATCAGCCAAGTTCCTAGACTTCCTTTGTCCAAATCTCTGCATTTGGAAACTGTGTATAATCATAAAGCACCTACCTAATTCATAGGGTTGCCATGATTAAACAAGTGACTGTACATAAAATACTTAGAACATGGCATGACTACTAGTTCTAGCTTCCTCTTTCTTCTCTTTTTGGAGAGCCCACGGCCATCCTCTAGGACAGTGGTTCTCAACCTTCCTAATGCCGTGATCCTTTAATACAGTTCCTCATGTTGTGGTGACCCCCAACCATAAAATTATTTTCGTTGCTACTTCATAACTGTAATTTTGCTACTGTTATGAATCGTAATGTAAATATCTGATATGCAGAATGTATTTTCATTGTTACAAATTGAACATAATTAAAGCATAGTGATTAATCACAAAAACAATATGTAATTACATATGTGTTTTCCGGTGGTCTTAGGCGACCCCTGTGAAAGGGTTGTTCGACCCCCAAAGGGGTCGCGACCCACAGGTTGAGAACCGCTGCTCTAGGACTTAGAATGGCACCTAGGCTGGGATAACTTTCTCTGTCCATATCCTTCAGCTCCAAGCAAGGTAGGTGTGTTGGGGGAGGCTTGGTGTGTTTGTGTACGGAATAGAGCATGGATAAATCATTGTAGAACAATATATATTTAGAGAACAGAAGGTGACTTCTAATTAGGGGCCTCAAGATTTGATTTCACCGAAGAAGTAGGACCTGAAAACAAATTTCCTGTAGGCAGAACATACCGAGAGTTGGCTATTATTAAAGAAAATAACAATTTAAAAGACAAAATATTTCTTAACGCGTGATTCAGAATTATTATCAGTCAACATGCTGAAAATTATAGAACAGTTTTATCAATTTATCTTCAATGTTTTATATACAGGTGTGCACATAGATTCCTACACTTATTCAACAAGGATTTAAACGATACTGCATGCCAGGAATGATTCTAGGTGCCCGACATTGTTGAGTAAAATAGACATGTTTGGTTTGTACCCTTGAGAGCTTACATCTTATCTGAAGAAGGGTAGGACTGATCCTTTCCATTGGCACACTGATAATAAAACTTACGCTAAAGAAGGGGTATTAGGAACATATTTGGTTCCCTGTGTTTCCTATTCTTAACCTTCAAAATCAAATTCATCATGTTTACATGTCAGCAACTCAGCTAATTCTGTGTCCTGTCAGGATTTAATCTCAGGATATTTTTGCTTCTTTACTTTAAAATCTATGCTTTAAATTTTATTCTTTTTCCCCACTTAAAAAAATCTTTTAAAAAATATGTTTTTATTGATTTTAGAGAAAGAGAAAGTAAGTGAGAGGGAGAGAGAGAAACAATTGGTAGGCTGCCTCCTGCACCCCCCGCCCCCCATCCCCTTACTGGGGATTGAGCCCAAAACCCACGTATGTGCCCTGACCCGGAATTGAACAGGCCACCTCTCAGTGCACAGGATGACGCCCAACCAACTGAGCCACACTGGCCAGAGCTTTTTCCTCACTTTCCCAGCTCCTGCTTTTCTTTTTAATTTAAATATTTTGGCTGTCTGTTTTTTCCCATCCCCAAACCTCCCATGTATCTCACTCAGATCTGACCAAGTTACTTTTCTGCTCAAACATCCTTTTAAGAATAATCTCCAAAGGTCTTAGGATGATGATATACAAGGTTTTTCCTTCCGGCTGAGCCGCACCTTCCTGAGCCCACGCTGTGCCTCACTGTGAAAACACTTTGCAGTTTGCGACTTCTGTTCTTTTTCGTATCCCTCCCCTTTCTCTGCCCAGCAAAACACTCTACATTCCAGACCCAACTCAGTTCACAGCCCTGATCTTGATTTAATCTTGTACTCAGTGTCCCTATGCACTTTGGTCCTGTCTCTGTTAAATCTCTTCCCAAGCTATAGAGAGGGAGCTACCAAAATGCTTGTCTCTTGCTTCAGACTGTAAGTCAATAGGGTCAAAACTACATTATATTCATCCATCAATTAGTGCCTGTCCTTTGCCCAAGGAGAGGAAGAAAGGCAAAATGTTCTAGAGAAAATTTCAAGTCTGGAAGGGAGGCTTCTAAGTGGCTTTCAGTGTGGTCCTCTGGCCAGCAGCAGCAGCAGCATTGGGAGCTAGTTAGAAACCGTACAGACTCTCAGACCCCCTCCCAGACCTTCTGAATCTGCATGTTAGCAAGGTTCGTGTGCACATTAAAGTTTGAGAAGCAGAGTTAGAGGACGGGAAGTGTGAAGAGTGACTTTCAGTGTGGTCCTCTGGCCAGCAGCAGCAGCATTGGGAGCTAGTTAGAAACCATAGACTCTCAGACCCCCTCCCAGACCTCCTGAATCTGCATGTTAGCAAGGTTCGTGTGCACGTTGAAGTTTGAGAAGCAGAGTTAGAGGACGGGAAGTGTGAATTCTGTATCTACCTGCCAACAGCTGGGCCGGATCCCTGCTCCTGGTGCTCCTTCCTGTGTGTGCGGAGGTGACACTGAGACTGGGAACTAGAGGAAAGGAATGCTGGGTTCAGGGGCTGAGCAGGTGGAGCTTTGAAACTCGGCTTTATCCAACTTCACTGTATCAGCTCCTGCTTTTCTTTTCAGACTGACAGCGTCGGTACTAAAACCATTCATGGTTATCTACGTTCTCCTTTGTAGGTCTTTCGATGGATTCTCTAGCGCCCAAAAGAATCAAGAACAACTTTTGACATTAGCAAGCGTTTTGAGGGAAGAAGGAAAAGTTTTCGATGAAAAGGTTTACTACACTGCAGGCTACAACAGTCCTTTCAATTTGCTTAATAGAAATAATGAAGTGTGGTTGATTCAGAAAAATGAACCCTCCAAAGAAAATGAATGAGAAAATGAAAAGAAATAGCATCGCCAGGGGCTGAGCTTTAATATAGACATCAACACACCTAGAAGTAAAATGTGTGTCTAGTATCTTCTCCTTGAGAGTACACATATGACTTGAGCCTATTTCCAATGTGCCTTTTTAATGCTTGAAGCTTTATCAAGATACACAGATAATAGGGGACAACATTCTATGAGCATGGAAATGGTCATAGTCCTGGTGGTCTTTAGTTCTGTGAGGCTCCAGAGAAATACCATGTTACTTCCCCTTCTTCTCTGTATCATAATCATGTTGCTTTTTTCTACTGGATCCGTGTCAATTGGATGTTATCCCCTCCAGACAGTAGCAATAAAAATGTTAAAGATTTACCTTGTGTGGCACTACTGGACTGTCCAGCTTAGAGAGGTGAAGTTAGGGTTGGACACAAAGAATTGAACTGTCTTTTGCAGCCGCTATTACATTCTGTTGATTTCTTCTCCCCATCTGCCCAAACTCACAGAGTACCCAAACGTTTTGATAATATTTTGTGGCAAAGATTAAACTTATAAGATTAGGGACTTCCTATCCAATTTTGATATTCAGTAAAGGTATGTTTTTCCTGAACAAATGTATACAAACATATAATTTTAAAATTACTTGAATTTTTAAATGATTTCATGTAGTCTCTCTGGAGGTCATGTAAAAATGACTAATAAAAGACTGGGATGCCCCAAAATCAAGGAGGTTGACATTATCACCTGTGTTGGAAACTGCTTGTCCTGGGAAGATGTCACATTCAGGTGCCTAGAAGCCTGTTTGAGGGGAGGGCATTAGCTTTGCTGTGGGATCCTGGGGGATGGCGGTTGCAAGTTGGACCTTAGTAACTTCCAATAATTAGAGCTGCCCATGAATGACACTTGTTCCATTTCCCAGCACTGGGTGGTTTAAGTGGGGACCACATGATCATTTACATAGGAGATCTGAGTATCCAATGGTTGGGAGGGTGGGGCCAGAGGTTGTTTAAGGTCCCTTCAACCCCAACATCATATACTATCTCTTAAAATTGATCTCCCTAATCTGGATACAATCGACTAACATACCTACAGTTAGCTATGGATTGTCTTCTAGGTGTATCATCCCAAGTGCTTTACCTGAATTACCAAATTCAAAACAGATGATGCTATGTGCCACGTTGCATCATCTGTTTTACAGATGAGGACACTGAGGCACAGATGTTAGGTCACATGCCTCAGATGAAACTAAGGACGGAGGCTGATTGGAGCCCAGGCAGCTGACTCCTCGGTCCATGCTGTTAAACCGCTATGCCCCACTGGCAGGTAGCGGTCAAGAGTGGGCTAGGACTGTCTGGAGGTGTTCTTGCATATTATATGCATAATCATTATGATGATAACTTCAGACATACCTTTTAGACTGTAATTTTTGATAGAAAACAAGCTAGATTTCTGGTTCTGGAATTATTATGGGTATAAATTTTAAAATCCCAGGCAATTATTTTCCAAAGGTATCTGTTTACATTGACTATTGATTCTTTGTATGTTTGCTTGCCAAAAAGACACAAAAATTCTTTTTTAACTCATTTACCATCCCCAACTAGAGACTACCTTCTAGCCCTCCTGACGAATGTCCACAATGCCAGCCTCTATTGGTAAGAGGTAACTATTTCTAACACTTCCCCTACAGTCCTATATAAAATAGGCATCTCTTATGCAATAAATCCCACTTTACATAAGCATATTCCTGGTCACTCAGATATTGTTGGAATCTGAAACATGTTCAATAAAAAATCAATTTCATACTAAAGTCCAGGTATCCCATTTTCCCTTCCTCTCCCACAATGCACAAACCAAAACATTTTCCAGCCCTGAATTGATCAATCCGAGAGTAATTTTCATGGCAGTGAGTCAGCTATTCTAATGATGAAGGTGGCATGATTACAACGTATCCCTTATGTCAACTTTTCTTTTGAGATTTTTATTCTCGTATCTGTAGGAAATTCATGTCTAGACTTTTGCTTAAGCTAAACCTTCTACCTTTGCTGTTGGGCTAATTCGTGCTCCACCGATTAGCCCCTTTCCTTTCCTAGTCAGGCTCTCCCTCTCCACACACTCTAATCACTCTGACCACAACCCACCAATGGAATGTGTAGCTTGTAAACAAGGCTAAGAACCAAGCCAAGTTACATCATTCCTCTTCTTAAAAACCTTTGTTACTCCCCAGTACTACAAAACAAATCCTAATTTTTTAAAATGACATCCCAGGCCCTCTACATTCTTACTCCAGGTGACCATTCTAGTATCATGTCCCACTCTATTTTACTAGAGACTTCTTTTAGCTACACGGCTTCCTCTAAACACTTTGCCTCTGTGTCCTTGCTCAGGTTATTTCTTCAGTCTGGAATGACTTTCTTCTGCCAACTCCCTATGCGTGGTGAGATCCTCCTCATCTGTGAAGTCTTAGCTCAGGTTCACCACAGCCAATGCCTTCCCCATCCTCTTAGTCAGGAGCCATGACATCTTCCTCTGAGAACGATCTCTCTCACCTGCAAAGTCAGTGAAAAATACTTACCCAGTGAGCCTGGAGGTGGACAGCCCAAGGTGTTCTCACTGGACCAGGCTCCTCTGCCTTCCACACCCTGTGGCTTCCATCCTTATTGGTGCTTCAGTTTGCAAGAGCACTGTTCCTCCTCCAGCTTCCCATCCGCTCTAGGGAGAAGAGGGGAAGGAAGCCACAAGAGGGATAGCACCTGCATGAGGAAAGCAACTTCCCAGACAACAGTGGGGGCGAGGGGTCTGGTATGCCAACTGGGTGCGTCGCCAGCCTGAACCAATTCCAGGTGTTCTGTTCGTAAAGAGAACACATGCCGGCTGGGGTCCCAGCAGGATTTGCCCTGAATGTTCTTCCCTTTCCTCTGCTCCCACACTGATCTGTTTTACAGGATAGCCCTTTGTTGATGCCTCTCTTCACTAGGTTTGAAGTTCCTTAATGATATCTCATCCACATTTTTCTATCTTAGAACTTCCTCATCCTCATCTAGGACATGAGATGTATTTAATAAAGGGCTTTTTTTTTCTTCATTGCTGAACACACACTACAGATGTGCTCTAGTCTTTGTTCTGTAACTAAAGGTGGGCCTGTGTGGAAGGTAGTTTAAAGCAACTCACTGAAAGAAACTAGATTATAGTAACTCAATAGCTTATTACAGAAAAAGGAGACCTCAAAAATCAGGTCCATGCTTTATCCAAAACTCACCGCCCCCCCCCTCAGCAATATCCTAATAGCTGCCAAAGTAAAGCATCCTACCTTGTTCATCTCATGACAGAATCTCAGCAATACACATAATTATTCATATTCACCTAATGGACAGAAAACACATTAAGACAGACCCAATAAAGCCAGTCTCCAGGTTCACCTGTCCTCCCAGGAGGCCACCAGAGCTGGGTGTGGTGGTGGGTGGGGAGTAAGATAGAGATACAGAAACACCACCTTTCTTTCTTATCATTGTGATTCTCCATAAACACATAGACTCATCCACACACGAGAAGCAATGGTTTCAATCAATATTCTTCAGAAACAGGAGGGCAGAAATCAGACCAAAGTTGAGGTTGCTTCCAATGGACAGCCTTCTTTCTCTCCCCAACTTTTAGAAAAACTACAGTGGAAATCATTTAGGCCTGGGGCTTCTGTCTATGACAATCTGGCACTTAAGGTCTCAGGGTAGAAGGAATGGTCAAGTCTACCCTCATTTTTTAGTATGATCTGATCCGTTAACTGTAGCTGGCCCTGAGGAATATAGCAGTAAAACTAAAGATGCCCTATGGTTCAGGAAGGAATCTAGATTCTTGTTTCCCTGTATGTCATCCATGCCTGGACGCCATTCTTGCATCGCTCCACATCACATCATCTGTATTATTAGTCAATACATTATTCGTATTTTATTCAAAAGTCCCTGGGACATCGTTTAGAGTTGTTTTTCCGGATGTCCTTTGAGATGGCACAATCCAGAGTCTGGGATGTTCTAACTCCTCTCTGTTGGGTCCCACCTCCCACGGGCACCGTCTGGTCTTCACTGCTCTTCTGTTTGCATCCAGCAAAGCACTCAGCAGCTCTGCACATTACTCAAAAACCCACGTACTCACAAAAGAAATAATGTTCAAATAGTTCCTTTGCAATTGTTTTATTCAAAGCAAATTTAAAAACCTAATATATTTTCCTTTAAAAAAGGGTTTTTAAAAAAAATATTTTATTGATTTTTTACAGAGAGGAAGGGAGAGGGATAGAGAGTTAGAAACATTTATCAGCTGCCTCCTGCACACCTCCCACTGGAGATGTGCCAGCAACCAAGGTACATGCCCTTAACCGGAATTGAACCTGGGACCTTTCAGTCCGCAGGCCGACGCTCTATCCACTGAGCCAAACCGGTTAGGGCTAAAAATGGGGTTTTTAAAAAATAGTTTTATAATTAGTGTTGACGTTGCTTATCTTATCCTCAACATATTTGATTTGTATATTAAGTTAAAGTTCTCTGATAGCCATGTACATTCTAATCTTTTCTAGGTATCTATGAGATTTCATATGCAAAAGCCAACACTACTTTTCTAAAATTAAGAAGAAAAAAATTCCTTGTTCCCAATGTAGTAGACAATTGCTCCAACAGGTAAAAAAATCCTTTGCTTTTGGCCAAATGTCGGGTCTTGATTTCTGTTGTGTGAAACAAAGTGTTTTTTTGTTTTTTTCAGAGAATGGAAGTAGCCTTAATTCTTTAGGGTTGGTTTTCTTGTGTTTTTTTTTGTCTCAAAGATGTGTCTAAAGTGGGTATCTGAACATTATGATGATTTGGCCTGTGCGGTCCAACTTTGAGATGATATTTTCACATCAGGGAAGATGACATTAGGCAGCTGTCTTGTATGTAATTCAAACATCTCAGTGTTGCCACCGTAGGTCCCTCTAATGAAGAAGACAAGACTCCGATTTTATTTCACCAACAAATAAAGTACATGGCAACCAGGAGGGCGTGGGGGGGAGGGGTCACAAGAACATGACATAAAAATAAATACTTTACACACGTTTTCCCATGTCTAAAAGTGTTAACATTCTAACTGAAAAAAGATTGGAAGGTAATTACCTAACTCAATTATTTATAAAAAATATAAAAACACACAAACCACGTGATGCAAAAAAAATCTTTTTAATCTAAAAACTCATTTCCCAGGGCTAATTCATTACCAAGCCCTACCAATTTTTATCAGTTTATTAGACTAACAAGAGCTATTCAGCATTTTCGTCAAAGTAAGATAATATATAATAGATTTCGATAAACCTTTCTCAGTGAGGATATGATACTGCAGGCAGTTCAAGGAAAAATAGCCATAACTTTTTCTTTGGTGTAACCAAAAGGATATCCAAAAGTTAGCAAATGTTGACGTTTCAAGTGATAAGAAATTGCCAAATGGACGTTTAAACTCTGGTAAAAACAGTTGTACAAGGAAAAGCTCCACCCACAGTTCTGTAGTGCAAGTTTTCAAATTTCATTCTGAAAAATAAGTTTATTTCATAAGCAGGAAACAAATTGCAGCAGTGTATCACTCGCTCCTCTGCCTTCTCTCACCCTCTCTGCATGTGCACACCCTCATTTCAGTTCTCGAAGGTCCCCGCTATAAAGGAGGAAATTCATTAAAAAATTACCCACGTTTCTAACAATCGGGCTGAGAGTTGTGTCTGTGGCTGCACAGCAGCAGGCTCCGACTACAGCGCTGTCCCTTCCACATGTTTGTCATTTTTACAAAAAAGAAACAAAGCCTTTTTTCCCCCAGAAAAAAGTACCTGAACCCATTAGTCACTTAGCCCTTTCCCCACCGTTCGGGTTAACCACGAAAGCACACCTGTGCCTATACCCATGCGTTCTGTGCACTCAGAACCAGCAAATCTACCACCTCATTCTCGAAGTCACAGTCCTCTCCCTTCTGGAACGCACTCATTTCCACACATACTTTCAAAGCATCGCCACCTAGTCCAGAAGCTTCCATTACTCTACCTGTGTCTTTTTCTCCTCATATATCTGTACATGCTGTGTGTCTGTGTATTTTTCTTAAAACATAAAAAGTGTTCAAAATGCACACATACACACCTATTCACACACACCCAACATTTAACCAAAAAAAAAAAAAAAAAAGAAAAATCTTCCCCAGGAAGCACTTTCAGAAGTTAAGCTTCTACTTGCTTTTAAGCCACAGGGCAAGTGCCAAGTGAGTCCTAAGTGACCCTCATCCACTGCAGGCAAGGCAGTGCCCGGGTCCACAGCACACACACGGGTGGGATCCCTGGGCAGACAGGGAAGGGCTCCTCGGGCTTCCTAGAGCGATGGGTTGTGCATCTCCCCCACGTCACCTGGGAGATCCCATTCTTGCCCCTAACTTGCTTCCCTCAGAGGACCCTCGCACTGTTCCGACGGGCCCCTGCCCTGGGCACCGGTTGTCCCATCTGCGGGGCCACATTGCAGGCTGCCCCCATCCATGTCATCCCCCACCAGTCCGTCCAGGGAACAGCCCCTTGCAGCGCCCAGGACACGGCGAGCCCTGGTGTCCACAGGCTCCGTGGCCTCCCCTTCGCCTTCCGAGATGACGGTCATGGGGCTGCTCTGGATCCGGTTCCGCAGGCTGTACCTGCTGCTGGCTGCGGAAGGTGGGGTTCGACTACGGCCGTACCTGGGGCCGGAAAAGGACAGACTCCGAGGCATCAAGCCTTCGTTCCTGGCCCACTCCTCCTGGGCCCTTCTGTTCTTGCTCGGGGAACAGCTGGACGGGCTGTCGGGAGCATCTGGCGCGGGCTCCGACCTTGACCTCTGGAACCTAGGGTCTGTGTTCTTGAGCATCTCGGCTGCAGACATGCGGGCACCGGTGTCTGACCGACTCCCCTTTTTCAGCAGCAGAGCTTTGAAGTTGTCACTGCTGGTGCTGCTCTTGCGGACACTTCTCTGAATCGATCCCACCTGCTTTGGGGAGGCCAGGCTGGGGGCGGCACCGGTGGGCGTCACTGGCGGGGAGGGAGAATGGTTTCTGGTGTGATCATCCTCTGAATCTTTACGGCCAAGGACTTTCCTCTTGGATCTGAGATTTAATAACATTAAGATAAAGGTTAATTCCAAATGGGCCACTGGATGTCAGCCACAACCACCATGCTTATCTTACTGCACATTCAGGTCACCATCTATGTAAACTTCCACACACCCATGCACAAGAATAGTTCATTGTATTTACCATGTGTGCCCATGACCCAGCTATCATTATTAACTTATGGCCTCTCATCTTTAAACTCCACTCTCACTGGATTATTTTGAAACAAATCTCAGGCATAATAACTGGATAGGACCATTACTAAAGTTTTTAATAACTGTCATTTCTAATTTAATTCTCCTACATTGGACTGATCCTGACTGGATTTCATGGTGCTGGCAATGAAAAGGCCTAACAGCCAATTTCCAGAATACCCTACCCCCTCTACCGAGAAGGGCCCCTACCCAGGTTCTAGAACAATTCTACAAGAGTTTGACATAAAACCAGTCTTCCTTGGCTCTTACTGGGCCATATGTCAACTCCTAGAAGTCCAACGGTCCAGAAAACAAAAGCGAACCTCCCACGCCATGTCCTGTTTCGAGACTCATGTCAGAGAACTTCTAGCTGATCAGGAAAATGTGGGGCTGTGGGGAGAGTATGAGAGAGGAGGGGCCTTCAGGGAAAGTGAAATGTTTCCTGTAGGTATTTCTTGCCCTCAGTCGCTAAGAACCTCCCTGTTCCATGTGTTTTCTGCTGAGAGTGAGTCAGAGATAATAAAGCAGATGAGCCAAGTGGCCCCTTGCTGGTCTTTTCATAACAACACCTCAGTGTGCCAGGAATCCGTTAGCCAAGTACAGGTGGACTTGCTTTAAGGAAACGTGGTACATCTAATGAATAAAGATACAGGAATATTTATTTTTCTGCTATAAAATTCTAGAATATGCAGCAGGGAAAGGTTGAGAGGATGCTATCTGTACACACAGATCAAGGGTTGAACCTGAGCACTACCAACCTCTAGCTGTGTGACCTCAGGCTATTACTCATCTATACCCGCACCTCGGTGTGCATACTTGTAAAATGGGGATGATGATATCAGCCTCACAGGTTTGTGAGGATTCCATGAGATAAAGAATCTGTGGAGTCACATGGACCTGGGTGCACTCCCAGTGCTTAAAGCGACATTGTTCAGTTACCTTGGGCAACTTAAAATTTCTGATCCTGTTTCCTATATGGAAAAGGGGAATAACAGCAGATAGCACATAATTTAGTGATCAAGATGGATGCAATATCAGCCATAAAATGTCAGGCACAGAGAAGGTGCTTAATAAACCTTTGAGTGTCACTTAGGAAAATATAATTTCCCTTCCTGCCTCTAGGTCAGGCTTCAGTGCTGTTTTCATGTGACCTGCACAGCAAGGCATGGGGGAGGGTGGGCCATGATGGCTGTCCTGGGTTTGATGCTCCCAGGGTCCTCTCCCTGCTTCTGGCCAAAAAGGAGCCACCAAAGTAGAAAACAGGAAGTAGTAAGGACGAAATTCAGAGGCTGAAAGGTGGCCAGACCTGATGTGGCACCAGCCCCTTTGGGATGCAGAGCCTGCCTATGATATCTAGGTTCAATGGTCCTGCTCAGCTGTCAATAAAAGCAATGTTCTAGAGCAGTGGTTCTCAACCTTCCTAATGCTGAGACCCTTTAATACAGTTCCTCATGTTGTGGTGACCCCCAATTTCATTGTTACAAATTGAATATAATTAAAGCATAGTGATTAATCACAAAAACAGTATGTAATTATATATGTGTTTTCCGATGGTCTTAGGCGACCCCTGTGAAAGGGTCGTTCGACCCCCAAAGGGGTCGCGACCCACAGGTTGAGAACCGCTGTTCTAGAGTAAGTTAATGAGCGACGGACAGAAACCGTAGAAATACTAACATCTCAGAATTGTAGAGCTGGAAAGGACTTCAGACGGTTTGGTCTGACCAAAGAAGGTGCCTGAGGTCTGAAGAGTGAAGTCACACGGCTGAATACAAGAACTGGGACCTGATGGAGTATTTTTCCATTTATAGCACATGGCTTCACAATTTCTACAGGTTGCCCCTCCAAAAGCAGCTTTGCCCACCCCATTTTTGCAGGTACTGGTTTGTGATTGTCATTTTTTTGTTTGGTTTTTCAACGAAGAGGATGTGCCGAGTGCCACACAACAACCCACAGCGATCCTTGATTAAAGCTATGGCCTTTAACTGCAGATTCAGAATTAAGAGAAGGGATGGAAATTTATAAAAAGTAGTGTTGTTTTTCAAGAACAGCTGTCCTCTCAAATGAGAATTAAGTCTAAACATTTGAATTCTCTGCTTCTATATTGTGTGTGTATTTTTAAAGAAGATGGCTGTAAAAGGTGCTTAAACAGTTAACTCTGCTTGAAAACTAATTACTTCAATGAATATAAAAATTTCACACCTCAACTGGTGTGCTACATGTTCCATCTGGCTTCCAATCTGAAGGGAATTTATTTGCATTCTCAAACTTGAAAGCTGTGTTTCAATTTAGATAGTCTTTACTTTGAACTATTAGCTTAGGTACTAAAGGGGATATAAAATAAAGCCCTAAAAATCACAAACTTTAGGTGGATTTGGATTATGTCTGCTAATATACTGTCTGTGTTAAAATAAAAACCAGCACATGTCCTTGGCTTTCTCTTTACAATCCCCTCCTACGTGGCCTTTACGGCTACCATGCGCACACAGGATAATTCAGAGAGGCCAATTCCTACATCTGCTGTAGACATAATTACGCTCTAGATATAATTCTCTAGTAGGAGAAACCTCAAATTTTTCAGGGCCTCAAGAAGGTTGCTAAAATAAAACATAGAGAAGATCTCTGGCATATTTTTAGGAAAAGCATGTTGTAATTTGGGCCCACAACAGTTGGGTTCTCACTGAGACCAAGTATTTAGTACACAGAGCGGCCAAGCAGCACATCTTCCTTGCGGACTGCTGTTATAAATACATACGCCTGCACAGTTAGCAACCCAGTGCATTCCATACTAAATGAAAGCCGTCGGGTCTTGGAACAACTTCCAAACAGCTAAATACCAATTGGTTTCATTTAATTGAGAAAATATTTATTGAGTGCTTATTATGTATCTAGCATGGTTAGTCTTAGAAACAGCTGTGTAAGCCTCTAGACGTGCCATCAAAGTTGATTTCAAAGATTGCATCATTGTTCGTTTCCCCGTTTCGAGAAATAATTTGGTAAATAGCTACCTTTTTATTCCTCACGATATCAAAGAGAACAGTCAGGCAAGGAACAGTCTGTGGAACAGAATGTTAAAGGAACAGTCTGTGGGGTCTTTTGGAATATTATACCAATACTAGAGCCAAGAGGTAAAAAATGTAATTCTTCACAAACACCTTAATTTGCCAGCTTGTTTTCTCTCTCTCCCAAATTAGGTGTTTGTGTTGCATGAGGAATTTCAGGGAGGGACAGCCCTATGCTTTTCATCACATGCAATAGTTTTTGTTATATTCCAAGAATCGGGAAAATGGTCATATACACAAGGTTAGTCCCACAATCAGGATTTTTTGTTTCCGGAGGGAAAAAAAGGAACCTTGATTCAGGGCAATACAAGACTTTGGAAGGATAAGGGCATGTGTAAGAGTGATCTGAAAATACTGTGGTGAAGAAGTCTAGGAAGAAGCAAAGGTTTTATATAGGAAGTACTTGCACATATACAATCTTAATAGTTTTTACAATGTCACTGTTGTGAGAGTACTTGGCTGTTTACAACCAGAAAAATGAGGCAATAAATAAAACTTTAGTGTTAAGTCCTATTCACTCAAGGTGACCACATCTGAAAAGTATAATAGTACAGGCAGTTCTTTTAAAAATATTTATTCTTTATTTTTTCAAACCCAGTAATCTCTGATGCCAGTAGGTGGCACTAGCAGCATACAGTAAAGCAAATAGATTTAATTCCTTTTGCTCCTGCTTAAAAAAGATGTACTCTCTTATTGAAACATGTAAGCAGCCGAAGAAATTGCACTATAAATTCCTGGTTTTTCTGTAAAATAAACAACAATGCTGTGCCATTATAAAGTTCCTGTCCTGTAGCGCTAGTCTGTGCATCTCACGTCCACAGAACACAGCCTTCCTCCCCTGGACTGGACCAGGGCTGCTCTAACCTAACTCCTAAATACCCTGTCATATGACTGACACATTGCATTCCTGGCCAGCAAGAGCAGCGCTGACCAGAGGCATCACACCGAGCCTCTGATCCCCCTGTCATCATAAAAATTAGTGGAACACAGTAAAACAGAAACTGGAGTCCGAGGAAATAAAAATATAGAAACACATGAAAATAAATCAAGTTAATGAAAATAATCCAGTTAATGAAACCTAATTGGGTGATAGAAGAAACCTCAAGAAAGAAATATAAATTGAGGAACCATTTGGAAGAGGGGGACTCACAAAGGAGGAGGAAATATGAGGAGTTTTGGGTACCTGTGAATAGCTGCGAAGAGGTCTTCTGTGGTCCGGGGTCTACTGGGGGTCATCACCTCATCACTCCCTTCTTCCTTAAGGAAGTCAAAGACCTCTGGGGAAGAGCCAGCCGCGTCCGGCTCCGGCACCCGGGCTATGGAGAAGCAAGCAGCAAACACAAGATTCACAAGTGACTTGAATTTCAGTCTTTCGCCAAGCTCCCAGTACGCTTCCCTGTCATTCCTGACAACGTGAGAACCACAGGGACGGGCAATGGGGTTTGATATTTTATAAATACGGGGAGCATGCTAGCCAAAGCTCTTTCTTTTGTGTTCAAGTCTAGATCTCCCAATGAAGCTCTTAAATCGTGTTGTAACATTACTTTGTGGCTCTCCGGAAGGGAGAGTACTCAGTGCTATTTAATACCCAGCCTGCTGCAGACCACCACCCCCTCCACCCCTCTATTCTCTGTCCTTCTGTAAGCTCTACCCTTAGATCTAGATTTTTTTAACATTTCACACAATGCCAAGCTAGTAACCTAAGTGTGAGGCAGCGCAGGAAACCGACTGCTGGCTCGAACGTGCACACGCACCAGCCCTGTCTGCCTCGGCTGCACATGGTCGGAGAGGAACAAGGGAGAAAACCAGACTCACGCCCTGGGTCCTGCAGAGCCGGGCAGCGCTCCTCCGCATGGCCCCCGCGGTCCACGCTGTTCTCGGTGCCTGGCTCCTCCTGCTTGGGGGCTGGCGAGGCACTGGGCTGCACCATGGGGACATTGGCTTCCCTTCTGCCTGGGGACGTGGATCCTGCAGCTCCTCCCTCAAGAACCGAGCTGCCGGAGGAGTCGGTCTCATCAGAACCAGCCGGGGCTGCACCAGTCTCGTTGGCCTCTCCCCTCGTGGGGCTGGGCACCGCTCCACTCACGTTCTCTGCTGGCTCCACTGTGAAATCTCTCTGCGGAGGTGGCACCACCAGGAACAGTTTGGGCTTCTTGGAAATGGGGGGTGGCTTCTTGCTGGGCGAAGGTCCGGGGGCTCTCTGGAGCGGGGCAGTCCCGGGGCCCGGCCCGGCCTCCGCCTCCCCGGCACTGTCCGGGCTGCGGCTCGGGCGGCCACGCTCGGCTGCACTGTCCTGGTGACCCTGACTCATGATCTTGGCAGGAGTCGGAAGCGGGCTTGTCACGGAGGCAGGCTGGCTTTCACTCTCCATTTCATTTATGCTATTTCGGGATTTCAGCAAGGCAGATGGCTTTAAATGATACTGGGGCACCGGCGGAGTTCGTTTTTCCTGAGATGCTGGTTCAGATAGCGGCGCTCCCTGGGTTCCTGAGTTCCTTCTCACCGGCCTGAGCT
Organism: Myotis brandtii; assembly: GCF_000412655.1. Lineage (NCBI taxonomy): Eukaryota > Metazoa > Chordata > Mammalia > Chiroptera > Vespertilionidae > Myotis > Myotis brandtii. The sequence continues at coordinate 14,582,902 of NW_005354291.1, forward strand.
GCACCGTCTGCAGGGCCTCGGCGGTGATCAGGGGCAGGGGAGGCCTGCCGCCCTCCTCCATGGTCCCCGGCGGTCTGCAGGCCTCCTGGGGGGAGGTTGGCTGGCTAGACTTTTTGAATGAAGGCCTGGCATCTTTCATCAATTTGGGGTCGAGTGGTGGGGCAGGAGGAGGGACCGAGGAGGGTAAAGACGGTGGAGGGGGTAGCACCGAGGCAGGTGAGCCCAGAAGGGGGCTCCGAGCGGTGGGGGGAGGAGGAAAGCCTGCATCTGGAGAACAGAAGGGAGTGAGAACCTCTGGCGGTGGAGGGGGGAACAGGGGAGACCGAGGCAGAGGGCCCTCGGGGGAGTCTGCTGAAGGCGGCGGAGGAGGGAGGAAAGGAGACGTGTCCGCGGGACATGGAGACGAAGGAGAGGGGAGAGAAGGGGCAGCAGGCAGAGAGGCCGGCGCCGAGTCCAGCCTCCTCACCGTCCCGCCTCCCTCCGTGGACGTGTTAGAGGACAGGGACGTGGACGACGAGGAGATGGAGACCGAAGACACCAGGGAGGACTTCCTCTCTGGAACCTTGGGCTTGGGCTTGCCCTTCCCATTGGCGGGCGACATGGACTTTAAAAACACAGGCACGGGGGTGAGCGCGGTGGGCGTGTTGGACTGGCTGGAATACCCGCTGGAGGGGGAGGTGACCCGGTGGGCCTTCTCGGGCGACGTGGTCTTTGGTTTGACAGAGCCGCCGGGCAGGTGGGGC
>NW_005354291.1:14603254-14616262 GCF_000412655.1 Myotis brandtii
GCTCCTCCAGGTCGCTGCAGGGGCTCTGCGAGGGCGACAGGCCGCCCTGGCCCCGGAGGCTCAGCTGCAGCGAGTGCTGGAGGGAGGCGATCAGGCTCTCGTTGAGCACCTGCCCGTTGGCCTGGCCGTTCTTCTTGGGGACCCTGCGCAGCGAGTCCGTCCGAGAGGGGGGCAGGGGCGGCTTCTTTGCTTTCTTCAAGGAGATGTTTCGAGAATGGGATTTGTCCCCCTGGTTCTTCGGAGCTCTTCCATCAAAAACATTGACCACGCTGTGCCTGGGGTTCCCAAAGCCATTGCTGCTGTTGCTGCTGCACAGACTCCCGGGCCCGGGCCCAGCATCGGGGTGCACAGATGCGTAGTAGCCATCGTGGTCCTCTGAGTACAGGGACCTGGCGCCCTCTCTGTGGCACGTGTGGTCCAAACTGCAGCTGCTCATGTTACTTCCAGGAGTGGAGCAACCAGGAGTCGCCACGTGAGGCTTCAGGGGGGATGCCCGTCCGCTCCCCGAGGCACTGTATTCCCAGGGCTCCCCGCCACCATGCCCCCCGCCTCCCAAGTAACTGGGCTCGCTCTGGCCGTCCACGTCCTGGGGGTGGGCTGGGAAGTTCGGGTTCCTTCTACAGGTATAGGCCATGGCTTGGGACCCGTTCTCCTGGTTTGCTGGGGTGTTGAGGGAGACTGCCGAGTCACAGAGGGCCAGGAGCGTGGCTGCCCTGGGCGGGTGGGGGTCGAAAGCCCGCGAGACGATGGTGGAGGGGCCCTCACTCCAGGAACCACCGGGAGACGGGCGGTCGCCTTCACCAGAGTGCCTGGGCAGCAGGTGGTCTCTGGATCTCACCTTTGTGTGGGAAGAGGAGCTGGTCATTCTGTCCAGCTGCCCCAAACTCTGAGCAGTCTGGATAGCAATAACCTCTGAGGAGGAGGAGAGGGTGGCGTTGGGGATGACGCTGGTGCTGTACGTCCCGTGGGGAGACACCACGCACGCTGGGCTTGCTCTGTTTTCACTCTCAAAGCGCCTCAGCTCCTGAGACTTGGGCCTAAAAAGCGTTCCAGTCCTTGAGGCACCTCCTAACTGCCCTGGGTTTTCGAACGGGCCATCCAGGTCTTGCGCGGGGCCCGGGACGCCCGTCCGGGGCTCCAGGGACTGAATGCTGGCCCTCGCTCGGGATCGGGGGAGACTGTGGAAACCCGCATCGGTGTTGAGGCGAGAGGGGAACACGATGCCCGCAGAATCGCTCAGCACAGACATGTTCCCGGAGGAGCCTGACAAGTGGCTCATCTGGGCGGCGATGCCCTGCCCCTTCTGGGCCCTGATTCTCCGCATGGAAGGCGGCACGACCTTCACCTCCTCCGTCTGACAGCTGGAGTCCCGGGTTTCCGAGCGCTGCCCCGCAAACCGGCAGCCGCCAAGCCTTCCTAGTGTGGAGCAGTGGTCGGGGGCGTACACCGAGTGACCACCAACACCATCCTGGCCGGTGCCAGAGGCTGCAGATAAAGCAGAAGGAGGCTTGTTACCTAAAACTCGGTCTCTTAGTTCATTACCTGAACCCTCACCTCTTTCTGACTCCGCTGTATTTAACATAACACACACACACAAACTTCTCTATTTCATCTAGTTTCTTTCCTCCCATAGGCACCTGAGTGAGTTTAAATAGTTACCAAATAGCTCCTAAAATAAAAGTACTTATGAATTTCATGTACTTAATTTGTACTTCCAAATCCTCCTATAGATTAAGTGCTGCATATAGAATTCTTAGGTACCCCCTTTGAGATCAAGGCTGAGAGCTCTGTGGAAGGTTTACTTTTCAAGTAACCTTTCGGTTTTGTAAAGATTTCAAAGTAGCCAGTCACCTACGAGGCGCCTGCCCAGAGCATCTGTCTGTCATTCAGGGACTGACTTTTCCAAAGACAGATGAATGTAGCAGTTCAACAACAGGGCTCCAAAGATACCATTTATGAAGGATATGGGTATAAAACAGTGTTAATTTCTGTGGCAGAAGAAAATCCTAAGAAAAAGAAAAATGATTTATAGGCCCATCTGTGTTTCAAACATTTCTATTATCCAACTCAAGCCATTATCATCTGTCTGTCAGTGACATTCAAAATTCAACAGCAATCTGTTGTGTGCTGGTAGGGAAAAAGCAGCGGGAACTGATCCAGTGAGCGTTTCCTCAAATTAGCGTTATTCATTTCTTGGAGCTTTACAAAAAGAAAAAAGCACAAGGAAGGCCAAACAGAGAGGGAAGTGGAGGAGAAAACACCTCAAATGTAGATAACAGTTAGATTTCAAGTACCTAGGAAAGAACAGAAGCTTTAAAAAAAATCATGAAGGCAAAATGTACAGAGAAAAAAATCAATTCATGCAGAGTGATCATTAGGACAAATTAAGTCTTGAAAATTAGTAGCAAAACCACAGTTCTCTCTGGACAGTTCTCACCCAGCAAGGACCCGAAAAGAGCTCAAGCAGGGGCTTGCTGAGTGATGCTGGTTGGACACCCACCAGCACCACTGCTCACCGGCAAGCACACTGGTGGCGATGGGATTCGGGAGCCCTCCCTCCACACCCCACATTAATCCCCGAGTGCAACTAAAGCCTTGTGCTCATCCAAACAGCAAAGCACTTAACTAAAATGGCAGCAATGTTCCTGGTACAAACCACAAGAAGATGTCACCCTGTGGAGGCAGGCACCCAGCACAAAGCCCTTCCCTTCATGGTGCTGATGGAGAATCATTTTTGTGCTCGTATCTCTACCCAACAGGATCCATTTCCTTCTCCTTCCCCTCTGCCAAGTACCCACTCACTAAAGATACACACAAACTCACACACGCACACTCACACATATGCATATGAGGTTCTCCCTTAGAAAGAGCAGGAGCAAGCAAGAGGGCAGGACAGAAGAAAAATCCACTTTGAGGAAAGAGAAACAAAAGGTACTCGTTTTGCCATTTGGTACAAGTATAGAAGGTGGGAGCCTGGCTGTATGGCTCTATCAGTTTGTACCAGTTTGATTCCAAACATTCAAGATACCTAGTCTACTCAATGATGGGATTTAATATCCTTTCTCCGCCCCCCGCCCCCAAAAATTATAGTAGTTTTTGCATGGGATCAATGGTAGATTTTTAACTGTCTCTAAGGACCATATGTCCTGCTTATTTCAGGTTACAATTTTGAACGTGAAACCATTCTAGGCTTCTGAAAATGGGAATATAGCCACTTCTTCCCCATCTACAGCCAAGTACAATTTTCTTATTAAGATAACACTATTTTTCTAAAGACCTTTAAAAATGGAAAAACTCGTATATATTTTAACAGAGAGGCCACCAAAATTCTAATCCCAAAACAGGTCCTCCAATATTTTCACACTACAAAAAGTATCACAATATTACAGATTCAGATGCTACATTGATTAGAATTAAAGATCAAAACCAGACTACAACAAGAGAACTACAAACAATTATAAACAATCAGATGCTGCTAAAAATATTGATGGGATTTATCTGATTTAAAACTATAGTGTAAAGAAATAATTATGTATATATTTTTTTACTTATTATATAATACTATAAGGATTTTTCAATTCTTAAAGAACACATGTAATCAAAGATAGAAATAGACTAGTTAATTTTAAGGTTTACATAGGATTTTTAAAAAGTCTTATCAGCACCTGTAACTAATATATTATTGCATGTCAAGTATAATTGAAAAATAAATCTTAAAAAGTCTTGGTAGGTCTTTAGTAATGTTTTTAATACAAACTATCAGAAATTATTCAGAAGGAGATTCCTTTAAATGAGGCTTTTTCTGCTTGGGAAACACATATTGGGATAAGTTCCAGAAATAGCCAAATATAATTACACATCAACAAAATAATCCTATCTGAGTCTAAAAAATAAAAGAAACTTCACAATAGGGAGTTCAAATATATTTCAATGTATTGTTTAAGATAAGATTAAAGAAAAAAATTAAAATTTTATCCAATTTATTTAAATGGAAGGCAACAAATAATAAGTCATCAAATATACTTTGGAAGTAAATAGAAAATATTATAACCTTGATTTTAAAGTGTTATATATTAGCTAGTCTCTAGAGTTCATTTACGTATTTTGAAGTAAAAGCTGCATATAATTAAGCATAATATAAATATAACTCTAATTCTAAACACACCTCTGGTTAGATTTTTTAAAAATCCAAAGCCCTGGCAGCCTGGGTAGTGTTTAGTGGACAGGGCATCTAGAAATTCCTAAAATGAATAAAGAAAAAAATATGATTCAATTTTTTCCCTAAATGTTACTGCATCCAGATGTTATTTTTCCCTTATTCTATCCACCATTCCTTCCAACTAGTCTACCTATAAAACTAGTCATTGTGCCCTGGCCAGTGTGCACAATGGTTAGAGCACTGGCCCTGCACCAAAGGGTTGTGGGTTCGATTCCCAGTCAGAGGCACGTACCAGGGTTGCAGGTTCAATCAGGGCAAGTGTGAGAGACAACCAACCGATGTGTCTTTCTCACATCAATGTTTCTCTCTCTCCCACCCTCTTTCACACTCTCTAAAAATTAATGGACAAAATATCCTCGAGTGAGGATAAAAAAAAAATGAGAGTCATTGTCTAATTGTCTTTTTTTTTTTTTAACTAGTTCTAACTTAGATATAGCTGTCTCAGATGACCTCCAGCTGTGATCCAGGTCAGATCATTGACTGTGCAATGACATCAACTGCTGCATATCTGGCAACAATCACAACATTGATGATATGGGGAAAGCTATTTTCTTTCCTCCAGCCTTAAGAGTGGTTCCATGTCACATGCCAAACAGAAATAAACATGAGCTCCAGGGGCTCAAACATTCATTTAAAAAATATTACAATGACAAAAGATATGAGTTACCAAGCTGGCCAAATCATTCCAGTGAAGTCAAAGAGGCAAGTGAGGGATTGGCCCATAGTGGTTGGCTCAGTAAAAAAAAAAAATGATAAATGTTCATAATTCTGAAGTTCTGGAATTCATATTACATGCATATATAGATAATTTATACTGAATACTTAATGTGCATGTGCATCTTATCTGGGCCAAACTATTCTTACACCCTTTGCACAAAGCCATCCAAAACCTAGCTTTCCAACCAATTAAAATGTAGCCTACTCTTGAAACATCAACCTTGTTATCTTACAAAGGGTCTATCTTTAAAGTTGCTCCTTTTGGTTAAGACACAAATGTTACCTGAGTCCTGTAAGAGATTAGCTCATTAAGCACCTACCGACATACATGTACATATTAATTTCTCAAATTAATTAGCCGTCATCTAAAAGAGAAAAAAAAGTTTGAAGGAACGATACAGGAGGACTGGCCACTAAAAAAAGCAGCATGTGGGGGCATGAACCAAAGGCAGACCGCACAATCCTGTGGGTGTAATCTTGCCTTTGTTCTAACCCGTGTTATGGGATAAGACGAGCACCTGGACGTCATCTGGGTCACTGGAGCTACCTAGAGCAGAAGCAAAGCTCTGCTATTCTTGTCTCGTTGCTGCAGTCTGGAAGGCAGAGCATACATACTGGGGAACTGAATGGCAGTCAAAGAGGAAATGTCACGTAAAGAAGAATGAGCAGGGGTGCTGGAAAAACATACATAGGAACAGTGTCTATACCCCTGGAAGCTGAAATGCTACCTAAAAGTGCTAAAACAGGCATACCACTATGGCTAGGATACATTCATTTTAACTAAGAGGCAAGCTCAGAAGGAAGACTTCTGAGTTTCTAGAGTAAAACCTTTAACAATAAATGACAGTAAAAACATCAGGTGAAAGTACTCATAATGAAATAAGTCCAGAGGTTGGCTGAAGAGAAAGGCACGTTTCTAGAAGGGTAGTATTAAGTTCCCTACAGTAATTACAAATAGCACCTATTATGCTCAGAGTAGTACCAGATACCGAGGGCTTCCCTTATATTAATTCATTAAATCCAAACAACCCTCCCTTGAATGAGGAAGTAGACTCAGAGAGGGGAAGGGACCAGCCGGAGGTCACCCAGAGAGTTAGTGGCAGAGGTCGGGTCCACATCCAAGCAGCCTGGCGCCAGAGTCCCTGTGCTGACCCAGTCTGCCTTGTTGCCTCTGCAGACATTCCTGATGGGCCCATTAAAAAACAGAGAAGAAGTGAAGATAGAAAGAGGAGAATGAAGAGATTATCCACAGTGTATATACAGATAAGCAGAAACAAATGGATAAGTGAATAATGAAGTAAACAACCTCTCCACTAGCTAGTTTTTTTTATTGTGTTTTTTCTGTTTTTATCACAGGTTGAAAAATACTGACCCAAAATCTATGAAGTTGTTTCACTGGAAGTACAGAAATGCACTATCCAACCTAAATGACTATTTTCTATCATGTAGTAGTTACTAATTATCCCCCACTGCTGTCTCTTTGATGACAATGCCACCGATATTGTCAGTATAACTAATGAAGTCCATATTCGTAACTTGAAGTTCTAGAATGAGTTTTCAGTTTTATGAAAACTTTAAAATCTAAATGAAAAGTAAATTTCATTGTGGCAATTCCCCACTGTTCAAATTTCTACCATCCCAGTGAACAGTTTTCATATTAACTTCTCGTTTTACCTTGTCACCAAAATTCAATACATCATCTGCATGGGGTGTTAAGATTTGTACCCAGTGCCTCATTCAGATAAGAAGCTGGCCCTTTGGGGCACCAAATGGCTATCAGAATGTATCGATTTCATAAGCATCACAGATGAGGTTAGCATAGGAATGCTGAGCAGCAATGAGGGGCAACAGAATACAGTTCTGATGAGCCATACCTAGCTCCTTCTGTATGTTGTCAGGGACTCCTGTAATAGTCTTTCTCCTTTTGACTTTCTTCGGTCGTCTTACCAGAGTGTCTGTGTAAATTAGAGACCGCCGAAGGCTGGCCTGGCGATCGAAATTCTCCCCTAATGTAGGGTAGTAGAACAAGCAAAGCAATGTTATTTTCAAGCAAGCTGACACCATGCACTTTCTTCCAGAAGCTTGTTGTCAAATGCTAAGAAGGTATTAATAATGATGTTAGCCAGTCATATGGTGATGAATGAATGCTGAAGGGCAAAAAAGGAAGGAAAGCACATTATCATCATAAGGCTCTTTTCCAATTTCTCTGTGTGTGTCCTTCCAAAGGAAGCACCTGGATCTCATTTCCAAATGAGCTGGAGTGGAAAATGCAAATTTGTTAACAACAAGCCAGAAGAGTGATTCTGCATTATTTTAAACATGAGTCATCTGGGAAGTGTTTCACATAGGTCCTCTGGTCTCAGACATCACTCATTACATCAGTGTGCATGTGATGATGGCAATAAATGTATCTTAATCATTTAGTCAACTCCAGAGACCATCACAATGTCCCATCCTATGTGATGAAATAGATAACTTAGTCAAGAACTCTCAGATGAGGAGTTTTTCTTCCAGTCAAGGAGGCCAACAATTTGGACAGACTGCGGAAATGGGCTGTGGGGTGTGAGATACTATAATGAAAAATAAAAGCCTTATAATGATAAAGTACTTTTACCACAATGAGACCCAGTAGCACTGCTGTTGTTAAAGCTGAACTGCTTTAGTTCACAGTCACTTGTAATAGTTGATATGAATTTAGATATTCAGGTAATGCTGCAATCAATCCCCAAATGTCAGATCCACAGGACTTCTTTCTCTCGAGAATGTGAGCTTGTGTGATTGACACACAATGGGAAAACATTAAAAAATAAAGTATCAGTTTTTGATTGGTCTGCTTTAAATGACTTGCCAGCTTAATTAAAGAAAGCTTTATAGCACTGACCTTGTCAAGTGGTTATCTCCTCAAAAAGAGATTTTAAAAATACATATATACACACAAATTATGTACTTCCATCATTCTTTTGTTGTGAGAAAAGTATAAAAGCATTCTCTCTTTTTAGCAATATTGACACATTCAAAGTGGGTATTTTGTGAACAAGGTACTTTCTATTGTAATAGCAATAAGTTGTAAATAAAACTTTATCTAATCAAAACAGACAATAAAAGAGCTGAATGATCAAACTACATTTCACCTACTAAGGAACAAACTTCAACTTGAAAATGCTTGCCTCTTTGTTCCTAATGGAGGAAAACAGAAACCATTGAGAGAAGACCCTGAAACACCAGAAGGTACCATCGCTGTAACAAACGTGTCGCTCTATGCAACAACATAAAGGTGTTTGTAAGTGGCAAGTCATGCCTTCAATGGTCCATTAGTTCCCTGCAGCAGAGGGGAAAATACTTCCTTGTATCAAGGCATTAAGAATGGTTAAAACATTAATAGATAGTTGCATTTAGTCTCCAGTTTTGCTTCCTAAACAAAAACAAAAGATAAACCACTCAAGCTCCCAGGAAATTAATAAACAAACCATGAGGATAGACATCACCATTAAAGATGTCAAACTCGCCCTAGCTGGTTTGGCTCAATGTTCAGAGTGTTGGCCTGTGGACCAAAGGGTCCCGGGTTCGATTCCAGTCAAGGGCACATGCCTGATAGATTCCCAGTGGGGGACGTGCAGGAGGCAGCTGATTAAAGATACTCTCTCATCATTGATGTTTCTATCTCTCTCTCCCTCTTCCTTCCCCTCTGAAATCAATATAAATATTTTGGGAGAAAAAAGTTATCAATTAAATAAATAAAAATAAAGGCGTCAAACTCTCCATCTTGCACTGTTACCTAAAAGGACTGTGATCCCTGCTGGACTATACATTTCTTGAAGGCAGGGCCTACGATTCATGTCAATGCCTGACACAAAGTAGTTATTCAGTAAATACTAAATATTCAGTAAATATCTGAGAGGAATTGAATCATTCTCTTTCACTGAAAAATGGCATTAGTCAGTCATGCTTACTACTTAGAAATAAATTTTGCTGGCTCAAACATCAATACAAAGTCAGTTTGTAAAAACTGCTTAAGTATGTTTACCCACTCTTACTTTCCAGGTGGAAGAGTTGTTATCCCACATGGCAGATTATGAAACATACTCATATATACATTTTACTTTGAACATTTTTTTCTCTTCAACATTTAGAACATGCTGAGTCCCATAGAACTACAACTAAAGGGGTTAAATTGGTTTTCAAGCTTGCAGCTCATTGCGCTTATGTTCTACCTCTATGCCTGGTGGGTTTTACTTTTGATTTGAAGTAATATATTTGTCAGCACTTTTCCCCCAGCTGAACCTTACTGAAAATCAAACTAGAAGGTCAATGTTTACCCAAATAAATGAGCATTTGACAATTCCCAACAGGAAGGTACATTTTTATCTCAAGAGTCATCTGGGGCTTTAGAAACTGTCATTTAAATAGTAGGAAACTGTCTAACCCATGTCAATTCAACTACTAAAAGTGACAATTTTTAATTTGATGCCTTTTAATACCAGAATTATAGAAAAACTACTCCCTTTATGAAATATATGTATGTGTGTGTGAACACATGTATCCAGAAAGTGGATCAATACATATGTAATTAGGAATTATATTTAATTTCTACATTTCTAAAAACATTAATCACACAAAAATAAACTGCATTTTGATATAACTCATATTGCTCTTTTTTTGGTCATTAACCTTTCTTATGTGGCATTCTGAAGGCCTCCTTCTAAACTTTATGTAATTCATATCAAACGGGAGAGAATTAAAGCTCAAGGAAAGGACACTGTCTCCTGTTGTGACAATGCATTTCATTGTAAATAATTCATTACTCCTAAAATTCTAGTTACTCTGCTTTAAATTTACTAATGTCACAATAATATATTTTATCCTAATTCCATTATGGATTGTCATATTTCATAGCACAATCTATTTATAATATTATTCCTGAGGCATTTAATCATACATAATTACATTTCTGCTGCATTTAATCAATCAAATAATGTAATGCATATTCTTACAGAAAATATGCACCTATGTATTTCATTGAGCAATAAACATTATACTTTGTTCTGAAACATAGCTACTTATAATAATAATCTTTAAAAAAATATGATCTCTAGGTGAACAAGAATCATATTCAGAAAGATCAATGATGTTATCTGCAAAGAAAATGGATTAAAGTGCCATGATATTCTTCCTTTAAGGCTTATGCACAATAAATGTGTGAAATGCACATGGAATTTAAAATAATTCATGCACTTATTTATTACATTTCTCTGGAATTCAAAATGAGTTCTAAAAGTAATTTTTAAGTGCAAGGTTTTTAAAAATTCTCCAATAACTATCAAAATGTCATTAGTCCTTTAAAAGTTAACCAATGCCATGGCAAAAAGCTTTCTAATGGCAGTCAACAGCAATAGTCTCAGAAATGCAGCAAGTGTGCTATGGTTTTCACCCTAATTTTTAATGAAAACTCATCCTTACTGGTCACCTGATTTCTTTTAGATTCTAGCCCTGTAAGCCTTGCTTTGTATGGACTGATAATCAATGATGATGATCGGTACTCTGTTTCTTTCTAACACACAGTCCAATGGCTGAAGCTATTAACTCTTAACACATCTATTTTGCACTGTGTACATGCCTACCAATGTGACAAAACAGGAAAATTTTGTTATTTTTAACAGCTCATCTAAGTTTGTGAAATACTGACTTTGAACTTCATGTACCTTGTAATTTGTCACCTTTAATTATCACAGGTGATTAAAACTTGACCATACTATTCTAAAAGAACTTGAATTTTACATGTGGCAACTAATATTTATATTCTAAAAATTTATATTAAAAATGAACTTTTATTTGAAGATTGTAGAATTCAAATTTTAGGGATCTAAATATAACTTTATCACCCTATTGAGTTTTTTAAAAAATATGTTTTATAGTTATTATTGTTAATTCACTTGATATTTTTATTTCAAGTAATTTTTCCCTCTTTTACCTGAGAAAACAAAAAGGTAAAATCTATCATTAAGAAATACCACAAAATTGTTATTTCTTTACTTTTATAAATATTACTTAAAATAGCCCTTTAGGAAAAAAAATAACACATAATTTTTCTTATCCAAAATCACATTTAGAATATGTCTCCATATAATCAAAATACTTTTTAAAGGTAAGTCAATTGAAAAAGACAGGCTTTAAATGAGTGGCAGGACCATGGAGTTCTTCCACATCAATCTCTGGTGACACAGTCTTCTAACTTAAAAGCAATAGCTATTTTACATGTACACGCACAAATATGTTTTAGTATTCCCTTCATTAAACAAAGGAATATACACATATTACAGCTTTCCCTCTGATGCATAAAATGCTAAGTGCATATGACAACAACAACAAAAAGCCACAGCCATTCTCCGGAGTACATTTTGAACCTTGTCTACACAGCGAAGCATACCGGTTATGTTAATAGGAACCACATCAGCCTGGACTGTCTGGGCGTGCAGTCGCATCTTCTCTTCTGGTGTTGGCAAGGGAAGAGACTGGGCCCAGTTCGTCTGAGTATTAAGATCAGGGAAGTCACTTGAGGTTGGCGTTTTAGGTCTCCTGATGGAAATATGTCTTTCCTCTTCCGAGGAGGAGATAGAACCCTGTAGGGGGAAGCCACAGTGTGTAAAGAGCTGACAGAAACATTTTTTAAAAAAATTTAAACTGATTTGAAGCAAAAAACAAACAAACAAACACCTGGTCACATTTAGGAAGAGAAGCAATGGTTTGCAAGAACTCTGCTCAGCATCCTGAGCATGACCCGTAATATTTATGATTCGCAGAGGCCAGAGTCCCTAAACCATGACTGCGAAAGGTTTTGCTGACCCACAGAATCTTAAGTTCTTCCTGTTTCCTGTGGTCAGAAGATTATGGATTCAGTTTAACATAAGAAGCCCAGAGACACAACATGGCTGTGACCATCAATTTCCATTTTTATTAAAATGTAGTTTGGCTCAAAATAATTTCTAGCCTCAATCTCATTTCCTTTAGGCTCTGGCCTCAAGGGACATTTCAAAAATGATAGAGCTATTGTTGTTCGACTACTTGTGCTCTTCTGAAACCATTTATATGGAAAAATATCCGTGTGAAATTGTTTACTTATAAGAAGCTGACTAAAGCTGTGCTCTGAGCCTTATCAGAATTCCATGAGAACATTTCTAGCAGTGTCGGTTTTGATACAGATTAACATCCTAACTGGGGACCGTCTTTAATACCGTTCCTCCCATAACATCTTAAAAAGTGTAAGCAAGAAAGCTGTTTTGGCAAGCATCTGATGATGGCCCCATGGCAACTGGGTTGGTGAGAAGGAAGCTCCAAGAATTCAAAAGAAATACACTGTGTTCAGGCACAACAACAAAAAGGGGTAATTGACTTTTGTTGGGAGATGGCAGTTTATAATAAGAATAAATGTATAAGAACAGTTCTTCAAATTGAAAGCATTTAAACTACCACCTATGAAAACAAGGCACTTAAAAGAGTTTTACTTAAGAATAAAAAGTCAGTGAATCTTCCCAAGGGAACACCTATAAAACCCGGACCCAGGTCACTTCAGCAGCTCTCCTCTCTCTCAAAGCAAGGGTAACTGCTGTCCTGACTTCTAACTCACAGCGTCCTTGGCCTGTATTGAACTTTCTGTAAAGGAAAAGTTCTGCAGGTCTCTTTTGTGACTTCTTTCACCCAACATTTCATTTGGAAAGATTGATACTTTTTAAAAAAATACATATTTTTTATTGATTTCAGAGAGAAGAAGGGTGAGGGAGGGAGAGATAGAAACATCAATGATGAGAGAAAAATCACTGATCTGCTGCCTCCTGCACGCCCCCTGCTCCCCAAATGGGGATCGAGCCTGCAACCTGGGCATGTGCCCTGACTGGGAATCGAATCATGACCTCCTGGTTCATAGGTCAACACCCAACCACTGAACCACACCAGCCAGGCAAGGATTGATCCATTTTTAAAAAGCATAAGTTGATGCCTTTTTGGATTAAATACAAGTTTTTAAGAGGACATCAATAAGAAATCTATAGAAACTTATCATTTAGAAATCTCAAACACTT
>NW_005354291.1:14616737-14757042 GCF_000412655.1 Myotis brandtii
GGATCACTATGAGATAAGCTGCTCTGTGAGCTGTAGAGGGGCTTTGCAAATATTAGCCACTATTCCAGGTGGTTCTTTTACTTTGAGCATCTGGGCCTCCCTTCCCAGACAGAGGAAGCCATGGTAGGAGCCAGGCAGAACCCACAGCTGATGTGAAAACGACCTCTTCTGGCGCCTCCCCCTGAGTCCTGTGTCGAAGTTCCCGCCCCCAGTGTGATGGTATTAGGAGGCGGGATCTTTGGGAGGTGACTAGGTTTAGATTCGGGCACCAGAGTGAGACAGCAACGATGGGATTCGTGCCCTTAGAAGAAGAGGGAGAGAGAGATCACCCAGGTAAGGCCAGGCGAGGACACAGCCAGAAAGCCGCCTCCTCCGAGCCAGGAAGCTGGCTCTCACCAGACACCTGGATCTTGGGCATCCAGCCTCCAGAACCAAGAAAAATAAATGTCTATTGTTTAAGCCGTTCAGTCTATGCTATTTTGCTATAGCAACCTGAGCTGACTAAGACACCACCCTCCCAGCATTTATAACACACACACACACACATTTACAAACAGTAGAATTCACCTTTTTAAAAAAATACATATTTTTTATTGATTTCAGAGAGAAGAAGGGTGAGGGAGGGAGAGATAGAAACATCAATGATGAGAGAAAAATCACTGATCTGCTGCCTCCTGCACGACCCCTCCTCCCCAAATGGGGATCGAGCCTGCAACCTGGGTGAAAGATTGATACTTTTAAAAAAAATACATATTTTTTATTGATTTCAGAGAGAAGAAGGGTGAGGGAGGGAGAGATAGAAACATCAATGATGAGAGAAAAATCACTGATCTGCTGCCTCCTGCACGCCCCCTGCTCCCCAAATGGGGATCGAGCCTGCAACCTGGGCATGTGCCCTGACTGGGAATCGAATCATGACCTCCTGGTTCATAGGTCAACACCCAACCACTGAACCACACCAGCCAGGCAAGGATTGATCCATTTTTAAAAAGCATAAGTTGATGCCTTTTTGGATTAAATACAAGTTTTTAAGAGGACATCAATAAGAAATCTATAGAAACTTATCATTTAGAAATCTCAAACACTTGGAAGAGAACACTGTCATCACTACTGTTAATGAATTAACCTTCCTACACAATACCTGTATTTATTCTACAAGTACCGCACTCCGCAATCTGAAGAGGGCTACACAGAACAGATGAAAATGGTTTGGCGTGTTAGGGATAGGGTCTTAGGTGAAGAATCCAAACACCTGAGTCTACTCACTTTATAACTTACAGTCAAGGGACCTTTAGGCTGTTCCTAAATGTTGAGGTCCCTTGCTGTAAAATGGGAATATCCTGTACTCTTAGGACCTCATGAGATGATAGCTGTGGAAATGTCTAGGACAGTTAAATGTCATGGCCATAAAGGTGGTGGTCATATAAATGCGACTTCACGAAAACAAAACCATGAATTGACAAGTACCTGCACTTTTCTTTTATTGCAAGACTATCCATAATAAATGCATTATAGAAATAAAAACATAAATTATATAACTAGACATCTCAGTATTTTATACTTTAAATTCTTAATGCATACAATATGTAAAATGATAATCTACTTTCTTTTCCACCTAAAGAAACTATAAAATGTCTGTAATTAAATAACGAACATACTCAACTGGAGTATATGTTACTGACATCTTAATCATGATACTAAATTACACCATATCCATTCATGTTTGATCTGACACTGGTTACAGCTCCTACAGATCCTGAAAAGACAAAGGAATGTTTGAGTCGGCCGCAGCAGCTAAGCCAGGCTGACATAAATCAATTATTTCTGCCCCCTTTGCAGTTGTGCTACTCTTGCTAAGTTTGATTTATAATACAGATTCTCTACTCTTACACTGTAGCTACACATACACATAAATTAAAGAAAATTTTGAGAATTTCATATCAATTTGTATAAAGGTCACATGTCTGAGGTTGAAGCTTAATCTAGTAAATTAAAAGGTCACTCCAATTTTCTGACATA
Organism: Myotis brandtii; assembly: GCF_000412655.1. Lineage (NCBI taxonomy): Eukaryota > Metazoa > Chordata > Mammalia > Chiroptera > Vespertilionidae > Myotis > Myotis brandtii. The sequence goes on from NW_005354291.1 coordinate 14,618,757, forward strand.
TTTACATAGAGATAATTCCCCAGGCAACCTTGAAATATAACACAAATTTCGAAGGCCGTAAGAAGCACATCCTAACTGAAAGTTTTAAAAGAAAGGAAAGCTTCAGATGGCCAGAGAATAAACAGCACGGTGACATCCTGCGGAGAGGGTTCCCGTTTCGTGTGACGTCCGCTGGAGGGACCTGGAGGAACTCAGTTCTGTGGTTTGCATGCGTCTCAGAGGTGCTCATCAGGCCTAGTAACCTACTTTTCTTTTAGTTGTCAGAATCGATAACTATCACAATGGAACGGTACTTCAGTTAGCTTCGTTACCATGGGACGATCACCAGGGACAGCTCCAATGTGACAACTGACAAAGATCATCTGTTTTGTAAAGTGCTCCCTTCATTTCAAGAAAATTTCCCAGACCAGCAGGGCACAGGTAACGTTACATGCAGAGTGACTGTTGGACAGTGCTACAACCTACTGAAGAAAATTTGAAAACCAGGATGGTATGACTTCCAAAATGACCTGACCCATGCCTCCTAGTATTTATAAATGCAGCAGGAACACAGAAAAAACCTCCTGCATCTCAATGGCAGAACACAGCACAAGTACTCCATTAAGACAGACGTGGGAACGCTCCCGTTTACTACCTTAGCCTCTTCTCTGGCCTGCACGCTTCTGTCCTTGTTGACTACCCTCCCGTACTCCTCCCCTTCCTATAGTGGATTTCCCAGCACCACAGCCAGGTCATGGTGCTCCTCCTCTCAAACCTCCCAGATTCTTAATATGGCCTACAAAACCCTACGTACGTGCTCTATGAACTGGCCCCCTGCCAACAATGACCTCATCTCCAACTAGTCTGTCCCTTGTTTATTCTACCCAGTCACATCCTCCTCCACGAAGTTCCTTGTACACATCACGCACACTACTGCCTCATGGCCTTTGTACTTGTTGCTCCCACCACTTGAAATGTCCTTCCCTCAGATATCCACACAAGTATAACCTTCTTATTCTTCAGGTGCTTAGTTTAGTCAAGAGTCCCCTTCCTGTCGAGGTCTTAGCTGTTCACCCTACCTAAAATTTTAACTCCTTCCCAAGATTTTATATCCCCTTTTCTGCTTTCTAAGCTTCTCTTTAATACACACATATCACCAGTATACACATATTTTAGTTACTTATCTTGTCTCTCCCATGAGAATGTAAGTTCTAGGAGCCTTTAAATCGGAACTGTAAGAGAGTTATGTCAGAATTTTGAAATAGCTCTTTGTACAGTTTGGCTCAGTGAATAGAGCATCAGAACTGTGGACTGAAGGGTCCTGGGTTCGATTCCGTACAAGGGTATATGCTGGGGTTACGGGCTCAATTTCCAGTAAGAGGCATACAGGAGGCAGCCAATCAATGATTCTCTCTCATTATTGATGTTTTTATCTCTCTCTCCCTCTCCCTTCCTCTCTGAAATCCATAAAAATAGTTTTAAAAAATAGAAATAAAAAAGGGACCACCATCTAGTAACTGATTTCTACATGGCTTTCCCAGGGTTACAGGATTTAAAGGAACTGGTACCTCATTTAATTTTCACAGCACCAGCCTCACTTTACAAATAAGAAAGTGGCCTAAAATAACTTTACTTCTGGAAAGTTCAAAAGTGGGCAAGTGGAATGGAAACCCTCAGTATAGGGTGAGTTACTTTTTTAAACACTGAGTTTGAAGTTGCCTTGTTTTCAGAACTTAAATGCAGTTTTTAAAGCTGTTAATTGGTCAATAATGTTCACCAATAGCCCATAATCTGGTCCTGGAAGGAACGTAGAGTCACCAATAAAACTTAAGAAACCACTATTCCTCGTGTCAAATTACTTAATTTAAACAGGGAGATCACCTGCCCCCAGAGGTGGTTGTGTAGATTCTGGATGCTGGCAGACCTGCATTTCAGAGCCCACCAAGTCCTGCTGGAAACCAGGCAGCCTCGCCAGATGGACAGTGGAGCCTGACGTACAGTCTCTTTGGTAAATGGCCAATTTACCAAAGAGTAGGCTGAACTGTGAAACACAGATTATTAGCCCAGGCTTTTTTTTTTTAATCTGCTATGCTTTTAAAAATTGGAAAATATAATTATAAACAGCTAAATCTAGTATTCACTTAGCAAGTATTACATAAGAATAGACCATTGAACCGATGAAACAACATAGGACACTACTGAAGAGGACACCAACAAACATTCTAGTCCTTTTAGTCTTTGGTGATTTTACTCCCAAAATTATATCTTTTGGGTTGACTCTTGGTTTTGAAGATTCTAGATAGTTTTATAAGGTGTCAAAACCATTGTAGTCTTTGTTGGCTACATGCTGCTTCTACTCAGACCCGAGAGATCCTGACTTACAATTGTTCTCTCCTTTTCCTTCCCCCATCCCGGACCCAACCTCAACAACACAGAAGACCAGGTGTGGTGGACATGGATCCACACAAAAGCACAGTTCATGGCCCTCCCAGCAACTCCGTGATCTGGCTGGGAGGTGGTTTTCATACCCACGTTATTAAGTAACTAATTGTTCCTTCTCTCTTATTCAGCATATTAGTCCCTTTATCACAAAACCTAGAACTGTCAAGGACTCTAAACTTCCTTACCATGTACTCCATGTACTGAATTAAAATAGTTTGGATTTAAACTATCCCATATTAAGCGATCTTTTCCTCAAAATAATGAAAATAGGTAATTAGAGTATACATTTTAACTGATATAGTAATTTCTTATTTTAATGATCTTTTGATTAGAGTAAATCATAGATCCAAAGTATATAGTACAACATATTGAATATTTAAGAACTCGCTGCCCAAACCACGCTCACAATACTACCAGTAATTGCATCCACCTCCACGCTCCTCCCTGCTTCCCCAGAGGTAACCACTCTCCTGAACTGTGTGTTAATCATTCCCTTCCTTTTTTTTAAATAAGTGTGTATAAATATGCCTAAATTAGATGTTTATATTTATTTGGACTTTTATAAAAATGGTATCATGCTCTTTGCACTGTTACTTATTTACTTGTTATTATGTTTCTAAGACACATGCATATTGTTGTGAGCCTGCAATTCACTGGTTTCACTGGGGTACACACTGCATTCTAATATCACATTTATTTATTCATTCTTTTTTTTCTTTATTAAGGTATTACATATGTGTCCTTATCCCCCCACTCATGCCCTCATCCCCCTGGTGTCTGTGTCTATTGGTTAGGCTTATTTGCATGCATACACGTCCTCTGGTTGATCTATCCTTTTATTGACTGCCTTTGAGCGTGAAGGTGGTGCTATTAATAATTACACAGGACAGCAGCTGTAAACCAGGGTTGTCCTGAGAAAACCAGAACATGTGGTTTATAACTCTTTACAGTTGAGGAAACTGAAGCTCACGAGCAATTTAGCCAAGACCGCTGCCACGGACAGGTGGGAAAGCTGGCCCAGACCAGCGCTCTCAAGCATCATGTTATGTAAGCCTCCGGCATTTGCAGTTACAGAGCAAGGCTGCTATCCTTTGTATTCTTCAAAGTCCTCCTTTGATTCAAATATCTCTTATCATGGAAGGCTAAAACAGACCCCGAGATACCAGTTCAAAGAATAACAGGAAATAGGAAAGAAAACTTCAGTTTCTATCAATACTATTAAAGCCAACTGTTTATTGCCATAATCCAGCCTCATTTATCTGTTTGGGGGTGAATTTTACACAAGAGATTGAGTAACTCATGACTGACATGCTTTCTGTTGAGACAATGGGGCCTCTATGAACATTTCTGTGACTCGGTGAACATATCATCAAATATAACCTCCGACAATGGCAGCTGGAGAAATGCCCTATCAACTCAGGATGTATTTTGGCATCTATAGCTGAACTTCCTTCAAATACCTGAATAACCTCTTTAGTAGTACCTGGCACACAATGACAAATGAAAAATCAGAACAGAAATGTCAAGACTAGAACAACACTAAAGTAATGATTTACTCTCTGATTTTGCGGAAGAATAAAAAGTATTTTGTGGATTCCTACATCCCTTTGCGGCAGCATTTTTCATGCAGCATGTTTAATATTTAGATGATGTACAGAACATACATAGTTGAAAACACTTCAAACAATTTTTTCTTGTCACACTACATCACCACTTTGAAAGATATATATGGATATCATTAGCAAAATACCTTTCTTCATACCATAAACTTGAGGTTTACTTGGCAAATGCTTTGCATTTATTATTCTAAAATAATTATCCAGAATAAATAACCAGAACAGATGTCTTCTAGGTTCTCTGTTCTAATTTATATGTTCTTAACCTTCACCTTATTAGCAACTCTCATTTTAGGATAGGGCTTCTGTCCTAAACACATAACAAATGCTTAGTATTTGTTGAATGCGAGTAATGCGTTTGTTCTAAGCACCGCTTTTGATGTCAGAGCATCTGTAGCCTAAACATTTAACTCATGTGTCCCTTCTACAGACAGTCCACTGGTCTCCTCACCTTTCATCTCCATCCCCACGCCTATCTAGGAAATACAAAGAAGGGTTTTCCCAATAGAATTTTCCCTCCCATCTGACTTCTACAGACTCTGTACTTAACAATGACCCCAACTGTTAGAGCCACTACTAAGAACATGCGTTGTAGTTAGGGGCCTTGGTCTTAACATGGAGACCATAAACTGCTGGCTGGGAGCCCTTTACCTTTCATCTACATCCCCACGCCTATCTAGGAAATACAAAGAAGGGTTTTCCCAATAGAATTTTCCCTCCAATCTGACTTATACAGACTCTGTACTTAACAATGACCCCAACTGTTAGAGCCACTACTAAGAACATGCGTTGTAGTTAGGGGCCTTGGTCTTAACATGGAGACCATAAACTGCTGGCTGGGAGCCCTTTATAGTTACTGGATTCCCACCTGATTTCAAGTGCCAACTTGATCATGTACTAAATCCCATGCAGACTAGGGTCTATTTCTGAACTTTACATACTGTTTTTAATGTTTGGTCCTACTCGTCTGTACATTCAGAGGCCACACTGGAGTAATTCCTGACTCCATGGGTCAGCACCTGGCCACTCTTCCTTCCTCACTGCTCTTCAGTTGCACAGCTTGTCCAGGTATGAACCTCAGATCAGCCTCTCCAGTCCCTCCCTCCTCCTTCCACCCCCCAAATAACTCCAAACCAAAACAAACCAACTGTTCAAGTTGTTATTGGTATTGTGTTGATGTTATAAATTAACATGGGCAGAATTGAGAGCTTTCTGATATTGAGTCCTCTAATCTCAGAGCATATGTTTTTTCATTTATTCAAATCTTATTTGTGGTATTCTATAGTATTTGAATTTTTTCATATAGATCTTATCCTTTTAAAAAAAAATGTTTTTGTTGATTTTAGAGAGGAAGGGAGAGGGAGAGCGAGGTACAAACAAGTGGAAGAGCTAAGGCTTGAAATCTGTGGATGGAGCAAGCTCCTATTCCATCTCCCTGCTCAAAAAATCCGTATCAGATGTTAAACTGCTGAGAAATGATAGAATAAGGTACTTCTTATGCTTACTAGGACATGCCATGTTGTGTGTGCGTGCGTGTGTGTGTGTGTGTGTAATCATTATCCCTGACTTATTTCCAACAGGACAGGAGCCTTGTTTTCTAAGGGCCAATGACCTGTCCACACTCCCTCACACGTTTGGGAGAGGCTGCTTGGAGGGGTCCGTGGCAATGCACGTAAGAGTAGAAAGTCGTTCACAGAGACTGAACTTCTCTCAGGTGTGAGCATCTGGGAACTAAATAGCTGTGTGAGAATTTAGAAACTACGCTTCCATTTCCCAGGAAGATCTTAGAATGTGGTCTTGGAATGCCAATTTGCACCGGGGACTCTGCATACTCACTAGGCTGCACCCAGAAACCACCTGTCTCTCCGGGTCCCACTGTAAACTAAATGCTCCCCTTCCCTGAGCACCACAGAAAGGCTGAAGTATAGCTGGGTTTTTAAAACCTCACAGGTGAAGGAGATGGACAGACACTGATCAAAGGGTACGGGCCTTCAGTCTGCGATGAGCAAGCTCCTTGGGATCTAATGTACAGCACAGTGACTCCAGTACATAATACTGTGCTGTGTACTTGAAATTTGCTAAGAGAATAGACCTTCAGCGCTCTCATCTCTCTCTCTCTCTCTCTCTCACACACACACACACACACACACACACACATATACACGGTAACTATGTGAGGGGATGGATGTGTTCATTAACCTAAGTGTGATGATCATTTCATAAAGTATACTTTTGTCAAATCATCATACTAGATACAATTTTATTTGTCAATTATACTTCAATGAACCTGTAAAAAATTTTAAATCAAAACAACACCCTCATGATATAATTCATCTTCTGATTTTTTTTATTTTTCTTACTTATATCAACAGAGAAAAAAAATAGGCTTTTAAAATTAAAGACGAGATCAATTTTGAAATAACTGCTTTCCTATTATAGTAAGAAACTTTCTTTGTGTATTTTATAGTTTCAAAGGATTAACCTAATATGTCCAAACACCTTTACAGAAATAGGAAAGATATCCTATATAATAAAAGCCTAATATGCTAAGTGTCTGGTTGACTGGTCAGCCGTTCAACCAATCAAAGCATAATATGCTAATGATATGCTAAGGCCGCTCAACCACTTGCTATGACTTGCACTGACCACCAGGGGCAGATAGTCGACCAGTTGCTATGATGTGCATGACCAGTAGGGGGTAGACACTCCGATCGGTAGGTTAGCTTGCTACTGGGGTCTGGCCAGACACGCCCTGGAGCCCTCCTGTGGTTCTTCCCCGGCTGGCCAACCTCCTGTGTCCCTCCACAGCCCTGATCATGCACCAGTGGGGTCCGTCGGCCTGGCCTGTGCCCTCTCGCAATCTGGGACCCTTTAGGGGATGTTGGAGAGCCGATTTTGGCCAATCCTGCAGGCCAGACTGCGGGACCCCACTGGTGCATGAATTCGTGCACTGGGCCTCTAATTCTGTAATAAAAACCTGGGTCCAATCTTCATTAGAAAACCAAAAATTTAAGGTGGTAATTTTCTATTTTTGAACAACTGTTATCTACTTTTTTTCTCTGATGTTACTTATTTGAGAGAGGATAATAAATTCTAAATAATGTTCTCCAAACAATAAGACTTTGATGTATTGACCTAAATTCCACTGAAATTTCTTAAGTTAATTTAAAATGGTTTTTAAAGCAAACCCTGTTCATCAAACCTTATTTGTTTAGGTAATTTGTGTCAGTCAACATTCCTTAATAAAATGAAAAATAAAACTATGTAAGTTAAAAAATCTCCATACATTTTTATTCTTTCGTGTGTATTTAGTGCTGAGAAATATATTTGTCTTAAGTAGTTTGCACATATCACAGAGGATGGCATGAGAAAAAGGAATGCAGATACGAAACAGCATCATGAAAGCGAATTGCCCAGCGCTATCATATTAAGTAGAAGCACTGCCCATGCTGGATCCACCTAAGAGCCCTGTCCACTTGTGAAACAATGGCTTTTTGCTGCTATACTTAGAGCTCTTCTTTGTCATCTCACTAGGTTCTTGGTCACATGAAAAAAGCAAAACAACAGAAATAAGATGCTTTATTTCTTTTACCCAAAAGAGAGTATTCAAAATGCACAAATATATTGACTATGCTCCTTTAATAACTTCTTTGGATCAGGAACTATTTTTTTTCCAGGCTAATTTTAGCTTTCGAGAAAACTTAAAAGATAGTACTGAGAATTCCTTGTGTACCCTTACCCAGTCTCCCTTAATGTTGATGTGCTGCAAAACCATGGCACACGTATCAAAACTAAGCAGTTTACTTAGGATAATACTATTAAACTAAAAAGCACACACACTTTGTTCTAAATTTTACCAGTTTTCCCACTTACATCCTTTTTCTGTTCTGGGACCCCATGTTGAATTTAGAAGCCTTACCTTCTGATCTGTTTCATCATCCTCATCTTGGTACTCATCGCTGGGTGGACCGGAGCTGGCGAAGGTGGGTCCCTGGGAGTAGTACTGAGAGCTCCGGTAGCCATCCCGCCGCAGCTTATCACATTCTGCAGAGGGCACAGGTCGGGACAGAGAAAGGGCATTAGGAACCAGAATGCCTTTACTTCTCTTTATTGACTGTTTCTGGTAACACTTCCCTAGGCATAATAAGACTTCAAAACAATAATAATATTAAAAATGACTAAGAATTAGTACAGCAACTACTACACACTCCATGCCATGCTCCTATACTTTACAGGGACCACCTTCAGACCTCACAGCAACCCTCCGTGTCAATTTTTGACGCACAACAACTGCTTATGTAATTCCACATAAAAACCCACAAGCAATCCTCGTGCTAGGCTTGTTTCCTAGACTCGTCAGCTGGAAGTGGCATGAGAAATCACTGGTGGTAACGCTCTCATTTGTAGTTCTCATTTTAACTTTGGTGCCAAACAGCCTATAGTCATTGTGCCGAATTTAATATGAAGCTGGTGGCAGTCTGAGATGCCTGCCAGTCCACAGAAGAATGCCTGGCACCACTGAGTGGCAGGGAAACAGGAGGCCCGATGCCCTGGATCACAGGGGACTGGGGCCACTGGCTGCTTAGAGACTGGGCATTGTCCTCAAGGAGGACCCACTGCACTAATTACTGTCATCAGTGGGGGGAATGCAGCAGAGTTCCAAAGGCTTTTTAAAACTCCAGGAGCTGCTAGGTGGGCGTGGCTCAGTGGCTGAGTGTCGCTTATGGGCCAGGAGGTCACGGTTTGATTCCTGGTCAGGGCACATGCCAGGGTTGCAGGCTCAATCGTTCGTAGGGGGCGTATAGGAGCCAGCCAATCAATGGTTCTCATCATTAATGTTTCTATCTCTCTCTTCTTCTCCCTTCCTCTCTGAAATCAACAAAAATATATTTAAAAAATAATAATAAAGCCCCAGGAGCTTTCCCACTACCCAGATGCCACCTTAGAGGAGCATTTGCCTTGCAGAAGCATTTGCCACAGGTTCCTTTAAATATCCAGCTTGCTAAAGGAGTGCCAAATGTGTTTGCTTTTGGGAAAGTTTCCTCTTTGCACAGCTTTACAAAACCATGTACGTAAAAGCACAGAACCAAAGTAGGCCACCTTCAGAATTCCTTTCAAACACTGGGATCTATGATTCTTCTTCAAAGAGGAGACAGTAGTTGCGTTCGTACACGGATAAAAATTCTCCAACCAGGGAATAAAAAAACCTCACTCTCCTTAGCTACCACACAGTGGGAGTGGAAAGTTTCCAATCCTGGGCTACAAATCAGAGTTTTAAAAAGCCCACTGAAATAGCCATGAGGATCTTTAGAATGCCAAGCTAGCCCTCACCAGGTGGCTCATTTAGTTGGAGCATTGTCCCAAACACCAAAAGGTTGTGGGTTCAATTCCCAGTCAGGGCACATACCTAGGTTGGGAGTTCCACCCCTGATCGGGGTGCCTATAATCAATTGATATCTCTCTTCCCCTTCCTTTCTCTCTCTAAAATCAATAAACACATCCCTTGATGAGAATTTAAAAACAAAACAAAACACAAATAGAATGCCAAGCTAATTTAAAAGTGCATATATAATCAAAAGATAGCAAAATATTATTACTTAAGTCACTTATGGGATAAATAATTTGTGGGCTGAGCTAGCAATCATTCTTACTATTGTGTAAAATGGAAATTTTAAAAAAATTTCTGCAACTTCCAGAACATACCTTATTTTTAGTAAGTATTTAACTCATGCTAACCTAACTCTTTTCAATGAGAGATATTTTCCCATTTTCTCCAATATTTGACAATTTTTCTAAAAAAATAAATAGTACAACCAGAATCTATACTAGAGATACTGTTACATAGAGCATAATTAGTAGTTTTCAAATGTTATTCTATGCAATTTGGGGATTCTGTAATTTTTTTTGTTAACTACCGTAAAGCTAGATTTAAAAAAACAACACTCAAGCTCAACAGTTTTACATTTCATTAACCTGTGCTACTACATTAACTTTTCTGTGGTCCTACAAAACTGGAGTTTCCTAAGGATTAGGAGTGCACCTTGTAAAACACACCCATAAAAACTGTTACCACTTGCAGCCACTTACCATGTAATTCAAATACTTGCCACACGAAACAAAATACAAAGTGAAGGCCAAGGCCCCTTTAAATGAAGTCTTTCTGTTGTTCAAAAGAGTAGTTTCTCCCTCACCAATGGACCCAATAGTAAGTACGTTTGAAATGATAAAATTTTATTGTTTTAGGAATCTGCATTGCATTCTGGATGCCACGTCAGGTAATGTTTGAAGAAGATTCCCCTCCAAGGAAACAAGGATTCCCGAACTAGATCATCTCTACAGTTGATATTAGTTACGATATTCTCGAGAAGAATATTAAAATGACAAAAATGACCTCATACATGTTACATCTTAAAAGACCAAAATACTGGAAAATTATTATTCCTATGCTAAAAGCATAAAAGTCTTGCAATTATTAGTACTCCTAATAATAAACGGTGTGACACTGTTTGACCCTAGTTTAAGAGGCAACGCCTCCTTTTATCTCCATGAAGTTTATGTCAGAGAAATGTTTAAATAGTAATATAACAAATAGTAGGATATCAAATGAAAGTTGATGTTGGGTCGAAGATTAAACTAGGCAGTGTAAATATATGGCAGATCACCAATATTCTGAATCTTACAAATTTCCTGAAATCTAATAAACTCCTCAGTATCCACTGTCATTTATCTTATTCCAACTCTAGGGGAAATGTAGGGAAATTTCCCTTGTCAAGTTGCAACAGCTCTCAGTTTCTAAAACCGTGGCTTTGTTCGTTAAAAACGGAGTTTATTGTCTGTAGAGTGAGATATAAGTGCAAGCCATCATGAATAAACAAAGACTTTTCACACACTCAACAGAGTAACTGCAAGGCAAAGCAGAATTTAAAGCCGGGTTATGCCTGCAACTCCAGGCTAGAAACAAGATACTAAATGTAATAGAAGATCTGTCTTTAACGCATGCTCCTCTTGCAACAGAAATTAAGAGTAAAACCCGTTATTGTTCTCTCGGTGCTGCCTGGATAAAGGTGTCACTGTTCGTTGGGTCCTCTGATTTCCCAACCACCAATTTCCTCCTCCTTCCTTACCTGTCAAATTATTTTCTTTAGTGCAAGAACAATGAACAAACATTTCTTGGTGGACCAACGTTTGCAATATAGAAGGACAAAAATAATGTCACAGAACGAGATGGTTACCCAACCATCCCGGGAATTTAATACTGCTCTGGCTTCCAAACTTTCATGCAGCAAAGCTGTTCTCCGGGCTTTTCGTTTTAATAGTTTAGACATGGTAAGAGAGTCTCCTGCAAGAAGCTTTAAAGAGTTATTTTCCAAATAATTGTCTCTCCTGGAAACTCTTGGTGAACTTCCACTTTGTATGTTATGTTCTTTCATTTGTTGAATCAGCCACAGTGAACTAACAGTGGTTCTCAACCTACCTAATGCCGTGACCCTTTAACACAGTTCCTCATGTTGTGGTGACCCCCAATTTCATTGTTACAAATTGAACATAATTAAAGCATAGTGATTAATCACAAAAACAATATGTAATTATATATGTGTTTTCCGATGGTCTTAGGCGACCCCTGTGAAAGGGTCGTTCGACTCCCAAAGGGGTCGCGACCCACAGGTTGAGAACCGCTGAACTAGAATATGCAGCAGATACAGAGTTCCAAAATCTCAGGGGCTTAACACAACCAGAGTCTCTTTGCTGCACATTCTGCTCATCTCCTCATCCAGGCTGAGCTGGCAGGCGCTTTGCTCACCACAGTCGCTCAGGGACCTGGGGCCAGGCAGAGGGAGGCTCCACACCCACTTGTGCTGGGACAATCTGCATTTCACACCTGCTATAGGAACCTGTGCCGGAAGGACCCAGGGGTTACTTCCGCTACTATTTCTTTAGACAAAACAAGCCACATGGCCATACCTACCTTCACAGGGGACAAGAAAGAGCAATCCTACGTCATAAGCAAGGGAGAAAATGAGAATATCCAAACACAACTCTAATAACTCTTCCAAGCACAAGAATAACACTGAATCTGAGATCTTCCAGATCCCCGTTACCATTCCCCCAACAGTTACTTAATGTTTTATTTCCAATCCCTGAATGAGGCTGAGAGGCTTTGGATGTAAAATATGCAACAGTAGTGACAGGCTACTGGGTTTCAGGAGGCTGACCATGGGGGGACACTGCATGGAGGAGCCCCTTGAATGTCTGGAATCCAGACAGACCTGGCACCACCTACACCTCTGAGATCTCGGGGATATTTTTGCCTCTTGGAAACTCAGGTTCCACCTCTGTAAGCCCGGACGTCACTCCTCCTGGGAAGCTGCCGTGAGAATCACTCAGTAGCATGACCCAGGGCGCTGCTCTCCGAGGGGAGACTAGGTGAGGGTAAGCCGGAACTTGGCACACACGCTCGCTCTACGTGGCAGATGCTCAAACACAGCCATCGCTGGCAGAATATACCATGGAAACCATAACTACCTCCAACTCTCCCACTTTTAAAAGCCAGTAAGCAAGCCTATAACAAGATTTGCTTGGCTGCACAATTCTTTAAGTTTCTACCATTTTACAAAGGTGTTGTTTCCATCTTTATCAAAATATCATGAGGCTGTATTTTTTCCTAAGGATGTGTAATACCTACATCATACTGGGATTCTCTTACTGTCAATAGCCTGGATACTTAGTTCTAACTGCTCTCAATCCAAAATAGAGCTAAAATATGTTAACTGATCTCACTGCAGAACTTACAGTCATGACTTAATTGGTTTTACATAACCTGAAGCCTTCTACTTACAGACATTTTATATAGGAAGGGTATCAGCCAGGTGGGCGGTGAATGTATTTAATATAGCGTAACGACTAAAGCAAGGGCAGTATAGAGGTTCCTTGATCTGAAAGTATGTGTTAGGAGTTGAACTGTGTCCCCCAAAAAGAGATGTTGAAGTCCTAACCCCCGGTATCTGTATATGTGACCTTGTTTGGAAATAGGGTCTTCCCAGTCACAGTTTCTTTCCATGATGCTCTAAGCTTCCTGCCACAAGAAACAGATATATTTGTCTTATGAATTATGAAACCCAGGTTGTCAAATTTCTGGTAGATCCAGATTTCCAAGCTCCTATCCCATTACTTATCCCTCAGATTATCAAGAACAGTTAAAAAACAGTTCTATTATATGTCTTTATCCAGGACCAGAGGACTAAGAGCACAAGTCCTACAATGTTTAGAAGAAAGGCAATTTTAGTTCACCGCTGTATTGGCTATGACACAGCTAAGGGATCTAGTTTAAGCCTTCAAGTAAGCACGTAGGAAAAATTTACTTCACTCAAATACTATGCTTTATAAATATTAGATAACTTATTTTCTTAATAAAAATCAAACCAAACTGCATTTGAAAATAGAAGAGATTTACCTTCTAGTTCATGAATTTACTAGGTGTGGCAATACTGGAAGAGAAAAAGAAACCATACTGATACTGTAGTTAAGATTCTGCTTTGCTAGCCAAGCATATTGAATTTTCCAAAATTATATCAGTATTTTTCCTAAATTATTCAAAACAGTTGAACGTCAACATACTTAAATTGTCTTTAAGAATCAACAAATTATAACATAATTATAAATGGTCAAATGTTTAAATTATTCAGTAATTTGTAGCATATCGAGTGTGTTGAAAAGCTATGTGAAAGCTTAAAGCACCAGAGATTTAATAGAGATCTTTTCAATGGATATTTTCCTAGATAATTTGAAAGCAATTTTAATGATAGATTCCAAATAAGTATGCCCTTTTGTTTTAGTATTACATTAATGATTCATTCTTTTCTCCCCTCTCCCCTTTAGGGTAATAATTTATATGTAGTTATATAGCAATACCTACAATGACATAAAAGAGTATTCTTATATATGGAATATTAAGTCCAAATTTATCTTCCAATAAATGCATATTTGAGACCATAAAACCACTTCTTCATCAATCCTCATGTCAATGATACTTAGCACCCCAAGCACCATAAAAGCATAAAAGGAAAAGGAGAATATGTATGGGTTTAATGGTTAAGCCCAAGTCCCTCTAAAAGTTCTAAAAGTAAATATCTCCTCTCTTAATGGTGCATATAAGACACAATGTTCCAGCTGCTAGAGTATAAAATTTCCTTAAATGTGGGTAAGAAAGAGAGGGCCAATCAGGGCCAACGACTCTCAATTTCTCAAGAAACCTGCTAACAACAGCCAGGTAATGAATGACAGCAGTCAAGAGCTCAAACTCTGAAAGTCAATAGTTGTGTGTTCAAATCCTAGCTTGCGTTGAGCTAGTGGGGCTTAAAGGATATATTCCCACTTTCAAGGTACTTACAAATTAGTTGACAGATAAAGAAGTTCACCTGACAATTTGTGGAGCAGTGGTTCTCCAAATTATACCAGTCATGCCATCAGTGTTTATTATGTTCAAGAAATAAGAGGATGAGGGGAGAACAGGTGGGAGAGGATGAAATAGGAAAGATACTGTGTAATGCTCTATCAGGGTTATCTATCCAGGAAATTTAGTCTTGGTAGACCTTTAGGGGAACTGACCAAATCCACATTGAAAAACTAACTAAATCATGGGCAACTCCCAAAAGATTTCTGTTCAGGTAGAACAGATGTCACAGGAAAGCTTCATTTTACAGAGAAACCTCCCAGAAAAAGTTTGGGGGAGGAATAATGTAGAAAAGAGGAGATGGTGATGGAATGCCATCTTTGTAATAAATGGGTTTCTTTGCCAAGAGAGGGGGGAGAATGATAAGGAGGCTGCCAAATTCCTATGCCTAAGTTATTTTAGCACAATTCCAAATGACTTCTCATTCAATTTACATAGTGTGTTTGGCAAAATAAAGTGATCAGGATGGGGAAGATGGAGTATTAAGACAAAAAAGCACACATTAATTGTGTCACCAGCTCAACAAAAAGGAAATGAATTTATTAGTGCGGCTGACTAATATATTAACAAACTGGAAAGAGTTCCTTTTCCCCTACAACCTGGGATCAGTGATGTTGATATTAATCACTGCAAGCCATCTCATTTTATGTAGAAGAGTAAAAAAAAGGTCATTTTGATTAACAACTCTCTATAGCTAATTCCTATTAGAGTGGAATACAAACCTTCCCCAAAAGTAAAGAATTAAGTATTAAACTTAAGGGGGCTGCATACAACTGTTAGCATTTTTTTTCTTTTTCTTTTTTTATTTTATTTTTTTTATTGCTTAAAGTATTACAAAGAGTATTACATATGTCTCCTTTTTTCCCCCGCCCTTTGTTAGCATTATTTTTCACTGCAAACCATGGAAAGCATGACTCTTAAAAGGTTATTTGCCATTGCAGAAAACTAAATGTTAACATTTCCTCTCTTCACATACACAGATTGTTTTACGGAGACTTGAAGCACCCAAGCTGACTGAAGCTGAGGTGAAGCTGCCTGATGCCCAGGACGAATGTGAGAGTCCGACGGCTCTGCCAGTTCTGGCCCAGCACCATCAGAGCACAGCCAAATGGGAGGTGATATCATTTCACTTTACAATGAAAAAGCCCTATCACTGGCAGTAGTGGAGCATCACCAAGGTTACTCAATATCAAGTAGCCTGCAGAGATTCTGAACCAACACTAGAGACTTCAGTTGTTCGGTGAATGATAACAAACCTTATCCACAGTACCTTCAATGTAGCATTTTTATGCTGCCCTGGGTGAAATATAGAGGCCACTCAAGTTACTCACTTTATCAGGAATTAAAATAGAATTGCTGAAACAGCAGACTGGCTACAGACACAAAAACAAAACAAAAAGCCTTTTGTTTAAACACTCCATAGTGCTTTGTTAAGACCTGGATCCTTTAAATGACTGTCTTTGCTATTCTGTCTTTTGTGTGTTGCTTAGCATTTAAAAAAGGGGGCGGGGGGACATGTCTCTTTACCTCCTGTAAAAGCAATGAGTGTTCACCTTTCCTTTGCTCTTGCACCTGACTTCCTCTCACAGGTTACTAACTCCTCTTTCAGGGCTACCATGCTCAGAGCGGTTAGTGTTACCAAAAATGTGGTGAGCCATCAAACCAAAAGGAGAAGTTCAACTGCCCCTCGGTATAGCTTTTCCAACCCATCAATTCCTTATTTTTGTCTTTGTTCTTCTCTTTTCTCAACAGAGAATTTAATCCATTGTTTCATCTGGTTGGGCAACTTTCCCTAAGGACATAAATTCCAAAAGAAATACCTATATTTCTTAAAGTATTTGATAGCATTACCATTTGTCTTTGAAAAGTCAACCTAATTAAACTCACAAGCACTGAACGAGAGCACCAAATGAAAGCCACCCTTCTCATCAAAGAACTAGCATATAGCTTCCATCAAGCCTCCAATACAACCTAACAAACAACTTCAACATTCTCTTGCTGCATCTCAAGAAGCGCTTTCTCCAATTCTGTGGAGGAGACAGAGGGTGAAACCTGACCTCTGCCTGCCTCTGAGCTCACTGCCTACCACCTCCTCAGGGAACATCCTCCCATTCTCTTTTTGTATCTAAAATCTCCCCTCCTGATGGCGCCTTTACAATAGTGTTCTAATTGGCTCCGGTTTTTAAGGCAAGCAATAATATCACCTCTACCCTGCCACCTCAAACTACCCCTTTTCTCTTTGCTTTGACAGCTTTTACTTTATTTCTTAAAAATTATTTGCATTCTTTTTCTGCTTATAAAAATAATTCTTTATCTCATGAAAACTGGCTTCTTCAATCCAAAGACTTCCTTGAAACTGCTCTCTTGAACGGCACCAATGGCCATGTAATGAGTTCAGTGGCCTCTATTCAGACCCTCTCCCCATCTGTGAGCACCAATCCTCATTTCCTCTCTTCTTCCCCAACTACTTTTACCAGCTTCTTCCCAACCCCTAAAATAACCAGGCTCAACCCCCACCCTCTCCAGCCCTAATCTCACTCCCACATTTTCACCAGCTGTTCTGTGGCTTTGGCTCTCGAGTTCTAGACGACCACCCCAGGACCTGCACAAACCCAACAGTGTTTATAGAACGAAGCACGCACCGGGCTGTGTGCTGGGGCCATGCAAATGGCAAGCAAAGGTCCTGCTCCCAAGGATCTTGCTATCAGATGGAAAGATAAACATGTAAACACAATTATGTAGCTTCGTTTAATGGAGGGGTGTAATGTTCCGTGGGAATGTGTGCAAAAGTGTAGAAGGCATCCATCCAGGGTCTGCCCTGGGAAGTCCAGGAAAGCTCTGTGGGAACCAGGGCACCCACCAGGTTTTTCGAGGAGGAACAGGAGTTGGACAGGTGTGAGAGGTTGTGGGTCAGAGGGAAAAGGAATGGACTGGAGCGCGCAGTGAAGAGAAAGCGCAGACAAGACAAGCTAGCATTCCAATTGGACCTTATCTTTACCTGTGAAGGCATGAGGTAAAGAACCTGGGTGGAGGGGGGAGAGAAGCATGGGGATGGGGTGGGGCGGGGGGGAGGGTGATTTGGCAGGTGAAGTTAGACTAACGGGCCAGGTCAGAAAAGCTGCCAGGTGCTGAGGAAGTTAGGTTTTAACCTCTCAGTGATGAGGAGCTGATGAAGGAGAGGTATAATCAGATTTACGTTTTAAAGACAACACCCAGGGACAAGGGTGAGACTCAATGATGCCACCATCAACCTTGTACGTGAGTGACTCATACATCTATCTTATCTCCCTGGCTAGCTTTAAGCTTCCACAGAAAGCAGTGACGTCATTCATCTTTGACTCACCTACAATATCCAGCCCAGTGCCGTCATTGTAGGAGCCACTGAGAAAATTTTTATGTCAACAAACTTAGATTTTAGACAACCCAATTTATCAGGACTTATGCTCAGCACTAAATTATATTTTTGTGTCAAATAAACTTCACACATAGCAGTTAAGTACGGAGAGGTCCATCAGAATTTCAGAGCTTAGACAGAAACTTGGAGACCATAACTTGTTTTGCAGAAGAGGAGGCAAGTATAAAAGTGGGATGTGATTTTCCAACGTCCCACAGGCTCCTGGCAGCACTGGAATCAGCATTCTGGCCTATCGCATCTTCTGGACCAGTTCATAACAACAGAACAAGGTGTCAATGCTGCTGGTTTAGAAAGATGAGACACTGTATTTCCTACCTCATCCAGTGGCTTTTCCAGAATAATTCACCCCCATCACCACCACCACCACCCCCACACTCCCTATTTTAGGCCTATCTTCGTTTAAACTAGAAAATAACTTAAAATTCTACATGAGTGAATATAAGTAATTTAATGTTTCTTACTTACAAAACATTTAAAAGAATCTACCCTTAACCAGTGATATTTCACCTTCATCTTTTACAAATCAATTTTACTAACGGATTCTTCAGAAAGAATGTTAAGTAATGAACTAGGCAAAGAGTAAACTCTGCTGTAAGAGCTAAGTCATTGGTGTATTAATATTTCCAAACCCTTATTTTCTTTTACTTGTCCCTTCTATAACCAGTGGCTTTTTTTTTTAATCCATTCAGTTACCAATGACCTATCATACCCCTAAAAATAAAGCATTAAATGCCATTAAGCTGAAACATGGTTATAGATATTAATGTCAGACATGATGTCTTATGATGAAGTTTCCTTTCTTTATTTCTCTTAAATTTATTTGAGTTTTAATGAAATCGGGAATGAGTTAAGCAACTGTGAAGCCACCACCTTTAGGCATCCATGAGCTAGTCTGCATTCCCTGTTAATTAGCTAAGGAAACCCAATCTTCCTTGGGCCTTTAGATTCCCAGAGGGAGCCCTGTCCCTATGACCCTTTTGAAAGCGGAGAGCAGTTGAAGAGGCATCCAAGGGATGGGCCCTCAGGGTCTGAGGTCACAACAGGCCAGCATGGGCTGAGGCTAGAAACTTGATTTGAGTCCTCCATGGTCATCTATAAACTGCACAGTGGCTGTAAACTAACCCTGTGGCTTCTATGGCCTTGGTTTACTCACCTACAAAAGGAAAAGGGGATTTATTGATCAGAGGCCCTGGGAGCCCTCTTCCAGCTCTAGCATTCCAGGCATCTTCCAGGGGCTGACGGTGGGTGGGGAGAAAGGCATGCTTGCTCATGTGGCCGAAATAACCTCAGTGTTAACTGCCTGTGGCTGTCACTATCATCTGGCTGTGGCCCTGTTTTCTTCACTCCCTCCTCCCACAGCGTGTCTCTGGAGTATAATGGGTGGGAGAGAAAGCACCAGCTAAATCATGACAGCCATTTGGGAATGAGGGCTGAAATGTATAAAAATTTTATCTGTATTCCATTGCACTTAAATTAAAATGCACCCCTCCTTACCTCCACAAACTGCTTGCACTTTGAGGTATTTTACACAAAAAGTTCATTTCATTCCCATGTAAGCAGATATTATGATCCTAAGTTTACAGATGAGAAAAGCGCAAATGGTTGCAAGAACAAAGTCAAAATTAAACTCAAATCACATATCCCTACTACACAACAGAGTCAGGATCTGGACCTGGATATGACTCATGCACTTTTTTGTTGCTGTCAATCCTCACCGGATTTGCTTTATAATTTATCTCTTAAGCTGTACATGTTTTATGTATTTGTCTGTGCTATGTCATAATTTTTTTTTAAGTGACAAGGGAAAAAAAAATAGAGGAAGAATTCAATGTTGTTAGTACAAGGTGGGCAAAGCAGCTGTTCCTCTTGAGTGTGAAGTGGTGAGCAGATGTATCATCCAGGAGAGCGCCTCTCAGTCAACAGCCACAGGCACAGAAAGGCTTCCCCCAGACAGTCCTGCACCCAGTGCCACTGGTCCCCCAAGAGGAGTATCTACAGCCCAAACCACAGGGGTCTGGGAGAGCCAGGGACCCATGTGCCCAAGGCATCCAGGTAATTCAGCCAGGGCTCCTCATCAAACCCAGAACAGAAGTACTGGTCTGAGTCAAAGGGAACTAGGACCCTTCTTAATAATGAAGGGCAGATGCAGTGACCCTTAGGTAAAGCCTGTGTGTCAGGAACTGTCAGAGAAACCTAGCTAACACTACCTGGAGACCTGGTCCATCATTTTTTAAATATGTTTTTATTGCTTTTTAGAGAAAGTGAAAGGGAGAGGGAGAGAGAGAAACATTGATAAGAAACACTGATCGGCTGCCTCCTGCACACCCCCTACTGGGGAGAGAGCCCACAACCTGGGCATGTGCCCTGACTGGGAATTGAACTGGCGACCTCTTGGTGCATGGGGACGATGCTCAATCCACTGAGCAACACCGTCTGGGCGTTGTCCATCATTTTAAGAAAGGTGTACCATTTTCTAATGTTGAACAGGTTGTTGGTGCATGCACACATGTGCGCGCACGCACACACACACACACACACACACACACACACACACGACTGTTTTTAATAACTTGGAACAGAGTCATTTCTTCACATTGTAAATCCTCAACTCCTATATCTCTTGATATAATGAATGTAACCCTCTGACTTTGAGTTAACACAGGCCAGACTCAACATTCCTCCCTGTGCTCACACTTCCAATTCTAGAATCACAGAGCAGGCTGACCTGCTAAAATGGATTTTCTCAGGAAAGAGAGCTGTGACTAAAGAACATTTCTGATACCAGCAACAGATGCTCTAGGAACTAATTCAGGCAGGAGTGTACACAGATACAGTAACTAAACTGCCTGTTACACATACTGTGAGAAAGTATGTTTACCTCTCTCCCAAGTTGGGCTTTTTGGGGATGGAGTCTTAAAAATAACATGGCTTTATTTCAGCCTTTAATATGCTCTTAATTTTCAAATGAGGTCTGCAAGTGTAAGAAATTAAATCTGAACCTTTCACTGAGCCTAGTATGGCCACCCTTTCCCCTCAAGTACCCTGTTCCCACTTAATTTTTGCCCTTTTAGTGAAACTAAAAAGTATCCTGATTAAAAACCCAGTTAGGCAAAGGTTGCTCATCACCTCAGCTAACTCTGTAGAAGTTCATGAAGGGTTCAAATAACTGTGGAGATTAAAAGGGTAGAATTCTTCCGGAAATTCAGTAAAAAGCTGAGTGAATTCTTTATGGATAATGGGATCCATTTTCAGAAATTCACTATTCATTTCTAGCCAGATGTCCTGTTGAACCAATGATCAAAATTCTATTTCTACATACCGGTACAGCAGGTCCTCCATTAGCATTCAACAATGTTTCATTATAATGTTTATGAGATACTGTAGGAAAGTAACTCTTGTTTGTAATAACTAGCCTATAAAATTGGTGTCATTAGGTGTAATTTTGCTGTAGTGTCAAGTGAGAACTTACTGTATCTGTTCATCTCTAGTAACAAATAAATCAACAAAACCAAATCATTTGGCCAACAAATTATACCAAATTCTCCAGAGACTAGCCAACAATAAATACTAAAGATCTCTGATCTATTTGGACCAGAATAGAGATAAACTGCACGTGAACAACATGTGCTCTGGGCATTCTGCATGCCATTTAAATGCCATGGAAGCCCCTCTCCTCTCCAATGGGGGAGTGAGAGAGTAGGGGAAGGGTCCCCTAGTGCAATTTCTCTTTTAGCGACTGAGCTCTCCCTCCCTATGTGCCCCCAGCACCTCAGACACATCTCCAGTACACTGCTGTCTGCTCACTTCAGTCTTGACACAAGACAGCAAGAGAAGCTCTTCAAAGTCAAAGACTCACAAACTGTTATCCATTCATTTAAAAACTCCTGTCATAGAAGATCACTGATGCTCAAATACTTAGTAAATTGTGTCTATTATTTGCCCCTATGTCCTAATTCAAACTTAGTTTTTTAATAACATTTTCAGTAAACCTGGTGCCTTCCTCAATCATTCTACTGACCACTAAGCATTTCTGTATTACTTTAATAATAAACACTTAGTACCCACTGTCTCATTGCCCTCCTTATTTTATGATCCTCAAGAGGAGAGCTGAGCTCCCCATAAAAACTGACACAATAGTTCATACAATGAGCACTTAATGACTGAAAAAGCAACAGCCTATTTAACATTAAAGAGTAGTATTACTACCTTAAAATTATGGTCAAGGTCATAGTAAGAACAGAAGGAACAAAATAGATTACTCATTAGCTACCTTTCTAGATTTTTAAGCAAAGAATGTGGAGGTAAAATTAACTTAGACTTTATATAACACTAGGGGCCCAGTGCAGGAATTTGTGCACCTTGAAAGGAACTGTGGGCCGTGAGGCTGTGGTGGGCACAGGGGTGGGTCTCGGCCCATCCTCCATACCCCTGCCCGACCCCTCCCGCTGTGGCCCTGGGCCCGTCTGCCAGCAGCCTCACTCCTGCCGCTGCCGCTCCCATGCACTGTCGGTGCCAGCCCCGCTCGCATCCACTGACGGTGTGGAGCAGCAGGTGTGCTGTCAGCGGGTGGGAGCAGTGGCTGCTGCCCCAATCACCCCTCAGGAACAGGGGGAGGTGGAGAAGCCCTCAGGGGCAATCAGGGCCGGCAGCCGCAGCTGGCACCCGCTGATGGCACCAAGTGATCGGGACTGGTGCTGGGCACCGGCAGGAGATGCGAGCGGGGCCGGCGCTGGCAATGGGTGTGAGCGGCAGCTCTGGCGCCAACAGAGGGTGTGAGCGGGGCCAATGCCGACAGCAGGTGCGAGCTCCAGGCGGGATTGAGGCGCGCGGGAACAAAAAATTTTCAGTAACCACCAGAGGCTCGCCCTGATGACAGCAACCAGCGCCCTGCCTTGGTCTGGCGCCCCCGCTCACCTGCTCCACTATCTCACCGTGGCCAACGCCCGCCATGGTCCGCATACGCCCCCTGGTGGTCAGCACATCATTGGTTGTTCCACCATTCAGTCTATTTGCATATTAGCTGTTAAGTAGGATCATACCTTAATAGTGTCATATATTCAGGAGCTGTATTTTTTCTTTGTAATCCTCACTGATAATGAGGCAGTGAGTACTCTGCACTCATTTTCTGTTTATCTCAGGCTGCTAACTTGGTGATGGGAAAGTGGTACCTGAAGTCCTGTACATGTGATTAAAAGTAAATAAATGAAGAAAACAGAACCCAGATGCTCTTTCTTATTTCATCTTTGTCAACCACTGTTCTTAAGGTTATTATTTATCTACAACCTCTTAAGGAGTATTTAAATATAGACTTTAAAAGTTCAGCTTGGTTGGAGCATCATCCCCCACACCAAAATTTTGTGGGTTTGATTCCAGCCAGGTTACATACCCGGATTGAGGGTCCGATCCCTGTTTGGGGCATGTACGAGAGGCAACCAATCACTGTTTCTCTTTCACATCAATGTTTCTCTCTCTCTCTCTCTCTCTCTCTCTCTTTATTAAGAAAAGTTTGTCCTCTGGTAAGGATTTTTAAAAAAAGTTGAACTCTAAAAATTTTCCAAACTTATTAATTTTATTAATGGTAAATCCCTTCAATGAATCATTTTAGGGCATTAAAGCAATTATTAAAGCATTTATCTTTTCAAAATTAAATCCACATATAGGCAAAACCAGTGGTGATGACATTTCATTTGGATCTACCGAATAGTCAAAAAGAAAAGAAAAACCTAGATGTTTAATTTTTCTAAGGGAAGGAAAGAGAAGTTCTGAGCTGGTACTTGAAAATACACAGAAGAGGCAGGGAATCACAGTTTCCTGGAGAGTGTTCAAAAAAAGCTGGGCCTGAATATTCCAACTCACACTTGCCCTTTTGAAAGCATTCTCCACAGGCAGGCGGGCAGAGCAGAAGAACTTAACAATGGCCCTGCCTCAGGGGCTGGTCCTGGGCACAGTGCCATTTAATCCTCATACTCATTATTTGGGAGGAAGGTAAGCTAGAAGTAGACAAGCTCCTTGTCAAAATTTACGAAAGACAATCACTAGGAACTGAAGAGATCTAGAAGAAACTGTGGCTGGATTTAGGTGCATTACACAACCAACACCAAGGAAGGCAAAAGTCAAGGTACAACTCCAAGGCCACACAGAGGAGCCTGACTAATGCCATTTTTTTCCTTTAGGCTTGTAGTCACTAAGTATATGAGAAAGGGAAGCCAATAATGTCCATTTCTGGACAGTTAAATGCCAAGACTGTAAGACACATGATAGAGTAATAAGATACATACGAGATCATCAAAACAGGGCTCTGATCTATGGTCTACATAGTTCTGTTCAGAATTCCAAATCTACTGTGAGTCCTTTGATAGCTATTCCTTCTCGCTCTAAGCAGAAATTATCTGCCTTCTCTAACTCCCATACAGCAATTTATGGCCCACCTCGAGTATTTTTCACATTGTGATTTGCACTGTAAGTAAAAGTGTAAGTTCCTTGAGAGCCAAGACCCTGACTTTGTATTCTTCGCTTCCACCAGAATAACAGATTTCTAACAAATGGTTGTTAAAGGCAATCGAGTGAATAGAATATGAGCCCTGCAGCCCGAGACTGTCCAAGTTTAAGCCCTAATTCTACAACTAACTTTGAGATGGTGGGAAAGTTTCTAATCTTTGTGTCTCCATTTTTTTCATATGTAAAACTGGCACAGTAATTATTGTGAAGATTAAATGAGATAATACCTGTAATGGGCTTAGAATGGTACTTGGCATATACTTAAGTGTTGAATGAATGTTGCCTAGTAATCAGTAGTCATAGTAACAGCACATTAATAAATGAATTAATAAATGACCGATATACATGAAAAATTATCATAAAAATTAGAGGGGGTCCTGATGCTGGGTTTTCCTGGAATCAATGACAGTATTTCTCCCAGATTTAAATCTTTCACAATTAGATAAAATACAGGACATTCTGTTAAATTAAATTTTAGATAAACAACAGTATTTTTTTAGTATAATTTTGTCCCAAAATTGCATGGTAAGAGAAAACTGGTAAACCAGCATCTAGTAGAATAAGAACATTGGTTTGCTGTTTTAAAAAAAGTCTCTAAATCTTAAAAGTCACTCCCTTGCTCTGTTAAAGAACTTCCTTCTTTACCACCTTTAGGAAGGCCTCCTCGTCACACAGTCACACCCCTTACCACCAACACTAAGTTGAAGTGAAAATGAGAATTTTAAACTACATATAGGAAGACACTCTTTCTGTATCCTTCCTCTAGTTTCTAAAGTCAATAAAAACATATTTAAAAAATAAATAAACTGGTGTCGATTATTTGAGGACATATCTGTGAGAGGCAGGTTTCTACAGAATCCAGAACATATTAGGCACGCAGGTTGAGAGTATTATGACATCTCACATGTACTCTATAAACAGGTCTTCTTTTACAAATAACATCAAACTTATGCTTTCAATTCTAATGAACAAGCTTGCAGCTGAGATCTTACCCCTCAGCACTGATTTGAGGTTGAGCTTGGCTTGGCGGTGCAGGTCCTCCACGCAGGGGGGCCTCGAGGCCGGAAGGAACACGTTCTCCTGCTGGTGCCAGGGAGCAGTGTAGTGGACTGTCCATCTGCTCTCCTCATCTAGGTTGGAAACCGCTGTAGAAAGAGAGTTACAATCAACCCAGCTGTCAAATTAAGTTTCACTGGCTCTACATGCACTGCATCAAGATGGGTTTTTGGTGCCCAACACATCCCCTGGGTTAAGGGCCAGCGAGAGGGAAATGGAGCGAATTCTAAGTGAGATTTAACCTTAGACTCCAGGGGTCCTTCCCACAGTGTTCGTCTCTAAAGGAACCGGTGAAACTGTCCATCATGTTTTGGTAGAAATGTTTACTCAATTAATTGCTTCCTAGCATTTTAGACCCTCCCTCTAAGCCAGCGTTAGAAAATGATTGACAGAATTGATAGAGACCTCCAATTCCTAACTAAGTCCACCATGACAGGCATCTGCTATTCAATTATACAGAGCAATTGCTCAGTAGACGTTAGAGTATCAGAACAGAAACAAATTTCCTACTGAGAAGTTGAGACAAAATATTTCCTCCCTTAAGCATTATTTTAAAACACCAGTTATAAACTCAATTAAATTTAAAAATTAAGCATAAGCAGTCAATGTAATTCATTTAAATAGCATATTTAATAGTAGAAATCAATTTGTGCTACAAGATTTTCTTTGTATTTCTTGCTTTCATTAAATACTTTTATATTAAAATGGTTTTTTTTTAAGTCCCATGTAATTTACTTTTCCCAACACAATCCAATTCAACTGAATTTTTCCAGCATAAAAGAGATTAAAGCCCTAGCCAGCTTGGCTCAGTGGATAGAGCGTCAGCCTGCAGACTGAAGGGTCCCAGGTTTGATTCCGGCCAAGGGCACATGCCTGGGTTGCGGGCTCAATCCCCAGTGGGGGGTGTGCAGGAGGCAGCTGATCAATGATTCTCTCTCATCATTGATGTTTCTATATCTCTCTCCTTCTCCCTTCCTCTCTGAAATCAATAAAGAAATATATTTTTAAAAAAGAGAGATTAAAATATTAGGAGGGGGAATGATAGATAATCATGAGAGAATGCTAAATCTCTACAATAATTTTTCTTTATTCCCCCCTAGGGCTTGAGACCTCTTTGTCTATTTCACTTTCCCCCGACAACACAACCTAAAATAGCATACCAGTGGAGCACCAAACAAACTCACCAACAATTTTTATAAAGATTTTTAGAGAGAAGGAGAGGAAGAGAGAGAAACATCAATATGAGTGTGAAACATAGACTGGCTGCCTCCTGCATGGCCCCCACCAGGGATCGAGTCAGCAACCCTTTGATGCACATGGGACGACACCCAACCAACTGAGCCACACCAGCCAGGGAGCATAAAAAATTTTAAGTACTTTCCATATATCTGCCACCACAAGCCAAGCATAGAATAAACTAGAGAAGTACAAGAGAAAACCCTGTGCTGAGTCATCTGCAGGTGGTTACAAGTATGACAGCTGTAGAATCAGCAGATACTAGAATTGTGAGGCAGGGGCGAGTCTTCCCTAACCCTGACCGATGCTACAGAGTGCACACTGGGCATACCCACATCTCTGGTAACTAAACCATAAAACCGATTCTCAAAATAAAATGAGCAGGCATGCATGAACTATTCAACTTTCTATATGAACATATTTAAAGTTAACACAGTGGACCCCATAGCACAGCTACTACATCTATATATATAAAAAAGAGGAAATATGCAAATTAGGCCGGGATGCTGTAACAGGTCATGAACAGACAGGAGGAGGTTGCGCGCACAGGTGAAGCCCTGAGCCGAGATGGAGACAGAGACAGGGGGCCGGGAGCCGCGCCCCCCGGTTAGGGTGGGCCCCCCCCCCAAGAGCCGGAGCAGACACGGATAGGGACAGGGGGGCCGGCCTGCAGCCTCCGGGGCCGAGCGCAGTCCCGGAGAGGAGACGGCGGGCCCACCTCTCGCGGAAGCAGCACGGCTCCTGGAGGCGCACTGCGGTTCCTGCCAGCTCCCTTGGGGTTCCTGCCGGCTCCCTTGGAAGCGGCGGGCGGCCTACTGCATTCGATATCGCTCAATGGGCTACTGGTCTATTATAAAGATTAAGTGAACTACTATATGTAAAGTCTTAGCTCACAGAATAACTCATGTAAAGCCTGGGTGAGGCAGGGGCAGTGAAATTAGCCCGAAGGAGCCCCTGACTGGTAGCACCATCACTGGGAGGAAGTTGTCCTTCCTCAGCACCCCCAGGAACCCGAGCCCCGGGTTAGCTCTCCCCTCCCCTTCTCTGCAGCTACTAAACTCTACCAGCCTTACTCCCAAATAGTTCATTTCCTAAGTGATCCCACTTCTCCATCAATTGCTAAGTGGGAAAATAAACAGAGACCTAGACATCAAGTTATAAACGGAAATGTCCCGTGCGCTTTCTGCTTTTAGTGTTTGACAAAGAAGCATGTACATTAGGCACCGGGGATTCACGTAACCTCTCGTTGAACAAATGTTTTGCATGGTGCATATAGCTCTCAATCTTAATACAGAACATCCACGAGGACTAAGTTCTTACTTACATATCTGATCATCTTGAACAGTCTGGAATTCGCCGTATGGGCCCCAAAGAGGAGCCCTAGTCAATTACAATGCTTTGTGCTCATGTCCATGTATATGAAAGACTGAATTACCCGCTATCATAGCTGGAAAATACTGAAAATGGAAACTCTTCCTATTTGCCAATTTCAAATCAAATCCAAGTAATGCTATTCGAGTCTATGCAACCACACCATTAGCCCCCCTGCACAGCAACCAAATGGCTCCTATGAAAGGGCCGTGGTCTCTTCCCTGGTTTTCTCATTCTTGCGGGGGCAGATTTCAGTCAGTCCATCCAAAGACAGCCTTCCAGGGGCAGAGCTGCAGACAGCGATCCCAGGGTGCAGTTCTTTGTTGCTTCCTCCAAAGTTTTTCTTTACCAATGGCTCCTACACTTGCACATTTATCCAGTTTCAATCACTGGTCCCAAAACTAAACTAAAGCTAATCAACCAGTAACTATGTAAAAATAAAACCATGTATGTGTGAAAATTATACTTTTCCAGGGAATGAAGCACCTGGATTAAAGAAATTTAAACCAAGGGTGAGTGAACAATGAAGCCACACCGCGAAAGCTGTGTACTTTACAATGGCTGACCGGTCTAGACAGAGTTTGTGCTCCAGTTCTGAAACACAAAACAGAGTGCCAGGGGGTTTAGCGGATCATCACCACCAAAAATATGTGACACCTGACACAGGGGTTCCCTGCACAGTCAGCCAAAGAATGAAAAAAACATACAGCAGGGTGGACATAAAGTAAACACAAGGTCCTTCCCTCCACCTTCTTCAAAGGGCTGCTTTTGAAAGCACAAAAGCAGTGAATTCACCGGAAATCTGAGCCACAAATAAGTAAGGCATGCTGAGATCACATAATTCTGCCCTAGCGCCCCAAAAGTCAGGTATTTGAACAACCTGCTTTAGAATGGAGTTTAACTTGTGTCAATTATGCTCTTTCACACTCTAATTCCACCACTCCAAAGGAGGAAATAGTACATCACACACACACACACACACACACACACACACACACAGCCACAGTGGGGAGAAAAGAAACTACTTACTTTTCTTCTTAAATAGCTTAATGAAAGACTTGATCTTTGCATTAATGAAGACCACCATTTCCAGGATGCCTACATAGGGCTTAGAAATTTAAATCCCATTCAAAGCTCAGTCCAGCAGGCAGGTGGCAAGCTGCATCCCTTTGCTCCGGATTCACTTCTTGCTCTGTTCTCCTATCGTTAGACATCTGCCCAGGCTGATGTAACTTGGAGGCTCAGCTTATTGTCAGGCAGTTACAAACCATTAACAGTCCTTGAACCTGAAAATCTCCCACTGAAACCTAATCTTTAGGGCTGAGAGCCTCCAGTGACAACATGTGCAGAAAGAGAAAGCTAATCACAGTTCTTATTTGCATGATAGCCACAGCAGTCTTTCTGCCTCTGGGCTCATTTATTCCGTTTTCTCTCCAGCAGATCAGAAGTTTCTCCTCTCCGGAGTCCAGAGAGTAGTGCAGCTTGCCTCTGCGGAGGTCAAGGTGAAGCACATGTGCTCCCCACCCTCACTAGGCCCCGAAGAACGTCCAGATCTGTTTACTGGAGCCCACAAGTCTAAGAGCAAGTCTGTGTTGATTCTTTGACTCTCCAGTTAATTCAGGCATGGGAACTGATTTAAGGAGAAAAAGAGCCAAACTATTGTTTCCCCAGCCACGCCCCCAGGCTCTGCCTGCCATGGCAAAGCAGTAAAACTTTACAACAGAATCTCCACAGAGCTGTAAGTGATGACTTGGTTGCATTTTCCTGCAAATTAGTATGCCCAGTCTTCTCACCCAGTTGTGGTATTTTTAGCCAGTGATTGAGAACCAGCACTGTAATTGTTCCAGTTTGATCTTACTTGCATTTAGCTCTCACAACTCCCTCCTTCCCAAAACCCCAGCTTACCCACTCCAAAGAAGAAATTAGATGGAGTACCTTAATCATTAAGAAAATAAAATGAAATAAAGTACCCTAATCATTTAAATCTGTATTTTGAATTTAATTGCCATCTAAGCTCCTGGCTAAAAAGTTAGAGACACACACACACACACACACACACACACACACACACACACGCTCCCGGTGGGGAAGAAGAAGAGTAATTTCAAAGAAACATTGTTTGGGTTTCTCTTTAACATGAATATAATAGTATACTTAGTGTTCTGGTTCTTTTGTCCATTCCCACTAACCTCAGAGAGCTGGGGAAACACAAATCAAGAAGAGTAAGAAAAGGGGTATTAGCAGGATCCAGAAAAATATATCCTGGGGTAAAGGAACAGAAACAAAAAAGAAAAGAATATAGATCAGGAAATACTATGAAAGAGAACAAAGAAAAAATAATGCTCCTCACATCTCTCCCAATTCCACTTTATGGCAAAGCAGTCTTGGAAACACGTTAGACAACCCTCTTAGTTCATAGCCTCGGGCCAGACTTATAACTGAATGGAGAAATGTAATAACCCACTAATTCAAAACATTTAGTTATAACAAAACTCTTAGTCAAAGAATAAAACTTATGTAAGGGGCTCCCTCTAGGGAAAGCTTTGGAATAATTCCTTTGCAAATCTTTCCCCTCGTTCATCTTATTTTGAACAACAAAAGCAAAGCAAACAACAAAAAATAAAACAAATTATTATCATATTAGCATACATATTATTACAGATTTCCAAATTGTGTTTTTTCATCCTACACAAAGCTTTACTTACAAGCAATTACATGGCCAGATGGCAAATAAGAAACAAATGAGATGGTAAGTTAAATTATATAGCTGCCTTCAACTAGTGAGCAAAGTTCCCCTGAGGAAAACAAATTTATAAGCAGCAGTGACCTTGCTCAAGAGCTGCCTCTCAACCTCATCGCAGTGGAGACAGTCCTATTCACAGCCCACAGGCTGACTGTCACCACCATACTTGCAATGGAAAACAGCATGTAACTTTTCATGTAGACAACCATGGCATCCGAACACTGATTCATGCACTAAAAGGGTAAATATTGAGCACATGCCAAGCTCCACTTATTTGGGATACATCAGTGAAATCCCTGCCCTCATGCAGCTTACTTATTTGACGGCTAGGAGCCCAGCGCGTGATTTGAAATTGTGTGGCGCTGCCCACCCTCTGGTCCGGCCCTGCCCACCCTCCGGTCTGGCCCTGGCTCCCTCTCCAGCCCTGAAGCAGCCCCGGCTGCTGCTGATCAGGCCCTCCCTCAGTGCAGGTGTGCGGAGGCCCCTGCCACCCTGCCCCCAACGCTGCGCGCAACCTCCTCCTGTCTGGACCTGTTATGGCATCCTGGTTAATTAGCATATTTCTCTATTATATATAGATATATATATATATACTACGATTACATGGCACATTAGAAGATGGTAAGAGCAATGGACAAAAGAAAAAGTTGACTAGGATGAAAGGAGTTCTGGGGACGAGCAGGTGGCAGCATTAAATGGAAGTCAGGGTAGACCTCACTGTAAAGGTGAGACTCGGGTGAAAAGTTTAAGGAGGCAATGGCAACAAAGCAAACATCTGTAGTGAATCTCACCTGCTCTCATTTTAAAGAGGAAGGCCTATTCATTGTGTAATGAGACTTTTCCAATCCATCAGGACTAGTCAGAGAAGTGCTCTCAGGAAATGAACAGTAGTAAGAGCTATGCATGGAGTCCTTTCCTTCCTCACTCAATGTTAGGCTTGTTATTACATGGCCACAGCTGTGTAAAGATAGGGCCACCATTCGGTTACACATGGGTCAGTGGGAGTCCAGGGGCAGAAAGCAGGCTTCCAGGCCCTGTGTCCACTATTCATTTATTCCATGCTGCCTCCTAACACCCTAAGTCCAGATCGTCAGGTAGCAACCAAATCAATGATGGTTTTAGTTGTGTTACATACTACGTTGTGTTTTGAAATAGCTTGATTATAAAAAAAACTTCCCCAATAATTTTAACATCTCTTCATATCCTGCATATAAGCATGAGAACAGGGAAGTGCTTTCATGTTATGATTTGCATGGCCTCCATGCCATAGTTTATTAAAGAGTCATGCTTTTATGGAAATGTCTAATTTTTAATTGCTCAATTTATACATCCAGCAGAAAACATATAAATCCATGGTACTTCCTATTCCAATGTTAGTCCTATAACAGCAACAACAGTTAAACCAACGTTCTAATATTCCAAACATGGACAACTTCACGGCACAGCATAGGAGGGAAGAGCCAACTCTGGAGCCACCCCGCCCAGGATGCTGGCCACTTCCCAGAACTGTACCCTTTCCATACCTCAGTTTTCTCATCTGTAAAATGGAGGTCAATAACAGTATTGGTTATACAAGGTTAGTATGAGAATTTAAAGTTATTATTGACAAAGTCCTTAGAACTGCACCTGGTAGGTGGTAAATATATATGTATTTGTTGGACTAATAAAATCTTCAGAGCTGGCTAAACTGCCCTAAGCTTATTAAAGCTTATTTTATTTTACAGACAGGAGTCCACTTCCCAGATTTCAGCTGTTTTACTTCTTGTCTCAAGTGAACCTGCGGGCTCCATGAATGAGGGCTCCAAAGCTGTCACTTCCACTTTTTATGCACATCGTATCTTTTTTCCTACAGCCCTGCTGGCTTTATCCTGGCCCACGATTTGGAAATTCTATTACCACTACTACTGTATAGATGTCGGCTTCCTTATTCATATAGTTCCAACATTTTTGCTTAATCTTTCACTGAAATGAAATCTTATTCTCAACCAAATTTTAATTTTTTTCTTCTAGGAATCACCTGATTATTTCTATAGTTATCTGCTTACTTCCCTCAAGCAAGTATATGACCTACCAGAAAGGTAATTTGCAGGAATATCTCACAAAATAATACATATTCTAAAAATTTTGACTGGAACCATGCATTACTGTTCAACCATTCAGCCATTTGACACTGAGCACTGATTGGCCAGCTTGTGTTAGGTGTCCGGGTTAAAAGTAAATCCAACATGGTCACTGACCTTGGGAAGGTTCCACAGTCCAGTAAGGAGGACACACCCAAACAGGTAAACACAATAAAATAATGAATGAGCGTAGGGAGAGAGATAATATCACGGAAAGATGACAAAGGTCACGGATCTCATTTGGAAAGCAAACAGCTGATAGAGAAGAGGGAACTCAGGTCCTGGGACACACGGGGAAGGGGGCAGGCGTAGCAGAGGCTTCCCTGTAAGCTTATAGGAGGGTGATGGGGGAAAGGGTGGTGGGGGAGACAGAGAGAGAAGCAGAGACCAGACCCTGGAGACCACTGCTCGTAAGGAGGTAGATTTTTCGTTAGTGGCCTAGGGAGTCACCAAAGGAGTTTAAGAGGAAAGCCATATGGCCAGTGTTGCAGTTACAAAAAATCCCCATTGCTGCATGAGCTGTGCATTGGACTGGCTGGACAGGGGGCAGGGAGAGACACACTGGGGAACTGGGCCAGCAATCCATGCCAAAGGGGAGGAGGTCAGATCCAACTCTCACGTAGGGCTATTTTTCTACAACTCCCTTGGTCTTATCTGCCTGTAGTGAGCAGTTTATAATGTTTCAGGAATCGTTATATATTTAAGGTTTAATAGTCTAAAAAGTAAAGCCCTAGTCAATAAATGACTATTACCATTCAGGCTTCATCTGTGACACAACCTTATAATATACTCATTGTTTTTATTAGACACAGATTATATGTTTAAACCTAAAAGCTTCTTAAGAGCAGAGTTGTCTACGGCTCCCAGGACTCATAGATAAGGCTTCCAGCCCCCTCTAGCCCTCCCCCTTCCCCATGCCCATTTACATAAAACCTCAGGCCTTCCCAAGTGTATTAAGTGCAGCTAGGGTATTAAAAGTCTGTATTTTGAATCCAAACACCTTCACAAACTTTATTTACTAAAAAGGAACATTTCAAATACTATACATGAAATTATAGGCAGAAACAAAATCAAATATATATATATACACACACACATATACACACACATATATATATACATACACACACATACATACACACACACATATTTTGAATTACATAAAATCAAATCCTAGATTAATTGAAATGGAATATATAATCAATAAAGATCACTGTAGTCTTCTAAGTTGGAAGGGGAAGAAAGGGAAAGAAAAGTGAGACATAATGGAGCTCTTTTCTGGTTCGGGTCATGTACTGAATAATAATTTTAAGCACTTCTCAAAGGCATCTTAACTCTTCAAAAATAGAAAATTTCTCAGTCCAACCTTATCTATAAACAGTGCCTTTACTGTCAGTTTGTTTTAGACTAGTTTAAAATCAAGCTTAACATCTGAAATAGAAGGTTGTACTGTACATGACTGAGTTAATTTAGGTATAATCACTCTCTTTACACGTGGTTAAAATACTTGAAATACAATTTTTAAATCCACGGACACACCCATTCTTTCTTGTGCTTTTCAGACTTATTGGAGCTTTGGAAAACATCATAGCAGAAAGTATTCAATATAAAACCCTGGTCCTATAAAATAAAATATACACACTTAGTAGTAAGAGATTTTAGAAATTTCTAAAAATTAACTAGCAACATAATCTACTTAATAAACATTGTAGCCTTGGCTGGTATGGCTCAGTTGATTGAGCATCATCCCATGAACTGAAAGGTTGCAGGTTTGATTCCTGGTCAGGGCACATGCCCAGATTGTGGGCTCAATATCCTGTCGGGGTGTGAGCGCGAGTCAACTGATCAATGTTTCTCTCTCACATTAATGGTTTTCTCTCTCACGTCTTATCTCTCTAAAATAAATTTAAAAATGAAAAAAGAAATTGCTTTAAAATCAATAAACATTTGTAATAAGGCTTTAGTAACAGGAAAACTTATATTTAATTTAGGCCTATCCTCTGTTTATTAAGGAACAAATTCTTCTTATAACTTTAACTTTTTGGGGGAAAATTTATGTTTCATGTTTTTATAAAAACCCTTTCACATTGAGAGCAAGTATATATAGTCTATTATATCTCTCAAAAGTGCAAACATTGAAGCTGCAAAACAAATCAATAACAAGCAGATGAATTAATAAAATCAGTAAGTGTGTAAATAAGAGAATAAAATTTAAAAACAGAGCTGCCAGATAAAACCAGGATGCCCAGATAAAGTTGAATTTCAGATAAACAAAATACACAATTAAGAAATTTTTTAAAAGTAAAATTCATTTGTTAATACAATTGTAATTTATGGCATTGAAAAATAGTCTTAAGTGTTTGACACAACAGATGAAAAAATATCCTTCAGATTATTCAAGACAAATGAATTGACTATAGGTTCTTGCTGTCTGGCATTCAATTGATTAGAAACAACCCCAAAAATGAGTTGGTCACTTATAACAGAAGAAATCAATCTCATTTTTCACATTAAGCATTTTTCTTACAAATTAATACTATTCATCTCTCAGTCGAAGATCTTAAGCATTTAAAACTTCACCTCTTTGATTTACTGTCCAGTTAGCTGCCATAGAAGAAGAATGAATGTTAGAGCAACTGCACAGTGGAAGGACCAGCCTGTTGTCTCCCTAACCCAACAGGACAGTCAGCATTATGTGCCTCTGATGTGATGAATACCAAGTATAAACACACCTGTAGTAAATCCAACTTAAACTTTGTGACAAGGTAAAATTTCCCAGTTTACAGAGAACACAAGAGGTACAGGAGAAAAACAAAACCATCAGTCAAACTAAAAGTGAAACATTTTGCTGGTCTGGCCTCTCCTAAAAGTCAACTAAATAATGATAATAATCATAATAACAATAATCGGAGTGTGCAAAATTAAAAGAGATTTACAGAACATCACAACCAGATGCATGATTGTGGGTAGGATACTAGTTCTGAATAAACCAGCTATAAGAAGGCCTTTTTCCGACAAGGGGGAAAATTTGAATATATAGGTGTCATCTTATTCCTTTTTACAATTGCATAATGAGGTTGAAACACACACACACACACACACACAGGTTTTAAAGGTAATGCTGTAGAGATACTCTCCACACAATGAAGACATGTGCCTGGCAACACATGCTCATGACTGTCCCATGAATCATGTTATTTCACGAAAGTCCACTGAAAATCACCAGCATTCTAGATGTTCGTTGGTACAATGATCTTTCTTTAGCGTCTGAATTAATCTTTAATGATGAATCATATGGCATATTGAAAACAAGACAAATGGAAATCGCTCTCATCATCAATATCCGGTGGGGGGAGTGGTTGGGGTAGAAAGGGAAACCTTAAGAGATGATAATGTATCAGTTCTTTAGAAGGAACTTGATCTGACAGCCACTCTGCCAGTTAATTCTGATGCTAGGAAGCACCCTAACTCCCCATGTGTTGAAGCTGAAGGTTTCAGCTGTAGATCCTAGTTAATAATTTAATCTAAAACCATTGCTACCATCTGTTCCGTCAATTTCAAAGCGTCTGCTATCACTGTGACTAGTCAAGTCACAATATTCATGTGTCAAATGCTGAACAAATGAAAGGCGAGGCAGACAGAAAACACGCTATGAAAAAGAGAAACCCCAATCAAAAGGGCAAAACACAAAAGGAGCCCTGCTGACATAGCATTCCAAGTCCCACCCTGCTTCCAGGGATGGAGGGATGCACAGTCTCTCATGCAGGGAATGTGACAATCCAGAGGCTGTCGGAAATGATGGACACAGGGGGGCAGACAGGGGAGAGACCTGTGAAAATGGGCCCTGAGGTTGGAAATAATGCTGAGCATGGATACGGTGAGGACAAGTTGGAAAGGGGAGATTTCAGAGGTTCTAGGAAGTTAGAGCTGAAAAGAGTACCAAGAAGTACCAAATCCACTCCTTTTATTTTACAACAGATCACAGTTACCCAACATCTGAGCTAATTTATCTTGTGCTCAAGTTTTCAACATACGATGTTACCTCTGCCTCCACTGCGAGAGCGTTGGTGGGGAGAGGAGTCCAACCGCCCACACTCGATCCTGCCTCTATGCCTCTGCACTTGATCCCTGACATCACTTGGCATGCCCCTATTCATTCTTCAAGTGACAAGTCAAATGTTAATCTTCCTTTAAAAGCATTCCTTGACAGGACTGCAGTAACTCTTTATTTCAAAAAATATATGTCATTTTTACTTCAAGGACAACTTCCTCAAAAGTGAACTATAATATCTGCTTTGCAGAAAGAGAATGAATTTCATTAACTGTAAGCCTCTTATACTGGAACCCGTTATTCTTCATGGCATGTTGTATGGCTCTAATCCATCCACCTAAGTAGTACTGACTCATCTACTTCATTCCACTTAGCCTATATTAGGTATATAAAGGCTCATTCCAGGAGAGAAATAATCTATATGAGTAGAGCTACACATCAATTAGCTCAATTGTAAAGTTAACTCACTTTACCTTTTCCAATTCAATTGTCATTCAAAACACATTTTCTGAATGCATATTAAGAGTCTAGCACAGCATGCAGAAGAGAATAATTTCCACTCACTTGAAAAATACAATATATTTTCTGTGCTATTTAAATTTAACATAATTATATCGTTTTATAATAAAAATAATTTATAGAGAAATAAATCTTAAATTTGAAAAGAAAAAAAATTAATGCAACCTTTCTTCTAAAATATTCAGGGAAGGGGAAAAAAATCTCATTGTGAAATGAAAAGCCAAAGTGTAATATAATGAGCTTAGAAGTCTAATTTAAGAGTCATGTGACTAAGCTAAAGTGCTTTACATTCTGAGCTCTCTTGTACTTTTTAAATTGGACAGTATTTTAAAAACCTGCTTGAATGATTGTGTTATAAAACTTACAGGAAGCCATACTTCAGGAGGATATTTTACTCAGAAAAAAAAAAAAAATTTGAGAGCAAAGGAGACTTCCTGAGCTAGAATACCAGGGGAAAACGGACAAAATAAAGTAGAAGGGCGCCACCTACAGGACGCTGCAGGCTCCAGGAGAACGATTCCTGCCATCTTCTCCAGACTGAAGGGCTGACAAGGGCTCTGATTTAACATTCATGATCATGCCTCAAAAGAATGTCCTCATCTTCTCCCACCAAAGGAAGACTCTATAACCTCTCGTGCCCCTTTTGAGCCACAATCCACACAAAGTTGATCTCATATCTCCAGAAAAATTTATGAATATTCATCAACTATCTAGTGTCTACAACCAAACTCAAATTAAGGAAGCACCCGAGTTATAGAAAACATTTTTAAGCCAGGTAAGGGAGCAGCTAATGTATCTGAATAACTGGGCTAAGGAAAAAGAGGTCCACGTCAATTTACGACCAAAAGGTAAAATCAAAGGACTCCAAAAGAGAGTGTTCTCGTTTGGACAGAAGATCATTCTGAAACCACACTTTAATGTTAAAGTATTAGAAGTAAATAAATACTTTATTTTTAAATATATTTTTATTGATTTCAGAGAGGAAGGGAGAGGGAAAGATAGAAACATCAATAATGAGAATCACTGATTGGCTGCCTCCTGCACACCTCCTACTGGGGATCGAGCCGGCAACCCAAGCATGTGTGCTTGACCGGAATTGAACCCAGGACCCTTCAGTCCGCAGGCTGACGCTCTATCCATCCAGGTAGGACTACTTTATTTAATTTTAAATGATGGAAGGGAAATCAGACTCATTATCACCTAACTTCTTTCCAATTAATGATCCATGAGTTTAAAGATTTGGAGAAAAGGATCATTTGAGCTAATTATTTTGCAAGCTTTAGAACAAGCTCATGAACTGTTCAGCTTTTCCCTTCTCTCTTTCCTGTGCTCGTTTATATTGTTTCCCATATGGCTAACAGGAGTGCGACAATTAATAAGCTGGTGTGAGCCCTTGCTTTTGTTAAGAGGCCAGCTGGTTCGCATGCACAATGATAATTAGAGACATTAACACAGGCTGCTTCGATTTGCTGATGAACTGACAGCAATACTTATAGTTACATGTCTCCAGTTGCATTTGTTTTTCTAGTTTGATCTAGACAAGGATAATATCTGATGAGTGTTGTTGTTTTCTCAAAAAAAAAAAATTTACACTGTCCCAAACAACTGAAGAGACAGCAGAGGACCCCAGCTCCTCATTAAGCAGGAGTGCTGCGAAGGTTTTGTCATTACGCTGGAGGGGCCCAGCAGGAGCACAGCAAGGTCAGCCCGGCATTAAATGATACTCAGAATTAGCCCAGAGAGGACAGAACTTCCATTCCAGTCAGGCAGTTCAAGACTGCTGAAATTAATAAAGCCTTCCTATAAACTCTGTTTCTCATATTCTTTCACTGCTTCTTTTTCAATTCAGAAAGAAATGAGAGCAAGGGACAAGAATAAAAACATCTATTGTTGTACGGAGACATGTCATTCAGTATCTCTAAATTCCAGAAACCTAGTATTTCTAAAGCAAGGATTTCCCAGTGCAGATTTCTGACCTGCCAGGGCAGAGGGGCCCATGCTTGTTGGCATTCCCTGGTGCTGGAGGGCAACACATTCAGGGCACAGCTGGGAGGGGAGGGAGACATGGTGATTGCAGCGCCTACATCATTAGGCTCACAGAATCGGAGAAAAGTCAAATGGTAATCAAAACAACAATGCTAATCCTAGGTAATGGCTGGCCACTGCCTTGGTGCAAATGATATGCTTAGAACTCCCCATCTGCATTGGGAGGGGGGGGGGGGTAGGGGTTTGAAAAAGAAAAAATAGTAATGGAATTCTTCACATCTTAGCAAATAATAATAATAATAATAATAGGAAGGATTGAAATCAGCATCTTCATGTACCTGACAATATTTTTAACATTCAGCCAAAAATATGAAGCTTGGAACTGTGAAGACAGGTATAGATATTTCATAATTTGTTAAATTTTTACTTATTTCACTAAAGAAAACAGACAAAGTGGAAAGAATTCACTATGGGAATCTGACCGACAATGAAGACATAGGCAATCAATATTTCTGTGAGACAGAATAAAAAGAAAAGTAAGATATTTGAGGAGAAAAATAAAACTGATAGGTTCTTACTACATCAAATAATTTTCTCAAACCTCTCTCAGATATAGCAACACTTAGAACAGTCAGCTAGATCCATTTTCATCACCTTATCTGAAACATCTCTTTGTGAGTGGCAATCCATATAAATCATCATATGAAAAAACAAGTTCAAATGAAGCTGCCACAATCAATTTTCATTAGCAAACCGCATTTAATTAAGTGTCCACTGATGCTAGCAAGGGCAGTCCTAACAGATCTACACTTTTCCATACCTGTCTTATATTCATACACAAGTGGCTTTAATCTGACCAGAACTTAATTATTACAACTGTTTTCTAAAGGGAAATACTCACCAACTGCACCCCACTGGATAGAGGGATCAGCCACAAACCCCAGACAATATATTACATTCATTATCAAAATAAATCCTACAGCATCTATGGAGAACTCATTCCAGCGGGACATCCCACGTTGAAATAGGAGAAAATTCACTTCTTCACTCAGTAACCTCCCTCTTCCTCTTGCCCACACATTCACAACTGCCCATCAACAAGGACAACTTAAATTCAGAACTTTAGCTTCACGTCAGTTGTTTAATACCACCCCCCTGCCCTGACCCCCAGCCTCCTCTCTCTGCAGCTGCTGAATGCCACAAACAGCTTCTTGTACAATTTGACTTAGGATGCACCCCAAACTCTACAGACATGATGAATGGCAACGTGAATGCTTCATTCAGAGAGAACCAAAATGTGTAGAATGTCCTAAAAACATCACAGGGCAGGGGATCATTTGGACGTCTTGGGGTGCTTTGAACAGTGGCCTGCAAATTCTTCTCAGGTGCGTGCAAATGGGCCGGTTTCAGAAGATTCCCACAGGGATCAAAGGAGGACCAGCTAATTCCCCTCCTCCTGCCTGTCTCGATGGCCTTTCCCTAAAGTTGCTTCCAGCCTCCACATGAAATTCCTTTTTCCTCCTGCTTTCCTAATAAAATGCAAGTACCCTCCTCAATCTATTCATGCTCCAGCATCAGTTATCCATTCTTTGGTTAATTTAAATGTTTTCTGTTTGGCTTAACGCTTTGTGTAGTTTACACATGGCAAGCCTGATATTTTTGTTACCTCCTGGAGAGCCAGAGCCAATCCGTGCAGTTGACTTTGCACAGTGCCAACCTTGGGGCCACGAAAAGTCAGCCGCTCTGTAATTTGATACAATGTGACTACGCGTAGCCATCAAGGGCACTTTCAAAGAAAGGGGGTTATCACTCACCTTTCTGAAATGGGTAAGGGAGGGAAAGACCAGAGAATTTAAAAGCATTTGCCATAACTGTCGAACCTCTATGAAAATTTCCCTTAAGAAATACCAAATTGTAAGTACTAAGCAAAAATTTCCACACAAATGGCTAGTTAACCTCATAAATGCAAGTCATTTTTTGAAAAGCTTCCCTGTATGCTGAAATTGAATTTTTTTTCTTATGAAGTTTATTGGCAATCAAATGATTACAGGACCTGGTGGACAAAGGGAGAAGTATGAGTTAAAGGAAAAAACTCTTCTAGTTGTTACATATAAAGGGGGAGAGACAGGTAAACCTGCAGATTACTTTTTACCTGCTGTCTACCCGTCATCCTTTGGGCCTCAAGTTAATTACCATTTCTTCAGGCCAGCAAACCTTTCCTGACCCTCTGACTCTGCTTACGCCTCCTATTACTCTCGTGGAGACCTGTGCGTTTCTTTCATAAACTACCACTTGTGTTCCTGCAGTTATTTGTTTAGTGGCTATATCTTCCCCTAGAAACACAATCTGGACCACAGAACCGAGGCCTTGGCTCGCCGGATCCACAGGGTTTAGGGGCTGAGCACCAGATCTGATGCACAGTAAGCATGCAATTAATATTATTTTACTACAGGGATGGATTACAGGAAGAAAAGAAACAGTTTAAACAAAATGAGCTCTAGAGAATTTGGCTTTGTTCTATGGTACTAAAAACTAGCTAATGTTAAAGTATCACAGTTTCGGTAGCTTTTAACTAGAGACAAAAGCTCATTTAAATGAAAAAAAAAAACATATATAAAAAACACAGAGACACAGACAAGTGTGTGGTGAGAGCCAGAGAGTAAGGGGGTGAGGGTAGGTAGAGGCGGGCAGCGTGAGGGCGGATGGGGACCGGGAGAGACTTTGCTTGGGGCAATGAGTGCACGATGCAGTGTGCAGGTGATGTTTTGTTGAGTTGTACACTTGAAAGGTTTCAAGCCAATGTCACCCCAATAAATTCAATTTAAAAACAAAGAAATAAAAGGGTCTTCTATGATTCCAAAAAATAAAAAAATCATTTATTTCCAGCCTTCACTGTTCATTAAAGACACTGCTCGCCAGGCACTGCTCTAGGCACTGGTGTTACTGTGGAGACAACCCTCCCTCAGAAAGCCTTCCTTGTCTGCCATGCCCTCTCCCCAGCACAGTGGGCTATCCGCTCCTTTGTGGCTTATCCGCCCCATAATTGTGCTTATCTGTTTCTCCTGCTAGGATCTTCACTTCCTGAAAACACATACCTGGCCTTCTTTATTGGCTTTGGAAAAGCAGTAAGTTTGTTGATTAAACTGACAAAAATGAATGAATAAATAATCTATTCCTTGTTTGTAAGGAGTTCCATTGGATTGAAGACGACACATATAATCAAATGTTAATAAGACACATTTTAAAATAGAGGGTGCTCTCTGATGGGGGCTGGAAGGAAATAATATCAGAGAAAACATGATGGAGGTGACATATGAGCTAGACTCTGATGGGTGAATTAGACTTTCTAGATGGAGAAGGATATGAAACACATTCCAGCCAGATAAAAGAGCAAGAGCAGAGACACAAAGAAGAGAGTCATCTGTGTGCTGGGAATATTGAGTCACATGTATAACGGATGGCTCACCTTGCCTCGCACAGCCCCAGTCAAACAGCCTTGTAGCGTGCACTGCATGCGGGTGGCTGTTAGCTGGAAACCACATTTCCCAGACTGCCTTACGCCTGGGCTTCCTGATTAGCAAGCTGGTGAACTTGGCTGAGGACTTGAGTCCACATGCCTGCTGCTTTCGCTATCGCTGCTGCCAAGACTGACTCTTGAGGCATTTCAGTGGGAGTGATAACTGAAGTCCCAGCATCCAGTCCCTGGCAGGGTAGGTGGATTTCGTTTAGCTGGCAAGGTACACCTCTGAGGCAGTGTGGTCTTGGAGTCAAACACTAGGAGCCAGTTCTGA
The DNA here is from genome assembly GCF_000412655.1 of Myotis brandtii. Taxonomy (NCBI): domain Eukaryota; kingdom Metazoa; phylum Chordata; class Mammalia; order Chiroptera; family Vespertilionidae; genus Myotis; species Myotis brandtii. The sequence continues at coordinate 14,662,030 of NW_005354291.1, forward strand.
TTGCAGCAGAGATAACAGCCCCTTTGGTGGGCCAGTTCTGAGGGGTGTTCTGTGATCACTGCTGGGAGTTCAGCTTGGACTTATTTCTTAAGCTTTTCCAAGGATCAAAGTTCACACACCCTGTGTTAAATCCCCTTCTGCTTATATCACAGCCTGAAATGAACCTGCCCAAGATAATCGGCTCCCCCAATGGGATGACAAGGTGGGGTTTGCAGGGGTGGCAGTGGGAGACAGGGCTGGAGAGTAAAGTCAGGACCAGTTGTGAGGAACCTTGCCTATCAAGTCAAAAGGAGACCTCATTCAGTTAGTAATGGTTAAACATCAAAGTTTTCATACAAGACAGTGACCTGTGCCTTAGGAAAATTTTAGAGACAAAGGGAAACGGAATTGAAAAAGCAGACAAATTCTATAAATCCAAGGTAAACTAATGTTGAAAGAAGGAATGAAAATAGTCTGTCCTCCTTATGTTAATGATTACCCCCATGGCTAAGCTCCGGCTGCATCCTAACATTCCTGCCTCTCTTAAATGCTTTATTTATTTCAGGTAGGACACCAACTGTCCAGGGGGTAGGATATGGTCAGTCACCTACTGACTCAGGTCAGCCTCTAGTCCCACAGGTCTCTCTTTTGGTTTTATGTGGTTGGGCAATTTTGTTTGAATATGTATTTTAGTTCCTGATTATTTCCTACTTTGACACACTAACTTTTTTTCTAAGGGGGGAGGAGTTTGCATAAAGTGTATGCTCAGGATCAAAGTCCATAAATGGGGGGGAAAAAACATTCTCTGTATTTATTTTTAAAATGTTGACTTTTCTCCGATCTTAATTACATATCGTTTTGAAACACTGCATAAATTCTAATGAAGAACACACAAGAACATCTAACCACTCTCAGTATTTAGGCAAAGAACATCAGATAATCACCTTAAGGCAGTTATGAAAGCAATACTAGAACACTTAAATACAAACAACAGAATCTACACATTATATTATTAAGCAAAAAGGATTTATTAAGGCATTTTAAGGAGCTTTCAGAATCTCCAGGAGGGCCAGAGTATGTTTACATGCCATCAGCTGGTCACCACTGATTACGTGCAAGTCTGGATGCCAAGTGTTCAATCTATTAGAAGCCAATGCCAGAATCTAAGCAACAAACCAGTGCTGCTGAGCTTATCAGTAGATCTAAACAACTGCCTAACATTTTCCAGTTTGGCATCCAAATTCAATGAGTGGGCCTGGTTGGCAGAGCCTAGGTCACATACTTGCACTCTAGCTGCAAGGGAGTCTGCGTGTGAAGGTGCCTGGATGGAGGCTGGTGATGCCATTTATTGAGATGGGGAACACTGGAGGAGAAATGGTTGGAAGCAAAAGGAATCAAGACATGTTACATGCGGGCTGTCTGTTAGGCATGCAAGTAAAAATCTCACATGTGTAATTGCCTGTGAGTCTGAAGCTCAGAGAGAGGCCAGAGCTGGAGATTAAATACAATCTGGAAATGAGTATATGGAAGGTACTTAAAACCACTGAATGAGCGCATTTAGGGAAAGAAGGCAGGCAGAGAAGGGAACAGAGGGCTGAACCTTTAGGCTCTGGGTCCGAAAGAGGAAAAGCCACTGAGGGAGCCCAGAAGTGGCCCATGACTGTTGTGTCTTGAAATTCAAGAGAGGAAACTATGTGGGGTGGGGCTGGGGAGTAGTGGCCAGCTCCACGGAATATGCTAATAAGCGAAGTAAGGAAAAGACAGAAGCCCCTAGTATTCTTGAGGAGAATGCACAGCACAGTAGAGGATCAGAAACGCAGATTCAGATAGATGAAAAGTAAAGAGGAGGAGGGAAGTCTGGGAGATCAGATGGAGACCATCTGCTTGATGAATATGTTTTGCCCTGAAGATACAATGGGTGGGCACTAAAGGCTATGTGAGGTCAAGAAAATAAAATAGGTCATTATAACTTCCTTTAAAAAAATAATAAAACTTTTGGTTTGTTTCTCTTCAAGCTCTCTTAATTTGTTTCTGAGTGCACGTGTCATTGAAAAGCCTTTTTTAGAGTCATATTACAAAACAAGATTCAACAATCTGGGTTAAGGAATAACAATCACCTTCAGGCAGAAAGATGGGCATTGTTTCCTAAATTAATGAGTTTCATTAATCAAAAAAAAAAAGCCCCGACCTCCCATCTTCACCCTTTCATAATCTCTCTCTGTACAGCTTTTGCAATCACCATCTTCCCACCAACGAACAATGACTGGGTTCAGATTCCAGAACATTCCTGAAAAGAATCGCTCATTTGGGCTCACCAAGGACATTACGGGAAGTCAGGCCCACAAAGTCTTGCAGCTCATCCAGCATTTTTTTTTTATATATTTATGAAGAAAAAATTAACCGGGGGTGAGGGGGTGGGGGGAAGGCAATGGATCCATGAGAATGTTTTAAGATAAAAAGGTGGAGCAAATAGCCCAGGAATAGAAGACAATGGGACTGAGCCAGGGGGGTTCCTGGCTGGTTTACTGATATGAAATCATCATGAATATGAAGTCCTGGAACAGATGAGTAACTGAGAATAAGAGAACTTCTCTGAGGATTTAAAACAGGAAACCCAAACCTGTGTCTATGCTGTAGGTCCAGCCTGGTGCCAAATGGCAGCACGGCTTTGTATTTTATAAGCACAGAATCGTCTTTAGGGATACAAAATAAAAATCACAGCTAGGAGCTAATAGTGTTTACTGAGCATTTCATGTCTACTATATCATTTAACTCATGGCACAGCCCTGAGGTGTTTGGGCTGTTATCATGCCCAGTTTTCAAGCTGAGGAAATGGAGATCAGTAAGAAGCTAAGTAATTTTCCAAGGCTACATAAGCTTGCCAGGTGGTAGTGTGTGAATTCAGTCCAGGTCTGGGATGCTGGAGGCTCCTTCCTAACTTCTCACCACTCCAAAGCACCTCTGGGGATACCTATGGCAGGACTGAGCACTTAGCTAAGCAGACAGAGAGCTGAGACCCATATACACTCACCCAAAGCAAGAGAGCTGAAAGCCAAAATTAAAGCTGGATTAAGTATACTTTTTATTGGGTACAGAAAAATACAAAGATTATAAATGTGTAGCTCAACGAAATGCCAGAGTGAATGCCTATGCAACCAGCATCCAAATCAAGATATAGATGGTTACCAGCTCCCAGAACTCCCCACAGGCCCCCTCCCCCAAAGGTAACCACTACCCTAACAATCACCAGAGATTAGTTTTGCCTGGTCTCGAATTTTATGATTGGAATCCTATTCTTCTGTCTTTGGCTTATTTCACTCAACATTATGTTTGTGAGGGTCATCTATGTGGTTGCATGTAGCAGGGGTTTTTTTTATTTGTATTACTGTGTGGTAATAGAATTACTTATCCACTGCATTATTCTCATGGCCTTTCTGAATAGTGCAGCTATGAACATTCTCATACATGCCACTTGGTAAACAGATTTATAAGTAGATTTTTAATAGGGGAATTTGCTGGTTCATAGGGCACACATATATTTAGCTTTAGTAGATACTGTCAGAAAGTTTTCCAAAAAGAAAAGCCTAGCAGAGTGATTTAAAGATTTTCTTCCATGTTAAATGGGCTTTCAAGTAAAAACAGAATTTTAAAATACTGAAGGATAGCCCTGCTGGAGTGGCTCAGTAGTTGAGTGTTGACCTGTGCACAAAGAGGTCACCGGCTTGATTCCCAGAAAGGGCACATGCCTGGGTTGCAGGCTCAATCCCCAATAGAGGGTGTGCAGGAGGCAGCCAATCAATGTTAGATGTTTCTCTCTCATCAATGTTTCTATCTCTTTTTCCTCTCCCTTCCTCTCTCTCTTAAAAAAAAAATCAATAAAAACATTTAAAAATTTTAAAATACTAAAGGATATCATAAATATTATCGTAGGGTCATTCTTGAATATAAGAAATAAACTACAAAAGCTAGTCTTTGTCTTGGAAAATCATCTGAATGATGGAAGTCATGATTCCCAAAGCTTCTACACTAATAAAAGACAAACATGCAAATTGACCGTACCTTCGCTACACCTTAAGCCACGCCTACCAGCCAATCAGAGGGACTATATGCAAATCAACCCAACCAAGATGGCGGCCGGCAGCCACGGAGCTGGAGCAAGCAGGAGGCTTGGTTGCTCCAGTGATGGAGGAAGTCAAGCTTCCCGCCTGCTGCAGCCGGCTCTGAGCTCCACTGAAGGCAACAAAATTTCAATTATAGAAGGTAAATAAATCCCAGAATAAAAAAGAAAGAAAAAGAAAAAAAGGAGAGGCTGGGAGCTTCCATCGCCGGGGGGCTTGGCCAGCCTGAAAACGGACCCTCAGCCCTTCACCCAGGCTGGCCAGGCACCCCAGTGGGACCCCCACCCTGATCCGGGACACCCTTCAGGGCAAACCAGCCGGCTCCCACCTGTGCGCCAGGCCTCTATCCTATATAATAAAAGGGTAATATGCAAATTGACCCTAACAGCAGAATGACTGGTCACTATGACACACACTGACCACCAGGGGGCAGATGCTCAATGCATGAGCTGTCCCCTGGTGGTCAATGCGCTCCCACAGGGGGAGCTCTGCTCAGCCACAAGCCAGGCTGATGGCTGCCAGCACAGCGGTGGTGGCAGGAGCCTCTCCCGCCTCCTTAGCAGCACTAAGGATGTTCGACTACAGCTTAGGTCTGCTCCCTGCTGGTAAATGGACATCCCCCGAGGGCTGCCAGGCTACCAGAGGGATGTCTGACTGCCAGCTTGGGCCCGATCCCCCAGGGAGCAGGCCTAAGCCAGCAGGTGGACATCCTCCGAGGGGTCCCAGACTGCAAGAGGGCATAGGCTGGGCTGAGGGACCCCCCGAGTGCACAGATTTTTGTGCACCAGGCCTCTAGTTGTGTAATAAAAGCTAAAGAGAAAATTGGCTGAAAGGGTTGGTGCACATAGTAACTGGGCTGGCTACAAACTAAGGTAGAGAGAGAGGAGCCATTGGCTGAAAATTGCAATTTCTAATCCTCACACCTTGCTATGTGAGACCTGGAACCTTAATGTCTCTGAGCCTTGGCTTTTTCACATTTGTAATGATAGACTTGCATTAGTTGAGCTCTACATTCTGTTTTGGGTACAGAATTATGTGATAGAGAGAGGTAAAAGACAGAATGCTTCTGTCCTGTCAGAAACAGCAAGAATTAAGTCCTCTATACTCATTATTTTATGCACCCAAAGCTAGAAGATATAAAACCATAGCTGTACTTTTGTTGAAAGACAAAAATAAAATAAAAATTGAGGTTAACTGGGTTGGTACATGAGGAAATGCAGGGGAGTTCAAAGGGCAACGTAAGTGTTGGAGAAACATTTGGGGATCTGATAAGGAAGGAAGTCTTTAGGGGGAAAAATTTTTGAAAATATTTGGCCAAAATGATCCCAAGATTTAAAAATGTTCTTTTGGGTTCCTAAATCATGATGTTAATTACATTCTGCCATATACAACCCCCAGTTCTCTTTCTTCTTACATATGCCACTTCCCTTCCCTCTCCTCTTGTTCCCAGGACACCTGTAATATATCAAACACATTCCAGTGGGTTTGCCATTTTCCTATTTTTACTATGTTTTTCAATAACTGCGGTCCTTTATACTTTTCTTGAGTTGAGAGCTTCATTTTTATTCTTTCTTGTTTAAAAATAAAAATGTATAAGTTTACTAACTTTCCTCTGCATGCAGTTTTGGCTACATCCCATCAGTTTTGAAATTTAACTTTCTCTGCATCACAACTTTCTAAAATGTCTGCTTTTGTATTTAAATATCCTCTTTTGCTTCTATTTTTTAGCTACAATACCAATTAATAAAGCTTAAAATAACATGACACATGTTCTTAAGTTGAATAAAACGCATCTTCATGATATCCATAAAAAAAGTTTGTCATGTTTGGTAAGTTTTTGAAATTTTCCCAGAATCCATCCTTGCTTCTTTGCACTTAGATATGCTTTAAGAAGGTAATACATCCTGTCATGTGTATAACATTAGCTTGTCTTTGCTTTGCAGTGTTTAAACAAGAAAGTAAATTGAGCCAGCTGTATAAGCAGCACACAAACCATGTCATCCTTCTTCGTCTCCTCTTCTTGCTCCCATTGACCATCTGAGGTCAAGCCAGCTCTGTGAGGCTGCACTGAATTTTTCATAGATAAGGATTTCTTTTGTAAATACATATTTTGGAAAATAAAATTTAGCACAGAAAAAAAAGATTATGGAACACCAAAATCCATATAAACATTGAGATGACCATTCTGATTTGGCACACAAACGGCAGTGTGGGATGCTGAAACAGAAAAGGCAAAAGTGGGGTGGGGGGAGGGGGGCGGAGTTAATTTTCTTAAATCTTCTTCTGAAGTGACAAAAGAGTAATAAGGCTTATCAGGTTTGTGGCACCAGGAAAACAAATCCCCTCATTTACATCCGTGAATAGCAGCTGAATTTATAGCTCAGGATAAATGGCAAGTCAGAGTGACGCTGGATTAGCAGTGTCCAGCATTTACATATGAACAGTAGGAAGAAGTGGGTACCTACTATGACCCTGACTGAACCACTTAGGAAACGGAATACTCCAAGTGAAAAGATCCGCTGACGCTGCAGTGTGGCGAGTGCCAGTTAGATGCACAGAGCCCACGCAGCATTTCACACACAAATGACAGGCAGAAAATGGCACTAACAGTTATCAGGTCCAGCCAGGTTCCAGTCGAGATTTGCGTGCATTATCCCAGTGAAAGGTCATGAAAATCCTGTGAGTTAGGCGTTTTAGCGGTGAAAGAGCTGAGACCCAGGGAAGTTAAGTGACTTGCCCCATTGTCACAGCCTTCCACGGGCAGAGCCAGTCATCAGTGATTTGAAAGCCCACAGAAGACAAGAGCCTGTGAATTGGAAGCCACACCCCCTCTTTATTTATTCCTCTTCTATTCCTCCTCCAAGGTACGTGGGCCATTTTCCAATTCATATTTTGCAATTCCCTGAGAACTGGTAAATAGTATATATTAAGACTCAGATGAGAAGATTATGAAGAGAAAGCAAGTTATTTGGCATAATTATAAAGCTTCTTTAAAAAATCCTCACCCGAGGATATTTTCACTGAATTTTTTTTGAGAGAGAGAGAAACATCAATCAGTTGCCTCCTGTATGCACCACAACCAGGGATCGAACCCACCACCTAGCTATGTGCCCTGACCGGGACTCGAACCTGCAACCTTTTTGGTGTACAGGACAATGCTCAACCAACTGAGCCATCTGGCTGGGCTATAGGCTTTTAAGTAAATATATTCAGATGTTTACATGGTAAGTCTAAAATATCAAGATTTTGTTTCTTGTAGTACTTCAAAAAATATATTCTTATTTGGATAACTGGAATAATACAGAAGTAAAGGAGCGTGGTAAAATGAATAGGGCGAGCCAGTTTCCATCACAAGGAAGGGATGAGAACACATTTAGAAGGGGGGAAAACAACAGCAACAAAGCAGATCTAAATTAACAATTGTGCCAGGTGTTAGGATCAAAGAAAAAAAGGAAAAAGACAGTGACAATTTAATAGTCAGCCTGGCCTTCAAACACCACTGTGCAGTAGGTTTGCTCATCCTAAGTAAATGTTTCTTTTGAAAAAGTAAATATGCTGAGACAAAGGAAAGAGTCTGGCTCAGAAAAGCAAGAAAATATAGACAATATCTGAATAACAAAATGCATGTGCAGTGGATCAAGTAGAACTGTCATTTCCAAAGCAAGGATTATATCTCAAAGTCATTACACATATAAATTAACCAAAGCAAGCAAAACAAAATGTGTCAAGTTTTTAAACTTGGATGGCAGTGGTGGTACACCAAGTCAGTAGTCTGTCTTTCTAATTTTTCATTCTTTGACTAGTCATTCAAAGAATTATCTATAAGCTTATTATTTTGCGTTTTGAGAAAAAAATAATGTGTAATTCGAGACTTGTCCTCTAGAAAGATGTAGGCAATAGTCCATTTCCACAAAGGTAAGTGATTAAGTAGGTTATCAACTCTGTTAATTTCTGACTCTGCTCAGAAATCATCCTGCACAGACACAACTTTCTCTATTTTGATACTAAGGCAACTGTTTTAACATTGAATATGGATAAATTCACCACACTGGCAAAGCATAACCCAGACTCAAGTCTTTGCTGTCCTGTACATCACAACTAAAATGAATGGATTTTAGAATCACAATATGAGAGAACAGAACTTCTCAAAGGAAGTCAAAAGCAAATCCTCTCTTTTCATTAACAAAAGATTAGTGCAGGGGTTCTCAACCTGTGGGTCTCGACCCCTTTGGCGGTCGAACGACCCTTTCACAGGGGTCGCCTAAGACCATCCTGCATATCAGATATTTACATTACGATTCATAACAGTAGCAACATTACAGTTATGAAGTAGCAACGAAAATAATTTTATGGTTGGGTCACAACATGAGGAACTGTATTTAAAGGGCCAGAAGGTTGAGAACCACTGGATTAGTGTATTTCCAGCATTTGGGGTGTGAGAGGGGCCTTTGACAAAGAGAATGGCTCTCATGAAGGCAACATTAGAAAAAAAGTGCTAAAAAGAAGTCAGCATCTCAAATGTCCTACTTTTACACAACACTTGGAAAAACTGAAGATGGGCCTTTGATATTCTACCACCACAAACAATCTTCATTCCTCCAACTTATTATTGTTAGCCTTTCCTGCGCGAAGTCAGCATATAATAACGTAAGATCCCTTGGCTGATTTTTCCACTGGAGCCCTTAGAAGTCTGAGACACACTTAGAGGCATGCTTTGGGTCAACTATGATGTTCCAGAGGTCAGGGAAAGATCGCGGATCAGCCAGAAATAAAGACCCCTTACAGCTGTCGGAAAGGGCATACAATTTTAGTGTTTGTCAGATATAGTGCATTCAATGTTAAGGTCCACTGGAAATCAAATCTTCTAAGAGAAAGATTCCTATATCCCAATCCCATTTTTTTGTTTTGTTGTGCTGGTGTGGTCGTTTTCTACTGCTATTATAACAAATTACCATGAACTTAGCATCTTAAAACAATACCCATTTATCATCTCACAGTTGTGCAGCCCAGCAGCCTTGGCTGGGCTTTCTGCTAAGAGCAGCTGTTCTCAACCTGTGGGTCGAGACCCCTTTGGGGGTCGAACGGCCCTTTCACAGGGGTCGCCTAAGACCATCGGAAAACACACACATATATATATATAATTACATATTGTTTTTGTGATTAACCACTATGCTTTAATTATGTTCAATTTGTAACAATGAAAATACATCCTGCGTATCAGATATTTAGAATACAATTCATAACAGTAGCAAAATTACAGTTATGAAGTAGCAACGAAAATAATTCTATGGTTGGGGGTCCCCACAACATGAGGAACTGTATTAAAGGGTCGCGGCATTAGGAAGGTTGAGAACCACTGGCTTAGAGTCTTACAGGCCTCGGTGGAGGTGTTGGCTGGCCTGGGCTCTTATCTGGAGGCTGTGAAGGTAAATTTGCCTCCAAGCTTATCAGGTTTTTGTCAGAATTCAGTTCCTTCTCAGTTTCCTAGTAACTCCCTCCAACCTCAAGCCAGCAATGAATCTCTGACTTCCCCTTCCCCATCAGCGAGGAGAAAGCTCAGCGCTTACAGGCTTGTGTAATTACATTACTAGTAAAACCACCTGGATAATCCAGGATAATCCCATTATTAAAGTCTCTGAGTAGTATCCTTAATTACACCTGCAAAGTCCTCTTGCCACACAGTAACATACTGCCAGGCATGCCACCAGGGGCTGAAAGTCATGGGAGCCCAAATATTGACTATCACAGTAGGTTTTCCATTAGATTCCTCAATTCCAGAAAAGACCATTATTCTGCAAAAAGACCAAAATTCCTCAAAAAGACCACTTCACCTTGATAATCAATTATGAATTAATCATTAAATTGTTTACCTGTGCTTTCCTTAATGGATTACTATTTTTTGTTTGCACCACCATTCCAGGTAATAAATACTACAACCCTAGACCTGAATCCCTGGCTTTGGTTGACAACATCCAGATCATTGACTCCTACAGAATATTGTGGTACTGCATCCCAATCACAGTTTTCCCAGGTAAAATCTGAATAATTATAGGACCTCTTGGCACAGTTACTTCTTCAAAGACAAATAATCTTACTTAAAATTCTTTATGCATTTCAACTGGTTAGCAATTACTAGTATTTAGGGAGAATAGCTGGCATGAACCAAAGCACTCTCAGCTGTGAACAGTTTATAACTTCATACAAGGGTAGGGTAATACTTCCTACTTTATCTCCAAAACTAAGTTGAATGACACACCAGAATTTGTCCTTATATTTTTAAAATATTAATGAAAAACCCAACCAACATTTACATATGATTCTTGGCATGATAATGAAAGATACACATTCCCTGCCTTCTAGGTACTTACTGCCTAGCACGAGCTGTATGACATTGTGATGGGGACACAAAGGAGGGGCTCAAAACCAGCTTTGAAATATTTGTTATGGAGGGAACATCTGAACTGAGTCCTGTCAGTCAAATCTAAATGTTAGCCAGAAGAGCCAGCTCAATGGTTGAGTGTCCACCTACAAACCCGGAGGTCATGGTTCGATTCCTGGTCAGGACACATGCCCAGGTTGTGGGCTCAATCCCCAGTGTGGGGCATGCAGGAAGCATAAAATATATTTAAATGTTAGGTAGAAGAAACGGGAGAAACAGATATTCATTCTAGGCTGAGGGTCCTGGCACATGCAAAGAAAGACAAACAAAAGTGAATATGGATAGGGGAAGGGATTAGTGAGCATTGAAGCTGAAGAGGAAGATAGGGAAGCATTCTTTCATGAAAGGCTCCTCTAGGTCATGTTAAGGAAGTTAACTTTATCCTAAAGATAATGGCATGATGGGGAGTGGGGGTTAGGGATGAAGAGTGTTAATCTGAGAAGAAACACATGGGGTCTGTTATTCACATTCTGGGTAGAGTTTGAAGAAGGGATTAGAGAGCAATTAGCCTAGAATCAGTGAGTTAGGAGCTAATAAGCCAATAAAAGCATGAAATGCTAATAGTTACCACATTAAGGCAGTGCTGGCCCAGGGGATGGAGAGGAAAGATGGGTTCCAGAACATGTTAAGAGAGGTGGGATTGACAGGAAGGGGAGGAGAATGGAAGAGGAGGCGGCAAAGAGGACTGCCAGTGTCCTGCTACATACAGGCACCTTATCTCATTTGATTCCGACAACATCACCACATGTAGTAGGCAGGGCGGTCACTCATTTATCAGATGGGGAAAATGGCTCAGAGAGGTCCAGGGGCTTCCTCAGACTTAGTGAATGATAGACCCAGCATCAGAAACTCTCTCTGACTCCTCAGTGAAGGGCATTTCTGCTTCTTGTGCAGAGATTTTACTCACAGTTAACCACATCATGAAGATTTCAGGCTCACCATCCTCAAAGTGCATTTTAGTAAGACCTCAACTGGTCATTAAATGATCGGTCCATCATTTGCATTTTTTGAGTTGAAAAGACAACCTATAGGTCAAAGTGCCTATAACTTTTAATAACTAGAACAGTTCGCAGAGATAAGGGAGAGAGGATAAAGTCTCTAATGCAGCTAAGCATTCAATCACTCAACAGGTATTAATAGAGAACCTCTAGGTATACTCTGACATAAGGTCCTGAATAATAAGCAGCTTGTTCTCATAATACCTAATACAGACAGAAAAACACAGCAACCAAATCGAAAGCATATTTAAAGAGAAAATGGGGAACAAGAACTGCAATGGAAATAGAATGAAATGCATACAGGAGAGCCCGAGAAAATAATCCAGTGGATCTAAACATTTAGAACCAGGGATGGGAGGACCAAATGAAATAAAATGTCTATAGAAATTTAAAAACTCACTTGTTTCAATAACGGTTTGCTAAGAGAAAGTAATCCCATATTTCTAAAGATAATTTTACCACTTTTCTTTTTTGGTCTATGCTCAATTGCTTATCTACCAGACTATGCATTGGAGGGTGTGAGTGTGTTTAATTGAAAAGCCAAGAGGGAAGAAAGTGCATAGAGTCAATCCTCAGTCCTTTAAGAGAAATAATACACTTCAAACGGGTGCTTGAGAGAAGCCTTGGCCATTTCTCTGAGGGTGACCTGCTACTTCAAAGACCAAGAAGTGACCTGAGAAATGGACCTCCCCCATCTCTCCCAGTCACCACAAAGCCTCGACTCATTTGTTCTGAATGTTTGAATTTCTAGAAACACATTAACCTTCCCCCTCCTTTATGATCAGCTTCCCCCTCTTACAAGCCATCCATGATTGAAGTCGTTGCATTAGATTTTTCTATCCGGTTGCTATAGAAAATATAAATATTTTTATAAAACTCCAAAAGTTAAAAGTCTTTCGTATTCTGCTTTTTACCTGCATATTTTCAGTCCCACTGAAAGTAGAAAAGTCCACTTTTATATTTTAAACTATCCTCAAAAAAGTCCATTTATTTTCCTAGAGACTGATGGCTCAAGTCCTTTTCACCTAAACTAAGTTAAATATTACATTTCATTCCTTTAATCCATAAATATGGACTGGAATCCCTTCTTGGTAGTGCTACTGGGCTACACCCTTAAGGAGCTTAGAATCTAGGAGAAGCTATCACTACCACGCACAATAGGAAGTACTACATGGAAAACATGCAAATCGCACTCAATAGGGGTAAAGGTCAGATCCTGCTGTCCCTGCTAATGATACCATGAAAGAAAACACCGGGGTTCTATGAAAAGAGTAAAATATGCTGCACTTGTCATGGAAGGACTGTTTGCTATTCCTCATAACATATCAGTGCTCAGCAAAACAAATGTACTCATAAGAATAAAAACTGAGCTGCTTATTAAACATGTAAGTAGCACTCTGATTTGATTCGGCTCCCTACTGCATTGTCCTCATTATCCTAAAAACCTTGAGAATCACTTCCCTAAAATTCCAACAGAAACTCTCTTATCAAACTTACTTAATAAAGATGGAAAGTACAGCACAGTAGCTGTGTTAAGTATACAGATTGCTACCTTTAAAGACAAAATGAGAAAGAACAGTCTTCATTCCCATCACAGAAAAAATGGAGGAGTCTCATCGAAGACCATACCTTCTATGCGCATCTGAAGAGAACACCTCACCTGGGACTGGAGTGTCTCAGAGAAGCCTTTTGCTTTTCTGTCAGACTAAGGATTGACACGGCTGTAAGTTTTGTAACTAAGACAACAATCCCTCTCCTCTGTAGTTTAGTTTCGGCCTGTGACTGACATCCCCAAATACAAGAGAAATTGCCAAGACTTGAGCTTTTATTGAGTGAAGTGGAGTTTTGGGCAAAGGAGTGGCACAATTCTTATGTTTTTTAAGGTTCACTCTGGCTGCGGGGTTGAAAACGGGCTGAGCTATGATAGCAGCCCAGGTAAGACCCAGGCAGGAAGGTGGCAGTGGGGTGGTGAAAGGGAGTCAAATCCTGGAAAATATTTTAAAAATAGAGTCAATAGGATTCTCTGACACATCAAAAGTGGGGTATGAGAGAAAAAGGAGTCATATGAGGTTAAGGTTTTTGGTCTCAGCACCTGGAAAGATGGATTTGCCACCTACTCAAATGAGGAAGACTGCAGTGGACCGGATGTGGGGGCAAAGGTGGGGAGGCAGGAGTTTTGATATGTTCATAAAGTCTGTTAGACATCCACTTGGAAATATGGAGCAGCACCTGGATATTCATATTTAAAGTTTAGGGGAGAGGTCTTGGCTGGAGATAGGAACTCGGGAGTTATCAGTACATCACAAGGACTAGGTTCAGCGAAGGACGCGACACTGACCAGAGAATTCTCTTAGCGTGAGTGCGCCTTCTCATTGCGCCGTGAGGGAAGCACCACTTGGGCAGAGAGAAGCCGGCTCTCTCATTTCTCCACGGGACATCCATCCAGGCTGACCTGATTTCAGACATCACACAGGGCGGGGGGCCGGGAAAGGTGGCTGCTCTTCACCCACAGAGCGTGAAGGTCACTTTCCCATGGTGAAGTGAGGGGGAGGGAGATTAAAGAAAATCTCGTCAAACACAGTCCTGGGAGAACCCTTTGGAATGCCATGTGCCCAGGGAGTCTCACCTATTTTAGGGGCTCCTGTTTTCTCCTCAGGTCACAGGCACATCATTTTTTGCAGATAACACCAACAATGGGTCTATTCATCAATTTCGTGAAGGTAAGTGAGGGCTGGGAGCAACTAAGACAAACTCATTCTCAGCCGAATTTGTTATCATAAACAAAAATATATATAGATAAAGATTTAGAATATTTGCCATGCCAACATTAACTTTCTATGGGAAGCAAAAAAGGCACCAGATGGTTAAGCTTTAGATATTCTCAGTGGATGACTAAAAGAAGGCAAATATCAAACTAATGTTTTACATTTAAGCCATGCTTAGAACCATCAAAAGATCACTCACCTGCACGCAAGTCCTTTCAGCGTTCAGTGCACTCAAGTCCACTCAGCATTTTTGGAAATGCACATACAATGTCATCTTTTGAGTATGCTACTTTTTTGAAACTTCCATTGTAATGTACTGATAATTCAGTTGGCCAACTTTTACACTCACTAACCAATTCTCTATGAGGTGAAAACCGGGCTGCCAATTACTGATAAAAAAAGGAATAGAGTGAGAAGAGAAATACCCCAGTGGTTAAGGAGAGCTCAGTACCAACTCCTCAGCAATCAACCTAAAGTAGACCTATGTAAGGGTAAAACTATCCATTGCTCCTTCTAGATAGGGAGATATTTTTGTGAAAATAAAACCTCTATGTAAGGATAAAAACCATCCATTCATCCATCCCTCCTTCTGGATAGGGAGAGATTTGGGGAAAATAAAACAATATTATAAATGGCACCATATGAGAAGTCCAAATCTTGTTTTAAATTTTTATCAAGGACTTATTCTGCCAGGAAACACTTCCAAAGTGGAAAGGTTTTGTCTCAACTGCTGTGGCAGCAAACACTTCCGCTGGAGCAGTGAGAGCAGTATCAGGATACTCGCTGGCTTCCACCGCTTTCAAAATATTTGTGTTGCTGCATGCTCATTTGCCAGTCTATGTGACTTACAGTACTTTGTGTTCATCTGGGTGTAGTCATACAATTATGATTCCAGAAAATGTTACAGAAGTTGGTATAAATATGCTGCAATGGAAAACCAGAAGTTGTCCAGCCAGTGTGGCTCAATGGTTGAGCATCGGCCCACGCACCAAGAGGTCGCCGGTTCAATTCCTGGTCAAGGCACATGCCAGGGTTGCAGAAGGCAGACAAGCAATGTGTTTCTTTCTCATTCATGTTTTTATTTCTCTCTCCCCCCCCCTCTAAAAAATCAATAAAAACATATTTTTTAAAAGTTATAAAAAAAAAAAGAATACCTGCAGTCTATCTGCCCTTCTCACTATGTAGTTACCATATTTGCAAATTATGGTACAAATTAGTCTTTACTTTCACAAGCCCGAGGTAAGCCTAATCAGTAACGTTCTGAAGCACTTAGGAGGGTCAGATTTAAATAGCATTGCTATAAAATAGAAACAGACTCATAGATACAGAGAACAGACTGATGGTTGCCAGAGGGGAGAGGGGACTAGATGAAAAAAGTGAAGGACTAGGCAGTACCGATTGTTAGCTACAAAATAGTCAAGAGGATATAAAGTACAGCATAGGAAATATAGTCAATAATATTGTAATAACTATGTATGGGTCCACATGGGTACTGGTAATGTCAGAGGGAACACTTTGTAAAGTGTATGATTGTCTAACCACTAGCCGTACACCTGAAACTAATACAAAATTATATTGACTGGAAACTGTAACTGAAAAATAAAATGTAAGAAAGAAAGAAATAGTATGACTACATACTTGTGAGAAAATGCCCAGCATCTTATGGAAGTTGCTATTCAATACTCAGTATTTTACCAGGCAGATTCTCTTTTCACAGCTAAGGAGATCTTTACTTGAGCTTACATTAATGGACAGAGTCGGGATTTATTAAATCTTCTTCACTAATCTGTCAATTACTTTTATTATTGGGGTCATGATTACTAGGAAAACCTTTTAAAAAGTCTTTGGCTTTGCTTTGTGCTCAAAGTTAATCTTGAAGAAAGAGGACTCCCCAGAAGTGGGCACAAGTGGCTAGGAAGGCAGCGAAGGTCTTGGGCGCAGAAGAGCGGGCCTGGGGAAGGGCAGGAGCAGCGCGAGGGAGGCTCTCCTGGGTGGGGACCGTGCTTGGCACACGGCAGGTGCCCCCGATATCTGGTGAGTAAACACTTATACACAAATTCTACTGTAACAGTTTGGTCAGATTTGAGAAACTTCAGAACTATTTTGGAATATCAGCAAATTTGGGGTGAATCTAGATATATAAATTAGCCACCTTAAGGATAATATTAAGGATAATATTGGCCCTTTTTTAAGAGAATAAAACTGGGTATTCTCTTATAGCAACAGTTTTCCAGGAAAAAGGGAAGGGACTAGAGCTTCCTTTGTCCTCTTAAAATTAGGAAAGGGTCTGAATAAAGCAAAACCCCAAGTCTAGGAGCTGGCTAAGGAAGGAGAGATGAAAAACCACGGGTGCTAGGGGCTTCCACATGCTACCTTTTCTTTTCTCATCTCATCTCATCTCATCTCATCTCATCTCATCTCAAAGCATTTACAGAGGCTCCTTTTCATTCACTAAGGAACTTATTCTGTTTGAACACAGAAAAGTCACTACTCTTACGTCTGGTGTAAATCCATTTCTCCAGCGGATCTTCTGGCAACTCTGGAATCTCCTGACTCCTGCCTCTCCCCTGAAGCTGCCCTGAACCATGTGGCTGGCCAATGCCTCCCTGTAAGAACACCCCTCAGAGAGCACAATCCTCCTCCTCTCCCTCCTCTTCCTCCGAACATCGGCTCCCTCGGGAGAGCAGAGGCACCTGTCCCAGCTTCCACTCTAAAAAGTGTCAGTGACAACGAACCTCGCACAGTTTCACTCAGTGAAATACAACAAGAAACAACACGGATGTTCTCTTCTGGTCATCAAAAGAGATATTTTTCTCTTTTGTTTTCAAATGCTGTCTTGTGAAACTTCTCAAGAACAAACATATAATATAGAATCTGACCTTTGAAAACCATTCTCCACTTAAATAGAAATTCACATAAATTACATTTCATCGCATGGTTCCTAAAGCTCACTAGATGCTATTTATACCTTTTTGTTATAAGAAGACATTCCAAAGAGAGAGTGGCCAGGAGTGTTCACATTCCTCCTATCATTCACCCCCTCCCCGCTCCCCCCAACAAATTAAACCCAAGTTCAAGTCAGCATGGCTATCTGTCTCAATGGTTCTCAGGGTTAGCCACGTTTTGACTATAACAATACAAATTCTAAACCCAATCTAAATCAACAAAACCTGATAAATGTCATGTAATCAGCCGATGAAGGATGAATGCTGTTAACATTAGAACAAATAGTTTGTCATTACACTGCCTGTCAAGTGAAGACCTTCTGATTTCAAATTCAAGCGCTCTGTATGATTTTATAATATAATTGACATTTTCTTTTCAATTTAAGAATATCCATCTTCCCACCCAGAGTCCCCAATACAAAATCTCGCCAAGCTGTTTACTCATGCAAAAGCTATTAATTGCTTAAAGCCCCTCAGGTTGTTTTCAGCAGTATTTGCTTCTGATATTTACAAGAGAAACATACATACCCGGGCATACCTTTGTGCCTGGTTGACGGTGGTGATATGATGTCCTGAGTGGCAAACTGCCTCTATCACACTGATCCATCTGCCTTCGTCTATTAACCACCACCTTTACTAACGCGTGTGCAGACTACTGATCACACCTTCGCAACTACAGGGAGTTCAATCTGGCTTAGGTTTAACACAGCTCCCCCAACGGGCAATCAGAGGATAAGAAAGGGAAAGGGAAAAAAAAACAACTAAAAAAGAAAGACACAGAAATCAGCAAATAGGTAAAAATGAGACAGGATATGCTAAAAATGGAGAATTTAACTGAAACCTTTGCCAATGCTTTTGGCAACTGAAGTCATTTGATTCAGTTCCACCAAATTAGCCAGAGCACTCTCCTTGCACAGAGCATGCTCCAGAGCAGGCAGACCCCAGCTCTGTGCGCTCAGGCAGCAGAGCCGGTTAACCGCTCTTTCATTCCTTAAGGATGGCATCTCCCAGTTTATACTGAATCATCTATTCAACAAGGCGATCTGGCTTCGACTGCCACATACTTAAAAGCAAGATTTTGATTAGTAGTGGGAGCGAGAAAGGGAACTAGAAAGCATGACAAAGTTTTCAAGGGAGAGACAAAGGAAATAAAGGGCTAGCTTTGTTTGGTTTATTAAATTTCAAGGGCTTTGCCTGCCAGTTTGAAAAATGCATGATATCACCAGTGTGTTTATTAAAAGTGCTGCTTTAAATTGCAGATTGAGCAAGTGTGAATTCCCTTTGGTAGCTGCAGGTTATTGACTAACAATTATATGCAATTTTTGAATGAAAGGAGGGGGAAAGAATGGCAGGACTATGGCTCTAAAGCTGCTGCTAAATGTATGACAGTAAAATGTCCAGATTCACATGGACGCAACATTTCCAGGGTCCCTTGCATTTTAATTGTTCGAGTCTTTTAAAATGATGTTCAGATCAAAGAGTAAAATAGCATAAACTTTGCACAAGGCTTACTTGACAATTTATTACCGGATTTAGGAAGGGGTGGGGAACCTGCCAGAGCATAGGGCTGCTTGCTAGCTAACTTGAAAAATGCACTTGTTTCAGCACAGAAATAACAAATCTGTTTCTGATTCCAGACATTATATTCCAAATGCTGCCAAGAAAAGAATCTAAGGAATTCTTTTACATACACAACATACACAAGACAACTGGAGAGAGGCCTGTGATCTGCTCCAGGGTGCACAACAGGGAAGGAGAGAGTTGAGTTTTTTAGTATGAACTGCCCTCGCGGGAGCAGAAGCACATGCCTGAGATAGTTCTGAGCTGTAATCTGCAACATAACTCTGCTATTATTAGACAACCTAAAGGCTTTCCTAAATCTGTAACTTGTGAAACAGAAAAGGATGTGGACGGGACCCTGCCATGCTGAGCATGCAGGCAGCTGGGAGACACCCACTCCACACAATTCACCACTTTTCCAATGAAACTAGATTTCTAGCTCTTGGACGATACATAAGACCTAAGAAAGGGAAAGAATCTAGTCCAACACCAAAGCCAGGTTTAAATCTCTGTAGAGAATGCTGGCTGGGTAAAATCCAATACTAAATTCAGAAAGTTAAGGTCCATGATGTTCACAAAGCATGCTAAAATTATTCTTAGAACACAAAAGGACTTATACATTAATCCTTTCATAAGAGCAATGGTTTTAAACTTAACTACACAAGGGTATCCTGCTTTACAACTTAATAAACTATGTAATGATCAAGCCAATGATTCAAAAGGATGTAGTTTCGCATGCATCACTTCTGTTTTATTAATACGGGGGAGACTCAGCAACAGAATCCACTTTGGAGAGAAAGATCATAGGAGAATTCTGAAAGACTGAGTCATCCAGCAGACTGAGCCATCTAATGCAACTGTTTAAATTTTTGGCTCACACTGAGTTGACTGCAGTCAACTGAGTTCAATTTTGTTTTTTGTTTTTCCCCTTCTCAGCAGGATGAGTTCATAAAGGAAACTGGATCATTTATTGGAAATAAAAAAGCACCATTTTCTACTTTTGCATGACGGATCATAGTGAGTGTATTTTTAACCCTTGTACCTACACATACAAACCTGTCTTAAACCCGCATTGCCGTAAGTTACAAACGAATCATCAAAGCAGCTACACTGAACAGTCATTCTTACATTCTGTCCATTAACTACATCTCCTATCAATGCTATTTTACAATGTTATTTTACATAATGGGGTGAAGTGTTCCCCCAAAACCCACATCTACTGGGAACCTCAGAATGTGATTTTATTTGAAAACAGTCTTTGCAGATGTAATCAGTTAAAATGAGGTCATATATTGGAGTAGAGTGGGCCCTAAATCCAGTGACTGCTGTCCTTATAATATAGAGCAAACCACCTGACACAGAGATGCAGGGAGACACACAGGGAAGACAGAGCCAGAGGTGCTGCCACAGGCCAAAAACACCTGCGGCCACAGAAACTGGAAGAAGCAGGGAAAGATCCTCCCCTAAAGGCTTCAGAGGGAGCATGACCTCGCCAACACCTTGATTTTGAACTTTAGCCTCTAGAACTGGGAGAGAAGAAATTTCTGTTGGAAACTACTCACTTAGTGGTCATTTGTTACAGCAGCTCTAGGAAACTAATACGGATTTGTTTATCCACTAACCCGTGCCAGTTGGCCAGTTTGCTTACCAGTCTACAAGAAGATTACTACAGGAAATTAGATGAAACATCTAAGTACTTTTACAGCTGTTTGACATTGTGGCGATATCCCACAGCACATGATTTTATGTTTTACAAAATATCTGTCTGTGATGGATTGGGAATTAAAAGTAGAAAATAGTCTTCACAGTTAGAGATGCACTATAAAGATCATTAATATTTATAAAGTTGAACTGGTGTACTGCAATTAAGAAACTTACCATCTGAATCATCTCAGAGAAACTTAATTAGGTTCCATGCAGTTTTAGTGGTAAAAATATTTCATTCTAATTTTTTGAACAAAGTAATCTGTGAATAGTATTCGATATATGCATGGTAGTTTGCCATTGACTATGTTATTTGATTAGCCAGAAACTCACTTCCCACACCATGTTAGGTCATGGATTATGTAAGTGAAGGAACAACACATCATGGCTTTGTTGACCATGGGGACCTTGGCAGAACTTGAGAGAACATCTTCCCAGAGACTGGCAGCTCAGGCGTTGCTCATCCAAAACGAACTTGGGTGGAGTGGGCGTATCTGAGCTACTTTAATGGCAACAGTAGAGAGTGATTTTAACTAAATGAGCTATTATCCTGACAAGAAAGATAAAGGTGACATCTCTCTTTACAAGAAGGCATTTTTTCTAGCACCAAATCAACCAAAAGCTGAGTAGACAAGACTTCAGAAAAAAATAGTCTAAATGGAGAAAAGGAAACCTGCATCAATGTGGGAGGCTGTCTGGTGTGAATGTTTTCTTTTAACATTTAAAGGAAATGCACAGGAACACAATTTAACCCCAAAGAGGGGCAGCCCTGTTTCCTTTAAAGTCAATGGAAATCATAACCGCAGACTCCAAAGCCCTTAGAACCTCAGCTAGCCACAGAAACAGGCCAGTTAATGAAACCTGAAAATGCCTCCAACAGAGGGGAACACACACACAGTGAGAACACAAAGCACCGCAAGGAGCCCTTGATATTCCTGTGTTGAATCTCAATCACCATTACTTTAGCCCGGGGTTGCCTCATCTGTAGCACAAAGGGCAACCTAAAAACCATTACTGTAAACCAAGAGGCTATCCACCTCAGGAAGAGAGCAAAATGTCAACTATTTGTCCTGGCTGCTGGGAGAGCAGAAGTGGGCTTTAAAGGGGACTGTGGATTCCTGGTTAAAACACACACTTCAGCATAAAAGTACTCAGTTGTCATCACATGCCATTCACTTAACTTTCTAAAATGTCCTAAGTTACCACGGAAACTAAGAGTCTGTGAAATTGATAGATTCTTTCATAAAGTGAAATTGCTGTTATGGGAATGGGTGGAGACAAATATGTTGAAGCTGCAAAAGTCATACCCTGCAACAACTCCACACCTGCATTCAATTAAAAATCTAAACCTTAAGCTATCATTAGATCATAATGATTTCAACTGCACTGTGGAAATTACGCTAGGTTAGCAAGCACCCTCATCCAATAAAACTGAATGTTGGCTCTGATAGTTACATTCTTGAGACAACGACTTTTAAAAAAACACACAAAACAACTTTTTAAAAAAAAAATGAGCTCATAACTCATTTAATCTAAAATTATTTTTCAGAAGTATTCAAATTCATTTCAGCCTTATGAGCTCCTTAGAAATCTACTGCAACTAGATAATCTCTATAGTATAAATTAACTTAATTCTTTTGGAGAGAAAAATGGGATGTTCTTTCTTGTTCTTACCCCCTCAGTTTTATCAAATTTGTACCAACTGTATAAACAAATATCCAAAACTCAGCTTAATATTAAAGACTTGGTTGGTTTTTAAGGTGTCAAATTAGGGTTAAAACTGTAAAGGTTAAGTCTAGGGAATCCATGTCTTTCCTCATTAATAGACTGAGGACAAAGGAACAGTTAACAAAGCAAGCCAGGACCACTTTATTTCCAAAAATTGAAAAGCTGTCAAGAATTTCACATCAACAGAATGACATACACTGAAAGAAATGAACAAAATAATCTATTCCAGTTCCGAGGAAATTCATTTTCACTCCCCCATTCCAGCAATCTCATAGACAAACACACTCTCAAATGCCTAAATTAATTACATTCTGACAAGAGTTGGAAGAAAAATAGAATTGAAGACAAAATAATTGCCTCAAAAGAGAAAATACTCCCCCCAAATCAGGAAATCACTACATGGACTCATATATTCACCATGTTACAGTACTTGAGAAGTACTATCATCCATACATAGCTAGAACAAGAACTGTGTCTATAGTAAAATTAACTTCATTCCTGAATTCACACAAGAAAGCTTATAGCAATAGAACTGTTCACCCCTTCTAGTCATTCCTTCCCATGGGCAACTCATCACACGAAAGTTCCCTGATAGGACTTACACTACCACTGTAAACTATTCCTACTTTTATTAAGTTTCCTTTAATTCTAAACTTTTAACCACTTTTGTCTATGACAAAACATACACGAAACACACCCAAAAAGTTCTGGAGAACTATCTTTTCTGTCTAAAAGAAAATTCCATCTCCCCAGCAGGAGGTCTTTCTTCCTGTTTGCAACAGAAAAAGAACAATGACTTTTTCACTTTCATACTTCACAAAACTCCCTCAAACTTGGATTTTAATAGAACCAGCCGTGTGATTTGGACTCTGGTGCTAAGTGACCATTTTTCTAACGAGACCGTCACCACCCACACGGACCCAGAGCCCCCTCACCTTTCAGGCAGAACATTGTGAAGCAGTCCCATGGAGGGGCTGTGCTCTGCTGCGAGCAGCCTGCAGTGCTAGGCACAGCTGTCTCCCAGCCCACCTCCCCAGCGCTCACTGCCAGAGCACGGGGCAGCCGGCCAGCGCCTGCGATTACAGGAAGCCACTGCCCAATCCCCAGCTTTCTGGCTGAGCCGCTGACACCTCCCTATCTCTCAGGCGCTGTTTCACACCACAAAATCGGCCAGGATCATCTTGGAGAGTGAGGGGCACAGGGGTAAGCAGTCGCGGTTCACGGAGGCCAAGGGAGAACAGTGCAAGGCCAAGTCCACTGGTCTGTCGATCACAGTTTCCATTGCAGCAGATGCGGCAGCTCATGTGATCAACAAGGCAAAACAGGAATCACTGGATTCCGTTTAACTGTTTGCTACTAATTATGACTATTCTTGGACTTCGTTATTCCTTTGCTACCCACACTCTAACTTTTTTACTGAGATCAGACAACCCATACACTGGTCCATAGTTAGCACTAAACCTTAGAGGTAAAACCGCACACAGGTGCCTGGGTCTCCATTAATGGGTGAATGTAGGGGAAGTGCTGGTAACATTTAGGGAGCAACATGAAGTGCTGACTATCGTTGCTATTATCACTACGGTTACTAAACTTGAGGGTGAGGGCAAAAATGTGCAGTGTGTTACACTTGTATGGCCCTGTGGTTTTTCAGATGAGGCAACAAAAATAAATATCCCTAAGTTGGCATCACAGCATGTGAATTTCTAACTCTACTGCAGCCACAATCAGATCATGACATTTCTCCCCTCCACTGGAAAGCTACATTCACTCTGGTGAGTTAAGGGCTTTAATGTTTAAAGTTCTCATTTCAAAAAACGGCCTGCTAGCATCAGAGTCTACATCACTTTACTTATAAACTCTTTAACAAGGTTAAAAGGCAAGAGAAGGATTTTTTTTTCCAGCTCTGAAGAGAAACGGTCTCCTAATGTGGCCTTGGGAGCACCCTGCTTGAAGGGCAGTCTGACAGTGAGTGGCCCGCAGCCTCTGCAGTCCCCTGGTCACAGGAAGTGGCCATTGTTCCCAGGGCCCGTTGCTGTGTGCAGGTCTTCCTTTTGACTCCACAGGATGCAGGAAACTGACTCATAGAAACCATCTATCTGTCTGTCTGTGTCCTGGGGTGCTGGCTGCAGCCCTTGCTACATACTACGGATGCTCTATGGCTTTGGATTTGCACATAAGGTGCAGCATATCCTCGCTGGGTGTCTGCTCCTCACCTCCTAGTATCCCCAGTAGCACCTGGTTAATGTTTCCTACCATGAGGAAGTCATTGTCCTTGTTGCTATGATCGTAAAGAAATAGCAGAGACCCCAACCAGAGCTCACTGGGATGAAAAAAATCCTGCATGTGGAATGACAAACAGTGATATTAGCTCTTAGAACAGAGCTGGAAGGAAGCTTATAGCTCTCCTCACTTGGTAGACTGGTTCAGTGATGAGGCGATTTGCCCAACTAACCAGTAGCTACATCAAGATCAAAGCCAAATCACCTGACTCGGCTTTTTCCATCTCACCATGTGACCCTCCCACGGATGGCTAGACTCATATCTTGTCCTTGCCTGTCTTGAGTGGTCTTCTATGCAATGTAGGAATTACGAAGGTACTCCTGGAAGTATTCTTATGGGTTAGATATAACTTTTGAAATTGCACACAGAGAGAAACTCTACAACTTGGATAGTTAAGAATTCTGAACATAGGTTAGTAGACAGGGTTTGGGTGGTTATATGCTCCTAATAGCACTCTATGAATACTCACAGTTAAACCTTTTAATATTGACTACTTTCTTGCTGGAAAGAACACCGAGTTGGAAAGTAAAGAGAATGTGATTGCAGCTGCATCTGTAGCTTTATCTTCTAGCTGATCTCTATAAGCCAGTGATGGCGAACCTTTTGAGCTCGGCGTGTCAGCATTTTGAAAACCCTAACTTAACTCTGGTGCTGTGTCACATATAGAAATTTTTTGATATTTGCAACCATAGTAAAACAAAGATTTATATTTTTGATATTTATTTTATATATTTAAATGCCATTTAACAAAGAAAAATCAACCAAAAAAATGAGTTCGCGTGTCACCTCTGACACGCGTGTCATAGGTTCGCCATCACTGCTATAAGCAGTTCATGACCTATAAATGTGGGGGCTAAATTAACTCTAAGATTCTATCCTTCTAGCCAACTCCATTAATTTTTTTGCTTTGACACATATAGGCATTTATATTAATACTAGTGGCCCGTTGCACGACGATTTGTGCAATAGTCCTTCCTTCCCCTGGCTGCCGGCACCAGTTTTCCTCTGGCACCAGGCCTTTGGTCCGCGGCAGCAGCGAGACTTGGCTTCTCAGCTCTGGCTGCTCCCAGCCCCTCCTTTTTTTTTTCCAGCTCCTCGAGCGGAGGCCAGGGCTGGCTGGAAACCTGGGTCACCCTTGGCTACCCAGGCCCCTAGCCCCTCCTTGAGCAGAGACCAGGGTGGGCTGGAAGCATGGGTCGCCCCCAGGGACCCAGGCCCCCAGTCACTCCTTGAGCAGAGTCCAGGGCCAGCGGGAAGCTTGGCTTCCTCCGTCGCCAGAAGCAACCCAAGCCTCCTGCTCGCTCCAGCTCCATGGCCACGGCCATCTTCAGTCATCTTCAGTCTTCGCTCCGTACCTGCATATGCAAATTAACCACCATCTTTGTTGGGTTAATTTGCAGAGTTGCTCTGATTGGCTGGTGGGTGTAGCGGAGTGGCGGAGTGACAGTGATGGTTAATTTGCATGTGTCTCTTTTATTAGTGTAGATAATATATATGCATTTTATTAGTTGTATTATCTCAAGGAAAAAGAAAATTCTTGCCTTCTCATGGTTTAGTTCAAGAGATAGGTGGGTGAATAAACAACTATACAATACAATACACAACATTAATAATGATCAACAAAGCTTCTTGCCTATTACCATCTAACTAAGCTGCTCTTCCTAGCCAGGGAAAACATCCATAATTTAATGTAATAGGTTGAATGGTGTCCCCCAAAATTTCTGTCTACCCAGAACCTCAGGATGTGATCTTACTTGGCAATAGGGTCCTTGCAGATGCACTTAAGAATCAAGATGAGATGGTACTGGATTAGGATAGTGGTAAGGAAAATAAGAGTGTCCTTATACGAGACAGAAAAGGACCCACAGAGACAAAGAGAAGGCCGTGGAAGATGGAAGCAAAGATTGTACTTATGAGGCCACAAGGCAAGGAACACCTGGAGCCACCAGCAGTGAGAAGAGGCCGGGAAGGATTCTCCCCGAGAGCCTTGGCAGCGAGTGTGGCCCTGCTGACACCTTGATTTCAGACTTCTGGCCTCCTGAGAGAATGTGTTTCTGTTGGTTTAAGCCACCCATTTGTGGTGATTTGTTACAGCAGCCCCAGGAAACTAATCCATTTAGCAAGGTAACAATTATAGGAGAGGGGCATGATTCTTATTTCTTTTTAAAACAACTTCAACTCATGGTTACATGGGCTTAAAAACCTGTTTTTCCCATACCGCTGAACTTACTGTGTCTATATTTTCAATGGAAAAAATAATCTTCCTATAACACTCAAAATCAGCACAAATACCATCTTCTTTTACATTAGTGAAATTATAGGTTTCCCCCTCTGAAAATTTCACAGCATTAAACTCAAGCAATGGCAATAGAATAGGCTTTTACTAACATTAAATGTTAAGAGTACCATTTTTTGTAAAATCCCTCATTTTCACTATCAAACAAGTGTGAATATGTTTGAAAAAATAAAACATGAAAAGGCACGCTATAATAATTTTTTTTCAAACTAGGAAGAAAAAGAATTTATCCATTCAAATTATTATTATCTGCCACTGCTCATCATTACTACTGAGTTTGAAAAGTAAATACCTAGGAAGCTGGGGAGCGGGCCCAGGATGATGAACGCTTGCAGAATTTACAGCCCTATGGGCAAGACAAAGGCCTTGTCTTTGCCAACCATGACCTTAGAGCAGCAACCACTTTTCTCCCTTGTAGGATTACAACATCCAGCATCATGTTAAAATTTAACATTATTATCTCAGCCAGAGGGAGTGGTAGCCACACAACCAACCAAAATATTTTAGATAGTTATTGTCCTCCAAACCACTGCAGTATTATGAAATTTATGTGCTGAAATTTTTTTGTTTCAATAAAATACTGGGAATATGGGTAAATTAGAAATTAATTTGCACAATGCATAGAACTGGTGAGTCTAGAGGGCTCAAAAGTCTACTTTGTTCCTGGCAAAACACAAAAACACAAGAAAAATAGGCAAACCATACTTTCTCCCTGTGCATCCTGACTCTTCACAAAAGTCAGGCAAAGATGGAAAGAACCTTCTCCATACCCAGACAAGAATATGTTTCACATTAACTAGAAAAGGATTCCACACCAGGCAAGGCCTGCTTTCATATCTCTCTGTGTGCATCTCTGTGCTTTAAAAAGTCAGATACTAAAGACATATTCCCAATCACCACCTTCCATTTTTCCCCTACACTGCAGGAGACTGAAGATGCTGAAACTCCCAATACTTTTAACATCACAAGGGCCCTGACTGGTGTGGCTCAATTGGCTGGGCGTAGTCCCATGTGCAAAACAAAAGGTCACAGGTTCAATCCGGTTAGGGCACATGCCCAGGTTTCAGGCTCCATCCCCAGTAGGGGGCACAGGAGGCAGCTGATAGACCTTTGTCCCTCACATCAATATTTCTCTCTCCCTTCCTCTCTAAAATCAGGAAAATTTGTGTTTTTTAATCATACACCATGACCAAGTAGGATTTATCCCAGGGATGCAAGGATGGTACAACATCCGTAAATCAATAAATGTGATACATCACATAAACAAATTGAAAGAAAAAAACCACATGGTCATATCAATTGATGCAGAAAAAGCATTTGACAAAATCCAACACCCATTTTTGATAAAAACTCTCAGCAAGGTGGGAATAGAAGGATCATACCTCAACATAATAAAAGCCATATATGACAAACCCACAGCCAACATCATACTCAATGGACAAAAACTAACACCATTTCCCCTAAAAACAGGAACAAGACAGGGATGCCCACTCTCACCACTCCTCTTCAACATAGTCCTGGAAGTATTAGCCATTGCAATTAGACAAGAAGAAGAAATAAAAGGCATCCAAATTGGAAAAGAGGAAGTAAAACTGTCCTTATTTGCAGACGACATGATATTATACATACAAAACCCTAGAGACTCCATCAAAAAACTACTAGACTTAATACATGAATTTGGCAATGTAGCAGGATACAAAATTAACCCCAAGAAATCTGAGGCATTTCTATACACCAATAGTGAACTTTCAGAAAGAGAGATTAGAAAAACAATCCCATTTACCATCGCACCAAAAAAATTAAGATACCTAGGAATAAACTTAACTAAAGAGGTAAAAGACCTCTACTCAGAAAACTACAGGACGTTGAAAAAAGAGATAGAGGAAGACATAAAGAGATGGAAGAACATACCATGTTCTTGGATTGGTAGAATCAACATCATTAAAATGTCCATACTACCCAAAGCAATCTATAAATTCAACGCACTTCCCATTAAAATACCAATGGCCTACTTCAAAGATCTAGAACGAACTCTCCAAAAATTCATCTGGAATAAAAAAAGACCCCGAATAGCTGCAGCGATCCTGAGAAAGAACAAAGTAGGTGGGATCTCAATACCAGATATCAAGCTGTATTACAAAGCCACTGTTCTCAAAACTGCCTGGTACTGGCACAAGAACAGACATATAGATCAATGGAATAGAATAGAGAGCCCAGAAATCAGCCCCAACCAATACGCTCAATTAATATTTGACAAAGGAGGCAAGAACATACAATGGAGTCAAGACAGTCTCTTCAATAAATGGTGCTGGGAAAATTGGACAGATACATGCAAGAAAATGAAACTAGACCACCAACTTACACCATACACAAAAATAAACTCAAAATGGATAAAGGACTTAAATGTACGACAGGAAACCATAAAAATTCTAGAAGAATCCAAAGGCAACAAAATCTCAGACATATGCCAAAGCAATTTCTTCACTGATACAGCTCCTAGGGCAGTTGAAACTAAAGAGAAAATGAACAAATGGGACTACATCAAAATAAAAAGCTTCTGCACAGCAAAAGAAACCATCAACAAAACAACAAGAAAACCCACTGCGTGGGAAAACATATTTGCCAACGTCATATCTGATAAGGGCCTAATCTCCAAAATTTATAGGGAACTCATACAACTTAACAAAAAGAAGATAAACAATCCAATCAAAAAATGGGCAAAGGACCTAAATAGACACCTTTCAAAAGAGGACATTCAGAAAGCCAAGAGACATATGAAAACATGCTCAAAGTCACTAATCATCCGAGAGATGCAAATCAAAACAACAATGAGGTACCATCTCACACCTGTCAGAATGGCTATCATCAACAAATCAACAAACGACAAGTGCTGGAGAGGATGTGGAGAAAAAGGAACACTTGTGCACTGCTGGTGGGAATGCAGACTGGTGCAGCCACTATGGAAGACAGTATGGAGTTTCCTCAAAAAACTGGAAATGGAACTCCCATTTGACCCTGTGATCCCACTTCTAGGAATATATCCCAAGAAACCAGAAACACCAATCAGAAAGGATATGTGCACCCATATGTTCATAGCAGCACAATTCACCATAGCTAAGATCTGGAAACAGCCTAAGTGCCCATCAGTAGATGAATGGATTAGAAAACTGTGGTACATCTACACGATGGAATACTATGCTGCTGTAAAAAAGAAGGAACTCTTACAATTTGCAACGGCATGGATGGAGCTGGAGAGCATTATGCTAAGTGAAATAAGCCAGTCAATGAAGGAAAAAAAATACTTTAAAAAATATTTTTAAAAAGAAAGAATAAAAAACAGAAGAACCAAGTTAAGCCAGTTCTCTGTCAAAGAAGCCACTCTGTTGGCCAAGGCTAAATCTGAACATCTCACCAAAGTTTTAGAACATGCACTTCAGTTTTCTAAATTAAAAAATATTTTTAAAAAGAAAGAATAAAAAACAGAAGAACCAAGTTAAGCCAGTTCTCTGTCAAAGAAGCCACTCTGTTGGCCAAGGCTAAATCTGAACATCTCACCAAAGTTTTAGAACATGCACTTCAGTTTTCTAAACTGTTCTAGAATACTTCAGTTTTTAGCAATATTCTGAATTTCTCAGAAAAGAGAATTACTGTCTAGGTTTTTCCATATATATATTTGCTACTACAGAGAAAGACAGAAAAAAATTAGCATTACAACTTCACATTGGCTAACTGCACATTTTCCCTGGTGACTGGTCCTGGTTCTAGTGCCCCCATCTGGACACCTCTGTGGGCAACATCAGTTCATCACAGGGAATCCTGGAACACAGGTCTTTGTTCTAGACACTTCCTCCTCCTGTTGTCATCTCACCCTGCATCCTGTTTAATTTTTCTGCACTCTGAACCCAAGGGCGAACTCAACCTCTTCACAGTCACTTTTCTCTTAGGAGAGGTCTGAATCTGGCTTGTTAAAGGAACAGGTTATTGTATGCTGGACACAAACCAGCTACAGAGCTCCAAGGCACCAGCAAATATTTCTCTGGGGTTCTCCAATGGCTTCTGGCCTAAGGTTTCTTCATTCATGTCACTATATGTCCTCCCAGAATCAAAGGAGTTCTGCACTAATTGGCCATTTTAAAATATGCGCTCCTGAGCCCATTCTTAAGCCCATTTCCTCCCTACCCCCCCTTCCTTCACATCCAAGTCTGGATTTCTTGACATCACAACCAAGAAAGCAGCCCTCATTTGACCCCTTACCATGAAATTGTCTCTTATCACATCCAAGGCAGCCTAGTTCTCCCAATACCTAAATGAGTTGATTTTTTTTTTTTTCTTTTTAAGAACCTTTGAATTCCTCTGGTTCCACTTTCCCAGGGAATGTCAAGATGAGTTTCCAACTTGACCTGAGCTCTTAGCTTAGATAACCTCACAGACTCTTTTGCTGTCCTCTGTGCTCCAGAACTCCACCCATGTGCTTAGGACCCCAGTCCACCACATAAGCAACAGCAGCAGGAAGGAGTCTTTACTCTGCAACCTTGCTCCACTCATCCCACCCTGATGTAGCTTCAAAAGGTAGTGCCTGTGGCTGAGAGGTTTCTTCTAGCTATAATACTCCTTTATACCTCTGTAGCAGTTAATTTTTTCTTTCCAAGTCTAACCTCTTAATCTACCTTTATACATTCTACATCTTTCCCAAAGAGTTCTAATTGCTCCATTCTCTCCCTTAAGGAAAAAAAAAAATCATGATTCTAGCTTATGTGAAAAACACAAAGTCAAGATGAATCCCAAAGTCCCCATTGAGCAATAAAGGCCCTTCTGGGCTTGGACTCAGTTCTTTTCCCAACATTTTCTGGCCAAATCTCCCATTAAGTGGCCTTAGGAGGCTCTGTGCCACATTCCATGTGGTCTTACACCTCCACTGTCCTTGCTCAAGCATCATTCCCTTTGTCTGGAATGCAGGCCCCACCCCACTTTTTACTTCTCTTAAGCCTCCTCTGACCACTCCTCTCCCTCAGCAGAATCAATCCCTCCTTGTGCTATGTCACCATGGTTCTTTTTTTTTTTTTTAATCTTCACCTGAGGATATTTTTTCCATTAAATTTTTTAGAGAGAATGGAGGGGAAGAAGGAGAAGGGGGGGAGAGAGGGATAAATATCGATTGGTTGCCTCCTGTTTGTACCCCAACCAAGGCCAAGGATTGAGCCTGCAACCAAGGTATGTGCCTTTGATTGGGAATCGAACCTACAACCCTTAGGTCGGTGGGCCAATACTCTAACCACTGCGCCAAATAGGCCGGGGCACCATGGTTCTTTATTTATGCAGCTATGATAGTGTCACAATTCCGTCTGCCCGCCTAAAAATGAGAGTTCCACAAAGTAGGAACTTGCTCATTCACACTTAACCTCCAATGCCCTGTGGGGTGCCTGGAACATAATATATGATCATTGTTCTCAGCATAAGCCAGAATTATTATCACTTTAATATTTAATGCAATAGCAAAAAATTAGAAGAATATGTATAAAATCTAGATGAAGATATCTATCTAATAGCATAATGATCCCTGGGAAGAGTCATAAAAACATTTTACATATTCCTTAAAATTAAATAGATACTATTTTTTCCTACATAAAACTGTACTTATTGAAACTCATTATTGAATAATAGTTACTGATCATTAAAAGTTAAACTTATGATGGAATATTTATAAATCATAATTTCTTTAGAGATTAATAATCTATCACAATATATAAATATCAAATCATTATGTTGTTATATGTCAATTATTTCTCAATAAAAATACATTATTTAAAAAATCCATAGTCTAAAGAGGCCTCATTTTCAAACCCATACACACAGATACCATTCTCTCTTAAGGCAAGTTCGCTAGAGCAAACTCAGAAAGCAGTTTTCCTGCTCTCATTCAGCCTAAATTAAATGTTTGAAGGATGATGGACATGGAGAGGAAAAAAGAATTTTTCTGGAAATATCATGTAAGAATGTTGAAGTCAGTGTGTCCAGCTGGAGGGAGGATACAAATAATGTCATAATAATTATCCCCAATCCCCTTTAGTGGCTTTGTTTTTCCCTTATAAAACCACTAGAGTCTAATTTAATTCTCTTAAAGCTCTGCCATTTTCTGTAGACCTAATAAATATGTTATATTTTGGAGAGTCCAAGTTAAAGCACATAAAAATAACCTCATTTCGATTACTATTTTAACAACATTGGGTGTTCTAATTCTTGGAATGATAAATATGTACACTCATTTAGGTCTTGTATAATTTTCTTTTGTAATGTCTTGTAGTTGTCACATTGTTCATTAAATTTATTCCTAAGTATTTCTGTGTGTGAATGGATTCACTCTCCAAATTTCATTTTCTAATTATTTGGTGTTAGTATAGAGAAATACAATTGATTTTTGTATGCTTGTCTTATATCCTGCACCCCTGCAATATTCACTTATTAGTCTAGTAGCTTTTGGGGGGATTACCTAAAGTTTTCAAAATACACCACTGTGGTCAGTAAATAAAGAAAGTTTTACATCTAAAAAAAACCAAAAAACCCTTTTATCCTTTCATGCTATATATTTCATCACTGTGCTCCTTGAGGAATCGACTCCTAAAATACCATATTAATGACAATCCCTCCCCAACAAAAAACAACTAACCTAAAATAAAGAGGCTATTTGCATCATTTTTTCCTAAACATCTGAGTACTCTAAGGAAGTTAAAACAATAACCAACCTTCAACTATGGAAACAGGTGCAACTCTCCTGCCCACACAATCCCCATCCGAATCATTCTAAAGAGAAATCAGCCTACAGATCAGAATTATTCAAGATCACAAGGCAGCCAACCAGGAGCAACACAAGTTCTGCCACCCTTACGTGTTAATAAAACATCAGCTCATAACCAGAGAGTAACTGAACTATAATTACTGTGAATCATCAAGCAAAAACATAAAAGTTAAAAGGAAGACATACAGTAAGTGCCCAGCCTCCGGATAACTTTTTATTATTCTGATACTTAAAATTTATAAATTTAAAATATTTCATTTTTAAGCCAACTCTATATTTGAAAAACCCAAAGCTCTGTAAAGACCTGGAGGATTCCCATAAAAAGGTAGTTTATTTCTGAAATCACCACATTCTCCAACTTCTGACCCACTTAAGCCTTGGCGACAACGGTGAAAGGAAGGAGCTAATCATTTCCCTTTCAACTGCCAAGTCTTCTCTCTGAGCAGCCAGGCAGCTTGAAACTTCCCAGGAATAGCGAGTTATTTCAGAACCCATAGGATTTACAACAATAATGGTTTGAGGAAACCACAGCATTTAGGTTCATTCAGTCTTGTTCCCTGTGCTTAGCAGTTTAAAAATAAGCAAGAAAATGATTCTTCAATTTGGCAGACCAATTCCAGGGAGGCGTCCTGCCACAGTGCATGATAATCACAGAGTTACAAGGTCCACAGAGGACAGCTTTCCACAGAAACAGCTCTTTTCTGATCCTCCTCTTTGATCGCCAAACTGATCTGAGCCTTTTTATTTTTGTTTTATCTCTTCTTCTCTTCTACCTTCCCTTCCCCCCCGGCCCCCCTCTTTCTCTCTCTCTCTCTCTCTCTCTCTCTCTCTCTCTCTCTCTCTCTTAAAACCAGTAAGTTAAGTCTAACAGAAGTCTGCAATTCTGCCGATGATAATGGCTGGCATTTTTGTTCCATTTTTATTTAATGCATCTCTGCAAATTCTGCTATTAATGATAATAATTCTACAACCTCTCAAAAGGGCAAAAAAGAAGAAAGCTACATGTCAAAAACAGTAATACTAAGTTTAAAGTTTGAGATGCACTTATTTCTTTGGAGGCAGGTGTGCTTTTGACAGCTCTATTAAGTTATTCCACGGTCTCTAAGGATTCCAGTTCACACAAAGGAAAGGCTGCAGCCTGGAGCCCTTGGCGTTTTTGTTTGTTTTTTGGGGAGGTTTTGTGTTTTGTTTTTTTTTTCATTCAATTCTTTGAAAGCTGAATAAATTTTGCTTTTGTGAGTGGAATCAAAGTTACACCAGAGAGCCTGTTTCCAGGGTTGATGGCCCTCTTTGCCTCTGCTCTCATTAGTAAGTTGCCTGTCTTGGGCACATCTATTTAGAAAACTTCTGTGTGATACAGAGTGAATGGAAAGCTTCCCAAACCTGCTCTGAAAGGTCAGCAAAGGAATGTGTCACTTGACCTTCACAGGGCAGTCAGGAATGTCAGAATTAAAGAAACTAACAGAAAGGGACACAATCTCAATACTATTTAGGAGAGGGGAAAGGAATGCCAGGGCACCGCCTCACTGGGCCACGGTGGGTTGTGGGGTCTTAAGCAAGCTAACTGGCCTCCCTGGACCCCTGCTTCATCGGTCACAGACATCAGACAGGGCTATCTCTGAGGTGCCTTCCAGCCCCAGTAAGTTAGCCTTGTTTTGTTAAGGTAACTCCACTTGGATCCCTTCACAGCGCCAATTTGGGGGCTATATGCAAATATTTACTCAAATGCTCTCAAATGGCACCAAGAGAGAAAAATATGTGGTCATTGCTTCAATAAACCCTCTGTCTAAATAACAGCTACAGTTGGTTTCTCTGATTAGGTATACACAAAATATTCAGAATTCTCTGAAATTCTGCTTCATCTGGAAAGAAAGACATCTTTACAACTGTCATCATCTCTGAGATTTTACATCCAAAACACACAGTAAACGCTGGGCATCAAAAGCTTTGGATATCAGGAGTGAGCATCGTCTATCAATTCTCTAATGTTTGGAGAATAAGAGAAAAGGTAACAGTGCTTTTTGAAATTGTTGTGCTTTTCTCTGAGCCTCAATTCTTGAATCACACAAAACAATTTTATTTTAATCTCTATTTTCAATTTATTCAAATTGCATACAAACATTTTTGCATCTCCCCTGTCTGTAAATCAAAGTATTCACTGAGCAACTACTGTAGGCCTATCATACAAAATGGGAACTGTGGCATTTCAACACCAACTACTAAACGATCATGCTAATTCTGAATTTTGGGATATGGTGGTTTATTAAGAAACTCGCAGAAAGGGCAGAGTCCAGTCAGCTTTTCAGTCACGTTTTATACAATTCCCATTTGTGTTAACGAGGACCAAATGTCATCTAAAGTGATTGGCCAAGAATATTTAGTGGAGTAGAGCTGGTTTCAGATAATGTTAATTATTCAGAGAAACATGTCTTGTCTTCACAATTTTTTTTGCTTTTCTATAAGCAGATAATGTGAAGAAAGATACGAAATTGAAGATACGAGGAGATTTCACCCATAGGAAAAACAAGAAAATGTATGTGGTGTCCAAACATCAGATAGAGAGAAGAGAAGGGAGGGAGAGGAGAGAGAATGAGAACTTAACAAGTTATTAGAGAAAGTGAATAATGGTGGAACAAAGCTTAAAAGCTACACTTGCTTATTAAGTGAAACAACGCAGTAATCCTACTTGAAAACTCAGTGTTATAGAAGTGTTTAAAAATTAACGTTTACAAAAAGAACTGGGATGCCCAAATATAGTCACAATTCCACACATTAATACAAACATGTCCTTCATTCAACTGTACTAAAAAGAGAAGCCAAGAGAGGATAGACGTGTAAAAAAACATACTTACGCACAGCACAGTAACATCCCATTTATCGAGAGATCACTTTTCTGACAAGCTCACCCACTCAAAATACAGTCAAAAGGTCAAAATGACTAGATAGCATCTCTCACAGGGCTGTGGCTCAGGTCAACACTGCTGTAATAAAGTGGATTGCCCAGAGCCTCCACACAAGGTAACAAATTAGAAATACCAAACAGAGAGTGGTGGGGACAAGAGGCAGGCATGACTGCACGGTGGGGTAAGAGAAAGCTCTGCCTACAGCACACGTAGAATAAGAGACATGCAGTGGAGACGCACTTCACACCGCAGCAAGAATCCTTGTAGACCTCCAGAGCCACCAGGGCATCACCAAGGTTATTACAAGGTTCACCACTATTCATGGTGACACCAAGGCATCAGAAGCAGGTTTAATTGTGCTCTGTGGATTGAGCAGAGATGTTGCCCCACATCACACCGAGAGTGTGGGACTAAGTCACAAAAAGTAGATTCAAGTCCAGTCTGTGGCATTACCATCCATATGGCTGTAGGCAAGTCACTTCATCTTTCAAAGACTGCTTTCTCACCACAAAAAGGGCCACGCCACCTGTCCTGCCCATTTCACAGGACTGTCACGGCAATGAAATGAGACCAACCAGGTGTGACTGCGGAGCACACCAAGACCTGCAATCAAGACTCTATCTGCAGAGTACACTTTAGAAAAATGTCTTTTATTTTAAAAAATGTATTTTGAAATTTTTTTAAATTCTGAAAGATGAATGAAGCAAACTTCTGTTATATGGAAACTAGAGGCCCGGTGAACGGATTCGTGCACCGGCGGGGTCCCTTGGCCTGGCCTGCAGGGATTGGGATGAAACTGGCATTCTGACATCCCCCGAGGGGTCCCGGAATGTGAGAGGGCACTCTGCAAAGTTGCTGTTGCTCAGCAGCTCCTGCATTGAGCATCTTCCCCCTGGTGGTCAGTGCACGTCATAGCTACCGGCCGGTCGGCTGGTCGCTTAGGCTTTTATATATATAGATGCAAATAAATAAAAGGCATATTCTTCTAGCATTTTATATAAGCTAACATGTAGTCCATATGATCGAAATTTAGAAACCTATCTCTAACTAATCATCACTTTTTTATAATAGCTTTGTTTCAAAGAAAGTGCAACTTTTCTCCCAGTTCAGACAGGCTCTCTGATTTAGAGAGGCCACGATCCAACACTTTGAAGGTACAGTTAAATGGAATGAACTTTTCAAGGAATTTTCCCCCATGGGGAATGGACAATAGGTCAGTAGGCAGAATGACAGAGGCATCTCCAGAAGAAGGCAGAAATTCGACAGGCATTGCTATTCATGAGCTTTCCCTTGGGTGGGTGAGCAGGTGCAAGCAGTCCTCCAAGTGCATTAGCAAGGCTCCGTGCCACTGTGCTCCAGCAGGGACATGGTGTGTGCTGGGACTCCTCCGTTCTGCCTGCCAATTTCCCAGCATTTCCCTTTGTTCATCAACACGGTCCTGGGCTCGGAGCGCAAAGGGAGACCTAGATATGGACTGACGTAGTGCATGCATGCTCAGGCGCTTGTTGTCCTTAGTTCTCAGACCAGACGAGTTTCTGAGATGCACCCCTGATCCGCACTGCATCCTCAAGATACCACTTCTGGTGTGTGGGGCCCTTCCACAACATAGATGTGACAGTGGACTGTCCACAGAAACACCATCAGTCTGTGACTTGTAGACACTGTGCAGGAGCCATCTGGACTCCGCACAGTAAAACCCTACAAAAGAAGTGAGGTCCACAGAAAGCACCACTTGCCAAGTGAAGGCAGTGACCTAACTTTTGTAGGTCAGAACTGACATTTTTCTGTCTAATAAAGTAAGACAATAAAACAGGAGAGAAAATTGCAAGTATCACACGTGGACATGCGGTAAAGGTAAGCATTTTCACAAAGCTTTTGTTTCGTTTTATATGCAGCAGGTCCTCGGAAACTCGTTTCATTCAGTCTCATTTCGTGATAAAGGGGATGAGAAAAGATAAAAATCAATTCCGGGTCAGGACGACTGTGTGAAGTTTGCATGTTCTCCCAGGTCCTCCCCATGTCTGTGTGGGTTTTCTCCAGTCTCCAGTCTCCTCCCACATCCCAGCGGTGTCACAGGAGGTGAACTGGAGTGTGTACATTACCCCAGTCTAAGTGAGTGGGTGTGGGTGCAAGTGCGCCCTCTGATGGAAGGGCATTCTGACCAGTGTGGGTGCCCACCATGCTCCCTGAACTGCCGGACTGGCCACCATGACCCTGACTGGGAATCAGTGGGTTGGAAAATTATTCTCTTCCTTGCTTTTACCCATATTTCTTAAATGTATGTAGTGCCCACATTTATTTCAATGTTTAATATTAGAAGCGTTTTGGGTCTTTATTTAGAAGTTTGGTGATGTATTTTTGTGACCAGAAATGTTGCCGTTGCTACTTAACTCTTCTCTATATTAATTAGCCTATTACAATTGGTTTCCTTACATGTTGTTTCATTTAGTGTTGCAGTTTCCAAGAATCTATCAACAGCATTAAATGAGGACTTACTGTATATGCATATGTGTGTATATGTATAAGTGTGTGTGTGTGTGTGTGTGTGTGTGTTGTGTGTGTGTATATATGCAATGGGTGGCTAGGAACAAATGTAATATATGATTACTCTGGACACAGGCACACTTTCCAAAGTCACTGACTTAAACCAAATACAATTAAACTTCCTGGACACTGTAAACCCCCAAACATTCATACCACAGATCCACTCTAAAAGATTCTTTCTCCCATTCCAAAGAAGCATTTGTTGTAGAGAAACCTAACTCAATTTTCTTAGAAACTAGAGAAAAATTTACTAATTCCATTTTTGTTCAAATCTTTATTAGTTAGAGTGAAACATAACCTTCAAAAGTCAGTTACATAACTTTCCTCTGGTTACAATGACATAAGAACAGGGGTAACTGGATCAACTAACACCTGTCCCAATGTGTAGGCTGTAAACCAAGGTCTGATGATCCAAAGGAATGTTGCCCAAGAGGAAGCCCAACCTCTCCGGCTTCATGAAGCATCAGCTGTACACAAGAACAACCCACATGCAACAAGGTGTCTCAAAGATTGCTCATAAAGCAAACCGAACTGGGATCCTTAGAACACAATCACATGCAGGCATTCAGACCTAAGGACAAAAAAACTGGACCTGGAAAGCTAGCAAGGAAAACAAGTACTTGAACGATCTTGTTATAGTAGAAATAGAGTGTGTTGATTAACTCTGCAACAAAATTACTTTTTTAATCCTCACCCGAGGATGGTTTTTAATTAATTTTACAGAGAGGAAGGGAGAGAGAGAGAGCGAGCAGTGGGAGGGACAGAGAAAGAGAGAGAGATCGTCCAACCGGGGATCGAACCCGCAGCCTTTTGGTGTATGGGACAATGCTTCAACCAACTGAGCCACACCAGCCAGGGCTGCAATAAAACTACTTTAAAGTAAAAATCAAAGTTCTTTTTCCAGGAAGTCAAAGCACTTTTTTACGAAAAAAATATGTAAATAAATAACTACCCGTCAGGATGACCGCAGCAGCCACGCCAAGCACTAGCCACAACCACCCACGAAGGAAAGCTCACAAGCTGTCTTTTGTATGTTTGTAAAAGAATCCCAAACCAATCCAGACTGAAGCAATACACACCTGTTCAGCTAAGAACTCTGGTTTATCTCCAAATGTAATCCAGAAACACCAGATACCCAGTTTCTACCTGAGCTGCGGCGTTTAGAATTACAAAGTGAAAGAGAACCTTTGGGAATAGAAGAGAGGGAACTGCACCAACAATCAAATAAATTTATTCTCACTTTCTCTTTTAAAGTTTACTCAAAAGACAAAAACCAAGTGATACAGTTTATTGAAATCTCAGCTGCTTGTGGCTTTCACTTACAAATGGGCTTTTCTTAGAGAAAGATAAATATATATGGAACCCAAATCTGACAATTTACATGTACCACTAACATTATTTTAACCAGTTAATAAATTTGTTTTTATCCTTGTCCCTTGCCTTTTCCAACCATGTACAGACACTTTATCTATGTCTTAAAAAACAAACAGACCTAATTTATTACAAGCTCACAATTAGTTGTGCAAGCAGCATATGCAGACTCCCAGGGGACTGCCATCGCTTTATTGACGTAGGGGACAGGATCAGAAAACGGTTAGCAAAGGGAAGGCCGAGTGGAGAGGTGTGGAGATGCATGGTTTCTTTTCCCCTCGGAGAGTATCCCCTCCTCTGCCTCCAGTCTACTGCCACCTCCTTCCATTATCTTCCATTCATTACTGCCTTTAGCGCAGCCTTTTTCTAAAACAGGAGGCCATGAGAGTGGCAGGGCAGGCACTCTCCATGCCACCCGCTTAATGAGTGCCCGCCCTAGGGAAGGCTCCGGGTGCCAGGTCACTCCAGGTCACGTCCATCCAAGCCCTCTGCACCTTGCTCAGCCAGAGGCTGCTCCTCAGGTGGCTTCCCCGAGTGCTGCTTTATAGAAAGTCTACTAAACATCAGGCGCTCTCGGAACACAAGACCCCACCACACCCACCCGGATCCTGGGAATGAATCTAGCAAAGGGTGGCACTGCTGGGG
The DNA here is from genome assembly GCF_000412655.1 of Myotis brandtii. Lineage (NCBI taxonomy): Eukaryota > Metazoa > Chordata > Mammalia > Chiroptera > Vespertilionidae > Myotis > Myotis brandtii. The sequence goes on from NW_005354291.1 coordinate 14,703,098, forward strand.
GGAGCAACAACTGGGAGCTCCAGCTGACAACACCCCCTCCCTCCCCAGGGAGATAGTGTCAGACAACGGCTCAGCTAGACAAGCACTCACCATGCACCCTACGTGTTTAAATAGCCAAAACAGGATGCTTCCAGCACAGTGAAGGGCTCTAGCAAGAACTAAGTAAATAATTGCTCGTGATTGGTCAGTCATCAAATGTCAGCCGTAAGTGACAGAGACCACCCCGTGATGCTGCGTTTGAAGGTACAGAGAAGAGGTTCTGTAAGTGCTGAGGAGGGTCAAGTGATAGAGACAACACTGCAACCAGCTTACAGCTCCCCCAGCCTCACACAGCACATCTCGTATATGAACAATATGTATGATGACTGTAAATCAAACCGAACTGGGATCCAATCACATTTATTAAGACAGCGATCACCATAAACAGCATCTTTAATTAGGAAGACTAGAAATTCAAGGTGAAGGCTACCCACATTTCAGAAAGCTAGGAAAAACATAACTATACCTTTGAAAAGGACAGATGCTGTTGCTACAAGAACAAATAATTATTAAAACCTGTGGTTCCTTTTAATAAGAATAGGCTAACATGAAAATCTGTTATAAAAATTTCGTAACTGCCTTTCCTTAGGTGCCTATACAATCGCTTCACACAGCACTTGTCTCTTCTCAGCATCGACAGCCCCGTCCAGGTTCCCGTCCCTGGAGCTCCAACCCATGCTGCAAGCCCTAACCAGAGCGGTTTTCCTTCAGCATCACCCTGACCGTGTTCACACTGCAAATACTTACTTCCTCTCTGCAAAGTGCAAGACGCTGGATAAAACACAGGCTTGATATCAAAAACACTGAAGTGAGGCGAGGTATGAAGCACACACCCAAACAGTCTCAAACCAGAGCATTTGCCCTTAAACCAGGAAGTTGCTGTATCCAAGACTCTAGAATGTTCTCAGTACTTTCCATGTCATTCCTCTTCTTCTTAAAAATATATTTTTATTGATTTCAGAGAGGAAGGGAGAAGGAGAGATAGAAACATCAATGATGAGAGAATCATTGATCGACTGCCTATAGCACGCCCCATACTGGGGATCAAGCCCACCTGGCATGTGCCCTGACCGGAATTTGAACCATGACCTCCTGGTTCATAGGTCGATGTTCAACCATTGAGCCATGCCGGCCAGGTTCATTCCTCTTCGTGAAGCATATACTGAGTTCCCTGTCTCATCCTATCTAAGTATGCCCAGTTTTTCCTTCTCCCTGATGATCTAACCCTTCCTTGCTTATCAAACCAACTATTATTTTTATTGAATAATTATGGTATCCAGATAATATTTATTAAATGAGTTAATTCATGTAATGTGTTATTAATAGTGGCTAGCCATGGCAAGTACTCATTAAGTGTTAGTTATTTTTAGTATTTATGGGTGGGTTGACAAAATTAGACATGACTTTCAGTTTGGTATTTTAATCATTTCAGGATTTCACATAAAAACTGAGGTAGAAACTATGTAAAGGAAGTGATAGCGTCCACCTGGGTTGCCTATTTCTATACTGAAAATTCTACAGAAGAGTGTATGCTCTACTAGGATAAAGATATCGTGACTCCACTGACTTTGATGGTAACGAGGCGGCCATCCCCACAGACAGTCCCATTAAATGCAACCAGATCCAATTTGTAGGCTGACAGAGAATTTACAGAACATATTCTCACTTATTCAATAATAAGCTGTACCTGCTACCCATATATATGATGAATAACTATTATCGCATTTTACAGAAATTAAAACTAGAGCTTAGATTTATGCGATTTGTTACAAGTCACACAGTTAGCAAGTGACAGAAGTGAAACACCCAGATTTCCTGACCTAGTGCTCTTTGCATCACTCAATCTCTCTTTCAACTAAAATTTGTTGAACACCTACTATGTATGGGCCATGCTTGGGAGAACATCGGTTATTGAAGCACACCAAAAAAACCTCTCCTATCTTAGAGGTGAAATTCTAGTTTGAGGAGACAGGCAGTACCAAGATAAATACATAATGTATATAGTATATTCAGTACATACTATATGTAATATAGTGCTTTGGAGAAGAATAGAAATAGGAATAGGAAGGTCAGGGTGAGGATAAGGTGTGACAGTTTTAAATAGGGTCACTGAGATGACTTCTGAGCAAAGATCTGAAAGAAGTGAGACAGGGAGGGAACCATGTGCACAGCTGGGATTCCAGTAGAGGGAAGGTCAAGTTGCTGGGCATGTTCCAAAAACAGCAAGGAGACTTAGAGGACAGTGAGGGGAAAGCAAAGGTGATGAGGTTAGGGACGCAATGGGTGATGAGGCAGATCAGGTAGGGCCTTATAGGACCTGGTACTGACGTTAGTATTTAAGCTGAGAAGGAAAGCCAGTGAAGGGTTTTAAGCAGTGAAGTTACACAACATGATTTATGTTGGATATTTTACAGGGTCACTGAGGCTCCTGTGTGAAGTTCAGCCTACCTTGCAGTGGGGGTGGGGTGGGGTGGGGGAGAGCAAAGGTGAAAGCAGGGAAACAGGTTAAAGGTGAAAGCCAGGGAAATGGGTCAAGAAAAGGCTGCAGTAGCACTGAGCTGGCCCTCCCTATCAGGCATAGCATCATCTAGCCCATTCCTCCCCTCTGTTCACTTAGTCACCTTTACTAATGGTCAAAACAGTCAAGATCAAACATTTCTACAAAGTACTTGGGGCATGTTCAGTTTGAGTGGAGCAACAGGAAACAGCAGCCTGCCACTAAAATTGTGTGCCCACAAACTCTCTTTTGATGCACTCAAAAAAGTTCAGAGTAGCAAGCACTTGTAAGGTTATGTTCATCAATATAATTGACAAAGTAAGCACACAGTGCAAATTCAGAGAGTATTGGATTGGCCCATTGGCCTGTGCAAACAGCACTATTAACAGTGTCACAGAGGAGCGAGGTCCACCCAGTCAACAACCATTTATTGACAACTTAGCCTGGGGGATAAAAAAGACACATAAGACTTGGTCTCTGTCCTGAAAGAGGTCACAGTCCAGCTAAGGACACAGACAAATAAACAAAAAGTAGAATCCAGTGTAAGAGAAAGGCAATGACTGAAGTATGTAGAAGGTAGAGAAATAACATAGAGAAGGGAGTATCAGCTTGGCCCTTAGAGGATTGGGCTTCACAGAACTTTAAAGAGAGTCTAGAAGGTTAAGCAGAAGTCAACAGGCAGAGGAGGGGACTGGAGCACCCTGTCATGGGGAATGAGAAAGGTAGGGGGTGGGAAATGGAAAGTTCTGGAGTTGTAACGGTCCAGCATTGGTCCATCTGTCATTTCTAGAGGTAAACAGGGCAGGGGACAGGACAGGTGGAACAGGGTTGTGTGCTATGGCAAGTGATACGGGCTCCACTCTGCAGGCAATGGGGAGCCACAGAGAGTGACCTGATCCTAGTATTTGTATTTTAGGAGGATTGTTCTGATTGCCTGTGGACTCAAGGATGGCTCAAAGGAGGACAAGAGTGGAGATAACAAGAAAGAGACCACTCAGAGGGCAGGTAAAGCTGGCAGGGCCTGAGCTACATACAGCCCAGACGGACAAGCCTTGTGCACAACAGACCTCGAGGAGAGGAAACTGACAAGTGAAGAATTTCACAGAAAATAGTGTAGTTTAAAAAACTTTAATTTGGTAGAAAATGTTAGTTAAACCAAAAACCCTTGAAATTACATGGAAATGTAATACATTTTATAACAGCTGCAAGAGACTTCACAAAAAGCAACCCTAATTAATATGCAGGGTATATTTGAATTATTTTTAAAAATAATTGTTTGAAAAGAACAATTTAAAAAATGTTTCCAAAACCCAGTAAAGACATTTCAATAGGAAAGAACACAGGTTACTCACTTCCAAAACTAAGCTCTGACAATAAGTTACTTCTTTTATCACTCTAAGACAGCAACCTTTCAACCTTCTTCAGCTCATGGCACACTCACTGATTACTAAAAGTCTGTGGCACACCAAAAAATATGTTATATTTTTTGCCGGTCTGACAAAAAATTAGTAATTTTGATTCATTCACACCAGACAGCTGTTGTTGTGTTGGCTGTTGTCAATTTTTTATTTGACAACCTCAGGGAAAAGAGGTCAGTGCCCCTGACTAAATAGCCAGGTATTGCATGTTTTAAAAATCCTTGCAGCACACCACTTGAAAATCATTGTTCTAAGATATTTCTAGTAATCTAAGTATGTCTAATTCTCTAAATAAATCCACAAACTTTTTAAAATACGTAAATAATGGGTAATACATAAAACATCATTTCAATAGAACTTCATCAATTTAATAGAAAATGAAATAAATTTTGCAGCAAAATAAGAAAGTAAGACAACAGGGACTCCCAGCCTCAAAAGAAAAAATAATCAAAGGTGAAAAAAGGGCAGTTTCAATGAACCAGATCAAATATTAAGTGGCACTCACTGCCTGAGTCTTTCACAAATATCAATGTCAGTAGAAAGAATGCAGGAAAACATTATGTTCACTGCAAGAGAATATTCTTCTTATCTCCTTTATCAAGACACGGATAAACTCCATTTACCTATTTTCCCCACGTACACAGTGACCCTCAAAATAAATATTACTTACCTAGTTTTGCTCTCAAATTTGGGATGCTACCTTGATAATCCTTGCCAACATTTTTTAGGTTTCTTTAATGCCATGAAGAAAGTGTTCTTAATTCCCATAATTTTGAAGAGTTTTATGATCAAAAATAAATCACGGCTATTTACACAGAAACAGGATCTTGACCTTGTTGCGTGTGGTCTTCCATGCCATTTTTCCCCATTGTAATATCTGAAGTCATTGCTAACCCAATTGTGCACGTGGATCCTGTTTCCCGCAACAATTTCATTAGGGAGGACACTGGGATGAAATTACTTTAAATATAGCCAACTCCCACCTTCAACAGCTGATTATCTCATGTATGGGTTCTCCATTACCATTGATACTTAGCAAGGCCATTCTGGCCATTTAGGTAGTCCGTGGGAAGGGAAGGTACTGAAATCCAAATGATCCAAATTCAGTAATGAGATAAATATACAAGTATACGACAAAGTCCAGAAGAAGAGAGTGGAATCACTGTTTAAACTGGGGCTTTGCATGTCAATTACCCTCTCTATCTGCTGACCTGCCAATACCAGAATCATCAATCACGCCTCTGCCCAAATGAACAGAGGGCTGAGAACACAACAAAACATGCTGTGCCCAAGGAGAGGATACCCCATTATTATTCCACCTCTTTTTGGTTTTATTTGACAAGAGAAGGGGAAGTGAGTGAGACAGGGGAAGCACAGAATAAATACTGTTAGTCACCAGTTTCCCTTGAAAACCTCCCACAATGTTCGTAACAAAGCAGGAGCTCATTAAACTTTGAATCAACGCTAACAGCCAGAAGACCATGCAAAACATGAAAATGCTTCAGATATTGTCTCTTTATCTAGACCTTCTCATTTAAGCCATTCATTTTTATCCTTGCTCATAAATACCCTACATTTTCTCTTGAGTTCCCCCTTAAATGTCTTATCTGCTTCTCCATTGAAGTGTGAACTCCATGACTTCAGAGCTATATCTCTTTGTGTCCCACACACAGTTCTCAGGAAAAATGCCTTCAATGCATAATACAAGAATTCTACATGAAGAGCTACATGCTCTCTCATCTACAACTGACTTCCACTTTTTTATTACACAAGCATCTAACAAACTAGCTCATGATGCACTAAATTTAATACTCAAGAGGATACAGACTCACACCCTTGATTTTAATGTCTCAGTCAAAACATCACTATATTGGCCATGTCACACTATGAATGCAAGAACTGATCATTGCTGTTACTCAATTCATTTTTACCTTCCTGAGCACAAATGTTAATGCAAGAGAGTTTTGAAACTTGCCAGGAGCTGGAACAAAAGAAAGCAGAGCAGTCTCAATGAACCAGATAAAATATTAAGTGGCGCTCACTGTTCGTGTCTTTCATAGAATGTCTCAATGAACCAGATAAAATATTAAGTGGCACTCACTGTCTTTCATAGAATGTCAACATCAGTAGAAAGAATGCAGGAAAACAGTATATTCACTGCAAGATAATATCCTTCTTATCTCTTTTATGAAGACACTGAGATAAACTCCATTTAGCTATTTTTCCAACATACACACAGTGACCCTCAAGATAAAGATTACTTATTTATCTAGTTTTGCTCTCAAATTTGGGGTGCCACCTTGACATTATTTGCCAATATTTTTTTTACTTGTGATTGCCTGGCTACATCAGAATTATCTTCTAGTTACTTTTGAGGCTCAGCAAAAGTAGTGTATTCAGAAAGATGCCTCTTAGCAGCATGCTATTCTTATAAAAAGTTTCCCCAAAAAGTCTCTAGAACTGTAATTTTATCTTTAGCTTCTTGAGTACAAGTGACAACATTAAACTATAAAGCTGTAAGTTTGTGTTCTGGTAGAGATCCATAAGGGTAACAACTTAAACACTTTATTGCGATGTTTCTGATGAGCAATCCAGCATGGAGAGTCACTATAAAAAGAGCTTCTTTGTTTGTAACAAAACTTGAAAGAACTGTTTTATAAAATGATTGTGCATCTTACACAACATACTACCCACACTGACAGTAGGGATTCAATGGGCTAAAGTGCAAAACAATTATGAGCAAAGCAATGTGACCTGGACACAGTGGGCAGGGAGCAGGCAAACACTCCCGCCTTGCAGCAGCTGCTGGATGGGAGGGTGGGAGGGAGAAAGATCCCATGGCTGCGGGGGTGAGAGAGGGGAGGTGGGGGACACAACACAGGGGAGACCAACTGCTGAAGTGAGGTTGACTTGTTAAGCTACACTGTCCTACCTCTAGCTGTCACTGCTTGTTGGTGCTGTATGTGGAAAGACACAAACAGTGAGTGCCACTTAATATTTTATCTGGCTCATTGAGACTGCCCTGTTGTTGTTTTTTGTCCCGGCTCATAGAAACCTGTGTAAATAAAAATTAAAAAATGCTCACATAAGGTACAGGTGTTAGGGAGAAGGCTGAAAGGAAAGTGGATTCAGATGCATGTGGTCTGGGCAGAAAGATGTATAAGAAAAAAGGGTGCTGCACAATTCCCATCAGATCAATAGGTCTTTAATGCATATTTATTTGCAACCAAATGCTAATATGGCCATTGGGCATTCTTAGCACTGACTGCCATTCCTTGCTAGAGTTTTAGCTTATTTGATGCTCCTAAGACAAAACTCCAACCTTGCATAATTTTTCTGATTATAACTCTTTTGATCTGCAAGCATAAACAAATGTCATTTCTGTATTTCTCCAAAGGAAAGAATTACATAGAATAAAGATCAACTGTTATAACATGCCTTTGAGACCACATGTCAAAGTTGGGAGTCAACTTGCTTTTATAAGACAAATGTGAAAATAGAATATAATGCCATGAATTTTTATCTCTAGATTTTTAAGGATTTCCTCCAACTCCATATGTCAAAAATGATAATATTATCCATGCCCAATTATTCCTAAGACCACATAAACCCATATGCTGCACTATGCTTCCATTTATCTTCATGAGGCTACTGTGTGCCCTATTACGTTGAGGGATAAAGAGCACAATCTTTTGTATTATTGCATAAACAAGTCCTCCCTTCCCTTTACAAGTCACCCCTGTTCTTTACAATGACTTCTTTATTTTTCACAAGTCAACTGTACAATATCTGCTTCGTTTCCCAACTAAAATGAACACATGCAAATTCTCAGTCTCTTTCCCATTAATGTTAACTTAGATAAAGCATCTATGATAGAAATTCCAAAGCCACATGCTCACATGTATACAATCTTTAACAAAACTCTGACAGGAGTTGACTTAAAACAAAACAAGTAATATATATATAAAAAACACCAAATGTTTGGCAAAGGCCAAAAGAATCAAAACTACACCCTCCCACAACCACAGCACCACTGTATCCACCCTTCTAACATGTTTGCTTCAAACATTACAACCCATCCATTTACTGAAACCACAGCTTATGCCTGATTTAGAAAAGTAAAGTTCACGGACTTACTAAACTACACAACTCCCGACATCAGGCGCAAATGCCTGGTCTACGCCTGGCAGTTACACAGCATCGGAAATGAAAACCTGCATTTTTAAGCTCAAGATCAGCGGACCACTGTTGACCAGCTCCTTGACCCAGTAAACATCTGACATCTTCAAAGAGCATTAACTCGTCCCCCTTGTGCCATAGCTGAACAGACAAGAACAAATGCTTAACACACATGATCCAGGAAGAAGGACTGTGTTTGATTCTCAGTCCATGGAATATAATTACTGTGCATACATAACTTAGTTTATTCTCTCACATTTCAGCAGTTTTGTTTCCCCAAAGAAGGGACCCAGAGCAGGTCCCAGTTTGGCACGGGAAAAATGTGATCAACAGAGAAAACACAATCCCAAGGAATGTCAGGTTCCTTTGTAATAACTTAAATAGTGCTCCCCGATTGGGCTTTGCCACTGCACCGAATCGAGAAACCATTTTAGAGCCTAACAATCCAGTCTACAGCAAGCATGCTAAGAGGAAGAACTCAAATTCTAAATATAAAATAGGGGTGTGTTAAGAAATACTGAAATGTTTCCTTCTCTCCCCCCACTCCCTCCGGGACTGGTATTTCCCCCTCACCTTAAGGGAGGCAAAACATGCTAAACCTGAAAACAGAGATCAACATTGGTCTGAAAAGGAACTTGAAAGAAATCCAAAAACTCCTTTTGGCTAAAGCCCTCCGTGAGTTAATTTTCCTTGATGTCACCCAACACCTGTTCAATTCAAGCGTTCCTGTGATTCATCAGTCTCCTTTAAGAAGATGCTAGGGGGCTATCCATGATCCCCAATGTTTCCTCAGGGCACTGTTTCAGAAAAGAGCTCCACGTCCTGACCTCAAAGTGTTGTAAGAGCAGAAGATTCCTCCTACGATGGTGGTTTACCCTTGAACTTTTCACCACATCACATGAGCGTGCGGATCTGGGGCGGGGGGGGGGGGGGGGGGGAGAGTCCCTCAGCCCAGCCTGCACCTTCTCCAATCCAGGACCCCTCGGTGGGATTGGGCCTAAACCGGCAGTCGGACATCCCTCTCACAATCTTGGACTGCTGGCTCCTAACCGCTCACCTGCCTGCCTGATCACCCCTAACCACTCTACGGGGGGGGGGGGGAGTGTTGAGGACTGATAACGGCTATTTTATCCTTCTCCGAGGGGCACAATCTCAAGCTGAATCTAGCTGGAAGAGCCCGTCTATTTTAGACATGTAAACAATTGAATGACACTGAATTCCAATACAAAAACCACCCAAAACGCCTAATGAGGCCAAAGATCGTGAAGGGACATCAGTGCTAGAAACAAAGAATTCTACATGGCACACTTCAAAAATAACGGCTATTTTATCCTTCTCCGAGGGGCACAATCTCAAGCTGAATCTAGCTGGAAGAGCCCGTCTATTTTAGACATGTAAACAATTGAATGACACTGAATTCCAATACAAAAACCACCCAAAACGCCTAATGAGGCCAAAGATCGTGAAGGGACATCAGTGCTAGAAACAAAGAATTCTACATGGCACACTTCAAAAAATGTTTAAATTAACAAAGAATCAAGTCACCTTTCCTGGGCTGGGCTCTGTATATCCAGTTCTCATCATCCGCCTCCACCTGCTGCCCACACACGGAGAGCTCCCCGTCACTGCGAAACAGCCTCTTTGTCTGCCTGGACAGGGAGGAGAAATTTATCCAACTCACAGCACGTGAGAGGGAGCCTGGATTTGACTTGAGTCTGAAGGAACCTGAAGAGCCTTCCTTTTTCATCTTCTTTCACATCAAAATCCACTCTAGACAAAGGACAGCCCAGCAGACAAAAAGCTTCTTTTTTAAAAATTGGCCCAGGTCCTTTCCATGAGCCTGCTCCTTCCCACTTATTCAGACAACGGTGAGAGTCAGGCACAGACGGCTTTATGCAAAAAGATTGTGTCTCTGTCACTCAATGACAAAGAAAAGGAAAATGAAGGGTTAAAAAACAATTTTTTTTTTTACTCCAGCCACATTGTGCTACTTGGTTTCTAGATCAGTGACGGCCACACACCACAATAAAATTAAAATAAATTAAAAGTAAAAAAATTTAAAAATCAAGCAGGGTGTTCATTTCAGGAACACTTGTCAGGACTTTGGGGAGAACAGAACCAAAGCACTCCGACTCTCTGCTGTGCACCTAGCATCCCAACCTGTAATCCTACTCCTCTCCCAGGCATCTTTCCTCGCAAGGGCAGAAAGCCAGCCGCTGGAGAAAGAGATTCAGCGTCAACCCAGGCGCCCGGCTTAGAGTTCACCCGCGCAGGTGACTTGGGAGAAGTCGAGTTCGGCTCACTTGTCGCAGCCCAGCGTGCAGCGTCCTAAGCCGCCCACTCGCCCTCTGTCCCAGCCAGGAGCCGCTCAGGATCCACAGGACTCCACAAACAATAAAACGGGCTGCGTGGCTGGTGCTTGGATTACAGAGTAGGCACTCCTGTGAAAGGCGATAGGCTTTCCCTACACTGAAGGCACCTCATTGGAGCCGGGAAACCCCGCCTCCCACAGCCAATACTTCAGAGGCAGCTCAAACTTCTGAACTCCAGCGCAAAGAGAGGAAATGCAAGTCTGTGCAGAAAACAGACTTCGGGGATAAAAACACAACAACGTGCTTATTATCAGACCACGCTTCTCAGGGTGGGGTTTTGAGAAGGGGTTTTAAAAGAGTATATAGTGATATACACATCCAGCCTTCCTAGGTGGATTTAGGAATGTCATTACCTAAGGAAACGTGCTTCCAAAGAGAATAAACCTGACCCAGCTATCACTTCACTCCCGCTGTCAGCAAGGTGAAATGCAGCCATTCTTGCACCTGTCATGGTCTCTGCTCTCTTCCCCGGGCTGCCAGTGTGGGGCTGAGGACCCTCTTCTGCTTGCCCCCTGGCAGCCCACACCCCCAGGGCCATTCCTCACTAGCTCTGAATGACCTTCCTCCGGGGGAGAACCATCACCTGAGAGCCATGCTAGCAGTAATTACCTGCAGGCTCCAGTCCCCAGACCCCACGTAAAGCTTTAATCATGACATGCAAAATACCTACAGCCACAGGCTGGAAAGCATTTCATCAAGGCCAACATAATTCCACAATTCCCAGGAGTGGTAAGAGTCCCTGCAACTTTCCATCATAAATTGGCATCCCCTCTCCAAAATGTTATTCAGAGTAAGGCTAATGAGCAACAGGTTGAGAACTGGGTCCATCTCACTTTCCTTTACTCAGAATTGAGCACATATATTAAAACTAACAAACTGCAGTAGAAAAGAAACCGTGATTAAAAATTATAAAAGCAGGATTTTTAGTTTATAATAAATATATTTTATGTATTAAAAGTCTTTTATGTATAAAAGTCATTTATTTACAATTAATTGAGGTTTTAAAAAAAAGGGCTCTCTACAAGCTTACCAGGGTTGGAACATTTGTAGGAAAACACGGAGTGTTCCTGGGATAGAGCTCATACCACCACGGGAACCTCGACAGAGGACAGGCACTGGACTGAAGGGTGAAGCCACAGCAGTTCAGGTGATGCAGATATGGACTCAATTTAGAAGTTAAAAGGGTCCTTAAGAGATCATGTTGTTTAACCCCTCCATTTACAGGTGGGGAAATCCAGGCCCAGAGAGGTAAGTGACAACCCAATGTCACAGAGAGGAGTCAGTAACGGAACCAGGTCATGTCAGACACCACCGGGCTGAAAGCTTCACCACTTACCGGGGATGCTAGCTGCATCACCAAGCACTCTGGACCTGCTTCCACTAGTAAACTGGAATGATAGCTTGACTTTGATCACTAGTACAATGGCAAAATGGTATAAATGATGTTCAGCACCAGTGGCTAACATCCAAGTTCAAACACCCAGTGTTCTTTCTGTGTCAAGAATTGACACGGAACTTTTGAGAATCAAAATATAAAAAGCAAAAAAAAGGACCACCATGCTAGAAAATACGTAAACATCTCAAACGCTGCTTACCATTTCAGAGATTCATGACACCCATTCCGTAAGGATCCATGGACCCCAAACAAGAAACACAACTGTCTCCTCCTTGATGTCTCCATTTTTAATAAAGAAATACCTAAGCTCTGAAATAAACCTTGTGCTGCTCTTTATATACAGCGAGTGCTGTGGAATGCTTTCCCCAGCTCAGGCTCCTCGGAGTGCGCCCACAAGCACACACAATGGCATTCAGTGGTTCTCAACCTTCCTAATGCCGAGACCCTTTAATACAGTTCCTCATGTTGTGGTGACCCCCAACCATAAAATTATTTTCGTTGCTACTTCATAACTGTAATTTTGCTACTGTTATGAATCCTAATGTAAATATCTGATATGCTATATGTGTTTTCCGATGGTCGCGACCCACAGGTTGAGAACTGCCATAGATGAATGGATGTCATTAGTACCTGGTGTGCTATCCTCCAGTACCACCTGTTCCTACACACATCTGGGAAGGAACTGAGGGGAGGGGCTAGAGGAACAGGTACTGCCAAGCAACCAGGAAGGACACCTGTCAGTTCAGGGACTAGACTCCTGACTCTCCTTCAAAGTAAGTACACACTTAGGCTGACTTCCCAACAACCTTAACAGGTTTCCCATTACTCACGAGACCTATGGGTACATTTGCACAGTAACGAGCTCATCCATGTTTCTGTTCTGTCAGGCCATGATTATTAATATCTTTGTTTAATGTAAAAGAAGGTTAGATAAATTAACTACTGTTACAACGGGATCTGAGTTCCTATGTGATAAGATAGAACACAATGGTTTAAATCAGCTTTGGAGGAAACATTGAGATTCTAACTATCCATGTTAGATATATATTCCAATTAGTTTAGAAAACCGTACCAGTAAGTGGGCTGCGTGAAAGCTATTACATTCATTCAAACTATAATTATTTGGCAACTAAGATGAACCACACATTTTAATCACCTGGACTATCAATCCAACAGCCCTGCACGTCCACCCCTCCCAGCACAGGGTCGTGGCTACTTGTGCTGCGCACTTCCTGTACATTACTGCCCGTGTTCCCAATCACCCTGCAGTGGCAAATCCTGATTTTTACAATGTAATCTGTCTTTTTCAAATAGCTTCAGCTGTATTCTTCAATGCGATGAAACATCTTAATTTAACCATTTTCCCCATGAAAATCTACACTAGAGAACATGCTTCCTAGACCTTTGAAATAGGCGTGCTGAACAGGTTTTTACCCCATCCCTCACTGTGCAGTGCTTTCCCAGCTCCCCACTCACTGTCAGGCTGTCAAACAGACACTTCTGTTGTCATCGTCTATGCCAATAACCGCTCCCTTCCTACCGCGTGCCACATCGGAGCTTCAGGCATCGGGAAGTCAGATAATCCTACTTACGTTGCACAAGTAGTGGGAGTGATGGAGGGCTCACAGAATGAAATACATGCCTTTTGCAGCAGGGCCTTGTCGCAGCCGCCTCCTGGCCAGCACCCTTGTCCTTGCACTTACGGGATGGAAGCCTAAGGGGTGAAATGGCTGGGGGGTCTACACCAGGTGTATGATTAAGTTCTTAGCCCTTGAGGGTGGTGAGAAGCTTACCACTGACTACTAACAAAAGGATAAGAAATGGCCCTATATTATTTCAGGAACGATTTCAGTAACACATTAAAGAAAGTTAACTATAAGAACGGGAGGCACCAGAATATATTACTAAGGGAAGTTCGAGAATCACCTTCTTTGGGAATTACTGAGTCAAATGCCCATTAATTTGGAAAGATTTATTTATGTTGCTACCAAGAGTCACGGGGACAGACTGAATACATTTGGAAGGTCCTTGCCAAAAGATACAATATTTAATGTTTTAATATATACCCATCCTTAAAAAAAGGCGTTTAGCTCAAATGGAAGTTTTTTATTTAATAAAAGTGGTTAAACATGACAGGAACAGGATTAGACAAACCCCTCAGCCCACTCAGGCATGGAACTGGTCCACCTGCCATCTGTGTAAAATGCCAGCCAGGAGTGGGAACTAATTTCAAGTGCCATCAGCTTTTTGGCCTCACAGGCCACAAATGAACACTGTGACTTTTAATTTCCTTGTGTGCCTTTTCTGCCCTGACCCTCCCCTTCAAATCTGGAAGGAGGAAGAGGAGAAACAAAACCCTGAAGTCAGAAACCAACAGAGCACAGGGCTAACACAGATAAGAGTTGGTGGGGTTGGCTGGTGTGGCTGGAGGTGGGGCCCACAGACAGAACACCTATGAACAGAGACAAAACTGGGGGGAAAAACATATACAGGAGTGAGGAGAGTTACTCTAAATTGTGTCCTGTTCTCAGGCAGCCAGACCGGGCAGGGGCAGTGAAGTGTGCACCCTATCAGATTACCACATGAATCACCCAGACGACCCACTGGGACCTTTAGCTACTAGGACAGGGTACAGTAGGTTGTCCAACTGTCATCTCTTATGCATAATTTAAGAGCAGATTTAAATGGAAATCTTTCTCTGGGGTAATTTGTACACACTATTTGTAACTAAAAAAGAGAAAAAGAAAATATTAACCTCAGGGCCAACCAAACCATCTCCCACAGTACACTAAATCCTCCTTCCCCGCCCACCTCCTAGCCCCTACGGAACTAAACAGCCGATGGACTGGAGAAAGAAGTCACGGAAGACAAAGCACAGCCTCTTGCCTATTCAGAGAAGGGCCTATTTTCAGGGTCCCCTCACCTACCACTGTTTCAATATTCAAAAGAAAACACTGCCTTTTCGCCAAGCTCTAGCTTTAAGAATCAGAAGATGCCCCTTTCCATGGAATTAATAGGGTTGGTTCCCTAAATGGGAAGATTAAATACAAGCATTTGTACTTATGGAGGATCACAGCTTAAGTCCCACCTTTCAGTGTCCTCATGCCTGACAAGGACCCCTGCACAGATCTGGCACTCTAAGCCTTAGCCCCATGGTTCCCATGGGATCACTTGATACGGGAGCAATATGGCAGGGCACTCCTGCTCTCCATCCCCTGGGGTGGGCGCTCTGCAGGGGGCTGAAGTCTGCCCGGGACAGAGCCATCACCGACAGATATCTTGGACAGCAGAGGCTTACTGAGCATCAATAACCAAACATCCAAACTGCCCCAACCTTAATGAAAATATCCCCATCCAAAGGGTTCAGTTGAGGAAGTCCCCTAAAACTGATATAAGAAGACCAAAATGAACTCACTCTCAAACTGAAATAAAATTCCAAATTAAAAAGTTATTTTAATCATGATCTCCTTTGTACTTGGTGCCTCTCCTACGGCCTCTCCAGTGATCCTTATAATTATTTTTTTCTTCCTTACTCAACCAGTCCTTTGCAAACTTTGTTATGCACATAAATCATAGATCTTATAAAATGTAGAGTCTGACTCAGGTCTGTGGCAGGGCCTGAAATTCCGAAGTCCTAAAGGGCCCAGGCGCTGCCAGGCCACAGGCCACCTTCGAGTTAGTGCAGTGCTGGACCAGCACGCTCCGAGGACAGGGATCTCACCTTCCCATCTTCTAGTCCCTTACAGTCCCTTACACACAACATTGAACAAATGTTGGTCGAAAGACTTACCTCCTTCTTTTGATCTTAACATGTTTCTGGAAAAGGAGATACTGAGACTTTTATGGTGATCAGTTCTTTATTGCTAAATTCCAAAAGGTAAAAGTAAAATTTGTAAACTGAAAAAATGTATATGTAGTCCAAATTAAAGAGTTAATAGTAAAATTCCATTATTCAGAGTTGTACTGCTTTACTTTGAGAAAGAAGAGGGTTGTTAACTTCTAAGCTGTATAATTTTTAAAATTTGTTAAATGGTCTACTGCTTCATCCACCAAAACTCCAGAATCCAATGATCCTGCTCAGAATCTAGAACAATTAATAAACCAAAATCAGAAAAGCGGCCACATTCTCCCTGGTAACCCGCACAGACAGTCTGGGCATTTATTTCCCCTGTGTGAATTTAGTTTTTCTGTGGCAATGGAAAAAAAATGTCTTACATTAGTTTTTCCTGGTACATGTTTAAGACAAAAATTTTTTCAGTCAATCTTAAGTGACCTTCCAAAGGGTTTATTCTATTTAGCTCTCTTTAAAACTATATTCACTATGGCTCTATAGAGCACACTGAATATATCATTTTTTAACAGACATTTTATCAATTCAGCCAACTTTCATTGCACTATCATTCCATAGTAAACGCGTGTTAAATATTGCTGATACCTGACAAAACACAAATTGGTAGTTGCAAAGTAGTCATGGGGAAATAAGTAAAGCATAGGAAATATAGTCACTAATATTGGTTTTTTAAAGATTTTTAAAAATTGATTTGAGAGAAAGAGAGAGAGAGAGAGAGAGAGAGAGAGAGAGAGAGAGAGAGAGAGAGAGACATCCATGTGAGAGAGAAACATCAATCAGCTGCCCTGATCAGGAATCAAACCTGAAACCTGGATATGTGCCCTGACCGGGAATTGAACCCTCCACTTTCTGGTGTACAGGAAGTTGCTCCAACCAACTGAATACACACACCGGCCAGGGCTCGTCAATAATATTGTGATAACTATGTATGGTGCCAGTTGAGGTGCATGAACTGCCAAGGGGAACATTATGTAAAGTGTATGATTGTCTAACCACTAAGCTGTACACCCGAAACCAATACCAAATAAAATTTTTAAAAACTGCTGATACCTGCAGTGATTCCATTGACCAAGACAAATCATAGATGTAAAGATATGAGTAAACAGAATTGGGCATAAAGTACTTAAAATGCATTTATTGGTAGTACCCCGTAGCCAGATTCAAGTATGTCTCCTCAAACAATGAGAGACAGATGTAGGTAGGTAGGTAGGTAGGTAGATAGATAGATAGATAGATAGACAGACAGACAGACAGACAGAATTACTGCAATCATCCCAGGCATTCCCAGAGGTAGGAAAGTGCCCCAATAAAGGTATCAGTTTATATTTATTGATCCAGGATATCAGCCAGGCAGGCTGATACTAAAGCACAAAAGACAGGACCCTGCCCTTGAGGAGTTAAAATGTTTTAAAATATTTTTATTATTATTATTTTATTCTTTTTAGAGAGGGGAGAGAAAGAGAAACATTGATGTGAGAGTGGAACATTTCATTCATTGCGTAAGAGTATTTTCTTTAAAAGCTTAACAAATTTAAGCTTTCTGGAACACATGAAAACATAACAGAACATAAAGACAGCTTTATCTTTATGTGTTTTTCTCTTCAGCTCAACAGTTTTTACAGTCATGTGCATTGCCAACTGGCCAACTGACCATCATCAAAAACTCTGTCATCAAAATCTCTAAGTAGGAAGGCTATTGAGAGAAGGGAATCGAATGTGATAGTGACTACTTCCGTTTCCCTGGGAAATCACATTTGTCAGTCTTCAAGTAATAAACTCATCTTGATAAGGAGAAATTTAGAAAACAAAGGCCTAAAAAAACACTTAGGACATTCAGAAATTTTGGGTTGAAACATCTGCTCCCCAGGGTCACAATGGATGTTCAATCAAGAGAACTTTTGTTTCTGTAATACACTACTCCAAGCAGGATATGCCAGAACCTCAAAGAAGGATGAAGTACTTCTACAAAATAAACACTAGACCCTTTTTACTGATGGCGAACTGGAGTGGGTGGACAGAGATTGGCAAGCAAAGTGAAGGCATGAGTTACAGAGGTTTCCCCTCTAATCTCCCTCCCACCCCAGCCCAGCTACTCAGTGGTCTCCCTGAGATACGGGGAGAACTAAGACAGTGCTGCCTCCAAAGGCACCCAGGTGAGCAATGCCCTGGATTCTCATTCCTTTGCTCAAACCCCTGCATCACAGACACCAGGAACATTCTTCTGGTTGTAATAAAAACTAACTGAAAAAATGTTGACATCAATAATCGGTAGGTTATGTTCAGCAGCAGCAGCAGCAAGAGGCAGCCCTGGATCTTACAGGCTGTGAAGTAGGTGTGGCTGGTGGACACCGGAGATGCCAGGTCAGGCCAGAAGCAGGTGGTTAAAATGATGCCTGGGATTTACAGGAAGGGGATGGTGAGCTGGAGTGGGAGTCAGATTCCTCTCAGGGAAACAGTGCACTCAACACCAGAGCTGCGAGGGTGAGAACTGTGCCGGCAAATCTCACCTATAAGATAAAATCCTCAAGTAACTCCACTTGGGTCAGTTGTTAGGCACATTTCCCAAAGTGATGTGAGGCAATGAATGTTTCAAAGAAAAGTGTGAAATGCTGACAAATTAAAAGGGATGATTACAAAAATAGCACAGGTGTAGCTACCTCATAAGGAATGACAGTAAAAAATAAAGAAATAGAAAACTCCAAATTTCATCAAACCACACACACACACACACACACACACACACACACACTGTGTCCAAGCATTTTCTAATATTTACTCTGCTGATAATTTTTCTAGGGAAAAAATTAATATGAGAAAAGTACCAATGTATAGCTTCATAAAACATACATTATTGGTTATAGCTGATAAGAAAATGCTTAGCTAAAAATAAGTTACATTTCAAAATAAGAAAAAATGTTAATGGGGTCAAATAACCTTTCATTTAGCACATGGTACAGTACTGCTTATTCAGCATGCAGCAATTATAGCAAGCTACAGCCTGCATTTACCATCAGGTCAAATGCCACTACTTAAATTACCTAAGTCACTTAAGAATTAACACGCATGTATATGTTCAACCACTGCCAGGAAAGATGCCCTCCACAAAATGAGATTTCGATGAATCTGAAGAAAGTTAAAATCTAATTTATCTATCTATGGGATGGCCTCAAACCACAGTATAACTAAAGAAACCAATAGTCTGAAAAAATACTTTGCCACCAGCCTTGTAAAGATAGAAGAGAGGGACAGGGACAGAGGGGATGATGGGTAAGCATTTGTCAGTATCCAGGGTCCAGAGCTGAGCACAGTCCCTGGGACACTGTTAAGTCCCCAAGGTTTGATGGCCTGTCGCTGCCCAAAGAAACACAGGATGATGGGCTAGGCCCAACGGAAACCGTATTAGCGCCTTGATTCTCAACAATGGGTGAACATCCGAATCACCTTTTATAAAAGATCCGTATTTGATGAGTCATGCATAGATTGGGTTTTGGTTTTTTGTTGTTGACACTTGTATTTTTGAAAAGCTTCATGGTCTATGGAAAGTATACCCCATTCTCCAATTAAGAACCACTAATCTTTGAGAGTGTTTATATTTTGATTATACATAGAGCTAAGTTAAATGCTAGTTCTGTGTTTCGATCAATAATATTCAAGAGGAAAAGGGAAAAAAGAAGCCTGTCATTTTTCTAATTCTAATTTTTTTAAATGTTTAAAAGAGCATCAGATACAAAGCATGAAAGTAGCCTCCTCTGAAGCTTTCTGCACCTGGGTGTCAATGGGACCAGGTGGGGTCAGAGGAGGCACACGCCCCAAGGCCCAAGCAGACATTGCTTTCTAGGCTGTAGGAAAACAAGTCCTATGCTTCATGCTGATTGGTTAAATTCCAGAAACGTGGGAGCTGAGGGCCTTCAGCTCCGTGGCTATGTGGCCTGACAGGTACTCTACAGAATTTTTAGAAATTAATTGTCAGGCTTAAGTCATGGGCAAAGTCAGAACCCAGAGTCAGGGTCCCACAACAGTGTAACATGATGATGATGTGCTGCCACTACACTGAAAACAAACTGCTCCTGAGAGAGAGAAAGCAGCTTCCCAAGATCCGCACCTCTTTTCCAGAGTTTGAATCCCGCCTGCCCTCACCACGGCCTGGAACCGCCAGCATCTCTACCCACAGAACAGACACAAGGCACAGAGAAAACAGTCTGTGACATTAACACGGCAAACGGATCTCTCAGAATGTGTTGTTGTTATTAACACCTGGGCTGGAGAAAAGCTCCAGAGAGGAGGAAATTAACGCTGTCCGATTTGCAATATTAAGTGTAAAGCGTTTTGCGTAGAGCAGATGGCTCTATTAGAAATAAGAGTTTGCCTCACCTATGCACCACTGAAACTTGCGTGTGAGAAACCCTGTCTGACATAGGAGGCCATCCTCAAAACACCACACGGTCTGCCTGTGGTTGACCAGCAGGTGGCAGAACAGAACAATCTATCCTCCATAAAGCCCAGCAAGACTGGCCCAGAGTGGGTTAAGAACCAGTGAAAGATCCTGAAAGGTACCTTATAAAATAAAAACAGTCAAGTAGCCACTCACTGAAATAACCTGCAGCGTAACATTCAGATTATCTTTTGTACCTGTGCTGGCCTGCAAGGGTGAGGAGCTGAAAAGCAAGTATTACAGAGGGCAGTGTCCGGCCTTTAGGACACCCAAGGTGCCTACATAAGTGTTTCCCAAACTTGCCCCATCATTGACATGACCAATGACATGGGGGAGCTCATTAAAATACAGATGCCAGGGCCTCGCCCCGGACGCATAGAATGTCTGAAACAAAGGCACAGGGAATCAATTAGCTGGGGGACTTGTCAAGTCTGGGGCTAGTGGCTGTGAGCCAACTACCTGAAGGGCACGTGTGCTACAACCTAACGTGGTGAGATGGGCACTGTCAGGACCTGCCCACAGGTGAGGAGTCGCTTCTCAAACTAGGTCAGGTAAACAGCAGGCAGCAGGCAGCACTAATTCACCTCTTGCTGCGCCACATAGGCCGGGGGCTCCAGCAATGCCCAGCAAGACTTCTGATCACCTGGGGAGCTTCATACCCCAGCCAGCACCAGACCCTCCTTTTCACCTCAAACGTGTTTCTCCCATCGTGCCTCTCCTGGTTCATTCCTGCCTCCTCACCGCTGTCTGCAGCATGAATGAACTGGTTCCCTGCTTTGCATTTTCAATCTTTTTCCAGATCCAGTGTTCCTTTTCCTCTGAACCCCTCTACTTCAAACAAAATGCCTCCTGCCAGTCTCTCTGCTCCTCAGTAAAAATTCTGGCTCAGCACTAACTCCTCTTGGTCCCTTGCAACTTGGCATTCACTGTAACCCTTCTTCTCCGCCCTCCCCACCTCCTGAACGGAGAAAACAGCCTGCCCATAAGTTTGACTGCCCATCCCTAACTGGGCCCTCATTTTTCTATTCTCACCTTTCACGTCTTCTTGGCTGTTCCCAACCTTGAGATTTTCCTTTAAGCCTCACTCTCACCTTTACATTCAAACTCAAAGATAACCTCCCCTGGCAACAGTCTAGATGTCCCTCTACCTTTCTCCTTTCCCCCGAGGAACGCTCTGGCAGCACCGGGCCTCAGCTTGACCCCTCTGTGCTCCATTTGTGTGTCCGCCTCCTGCCTCATCACCCTCCCACCACAGCCCTGACCTTGTCACCCTGCTTACTAGCCACCACCTCTAACCAAACCCAGGCTTCTTGCCATCAATTCAGGCTCCCCCAGAAGAGCCGCCCATCATGACAATTAATGTGCTTCCATAGCCATATGTGTTTCCATGAGCCTTTCTAGAGTCATCTCAGTGCCTCCTCCTCCACAGCATCATTTCTGACTCTCCAAAGTGGCTGTTTGTTTCCATATCCATACTCTCCATTCTGAGAACCTGCATGGCACCAGGAAGCTGGTCTCATAGGATTCAAGCCTTAATCTGCTGTAGGTAACTTGGGATGTCTGACCACCCAAATCCCTTCTCCTGTCCACCAATGATAACCACCAATTGATTGGGAAGAAAAATTTCAACTCTGTGGGTGTTCAGTAAATATTTACTTAGTAGATAACATAAGAAGTAAGGCTTTCTCCCTCTCTCTCTCTCTCTCTCTCTCTCTCTCCCTCTTTCTCTCTCTCTCTCTCTCTCTCTCTCTCTCTCTCTCCCACACACACACACACACACACACTACCACCACCAAAAAAAACCCAACATGCCAATAAAACACAGAGAGAGAAAAGCACAAATATTTTAATCAGGCAGAGCTGGATTCCAATCTTGATTTCAACACATTTATTGACAATTTGATCTTGGGCAAACCTCTCTGAACCAGTTTCCCACAGAAGAAAAAAACACACAAAACAAGAATAGCAATACTGCCACCTATTGGGGTTATGAGTCAAGCACATAGCACTGTAGGAGGCTTCAATATATGGAAATCTTTACTGTCAAACATAGCTTTTTGAACTTGAGAATTTGCAAAAGATAATTTAAAAAATGAATAGGTAAGAGGCTACTGCTACCAATTTTTCAAGGAGAAAAAACACTGGTAGTGAATCTTACACTGGCTTAAGCTGCAGGAAAAAAATGGATAAAATTATAGAAACTTTCAAATATGATTTAACTTTGAAAGTTACCATTTGAAAATATTTTGAGGTTTTTTAAAATACATTTTTATTGATTTCAGAAAGGAAGGGAGAGGGAGAGAGAAACAGAAACATCAGTGATGCGTAGAGAATCATTTGTCAGCTGCCTCCTGTTGGCCCCACATTGAGGATAGAGCCTGCAACCTGGGCATGTGCCTGACCGGGAATTGAACCTTGGTCCCCTGGCTCATAGGTGACGTTCAACCACTGAGCCAAGCCAGCTGGGCCAGGTTGCTGTTCTTAAGGGAAAATGTCTGTGGATATATATCTCAGTAGGGTGATCAAAATATTTTCTAAAAACAGTGTAGCATATCAAACAGTGTCCCTAGGAGCTATTTTATAGCTTTTAAAAAGAAACCCAGATAGAGCAACACTTTGCCTGTAGACAATAATGAACCTTTCCCCACAGTATCACATATGCACCATCCCATACACCAAATGCCTCAGCCACATGAAGTCAGTTCCCCACAACATGCCACAGTTTGCTTTCCCTCCTTGTCTGTTATGGACTCCCCTGCTCAAACGGTCATAGCAGTTCACTTCAAATTTTAAAAATAAAGGTTTGTTTCATGGATTCTCGATGAATCCCATCTGAAGGCCATTAAAACATACACACCCACTTCCACACTAGCCAGAAAATCACAATTCTAAGACTCTTTTAATCTTCAAGCTGAAAGCTATCCTGGCCACAAATAATCGCACCTCCCGCTTATTCACAGAAGTTTGGTGATGAGACCACTGTCACCAAGGTGGTCTGTGGCACCGTCGGGCCTAGAGCCCTGGTCGCCGAGGCCCCTATCAGGGCTCTGCCTGCTCTACCACCCTTCAAGGCTGGCTCTGAAGTTAGTGAGGCCCCTTGATACTCGTCAAGTACATCAATGAGTCATGTTTCCGTTTCCTCGCACTGTTCCAAGTCGCCTCTGGTAGCACAGAGTTCATTCATTCACAATACTGCTAACTCACTCACAGAGCACAGACACACTGAGGAACTACGACTTACCACGCCACCTTCCAATCAGGGAAGCCCATGGCTAGCGAAATCTAAAAATAAAAAGAAATCTAACCCTTAGCACTTAAAATACTTCCTTTCAACCTACTGTAAAACAACGGCCTATTTAGGAGATGAAAAGTGAGTCATTTCTTTCATCCAGCAGACAGGCTCCCCAGGCACAAACTCACGCACATTATACTTCACGGGGCCTTTTAAATATTTACTTGTTAGCAGTATTCTTCCTTTCAGGTCAAAGATTATAGTACTTAGCAACACAAAGAAAGCAGGGGGATGTAGTTATGAATTAGTAAACTGCTCTGCCAACCCTTCCATTTGTTAATTCAGTCCAACTTCAAAGAGGATTTTAAAAGAAGGTTCAGCTGTCAGAAATTAACCCTAAGAAAATGACTGAATCAAAAAGTGACTTGGCCAGTCTTTCCCAAAATGGTATTAAGGAAACACTGCTCGGCTGTAGGTATGGGAGTAAAGTCTCTTCCTATGCAAATAAGTTTGTTTAACTCAAACAAAGTTTTGAAAAAAGGTTTTTTTGTTTGTTTTGGTAACCACAGGACTTTCCCAGCCTTTGATATGCTAATGATGCTGTAAATTTCCAAGGATGGAAATTTCAGTTGATTTGATCACATGTATTATCTGGATGGTGGGGAT
Organism: Myotis brandtii; assembly: GCF_000412655.1. Lineage (NCBI taxonomy): Eukaryota > Metazoa > Chordata > Mammalia > Chiroptera > Vespertilionidae > Myotis > Myotis brandtii. The sequence continues at coordinate 14,727,179 of NW_005354291.1, forward strand.
AAATACAAACAATGCACTAGGCTGGTTCCAGCAGCTTCCAAGCAACAGGGTGGCGAACAGGCTTTTCAAAAAGCACCCTTCGTTTTTGCTCTCAGCAGCAGTGAACAGTTAGCCTCCCATTCACATGGATTTCAACATAAGGTGGGAGTCTCCATTAAGTCCAATGGGAATTGGAGAAGGAGCCTAAAAGGAGCTGTATCCCTGAGAACTTAACTTCTCACTGCCAACAGGACTGCCAGTTCCCCGGGGCTCCCGAGACCGAGACCGCTCCCCAGCTCCGAGGAAAGCAGTCTCTATACCCGTTCCTACAGAACGACTGGGAGGGGCTCTGTGTTTTCCCTGAACTCTTGGCTCCGCATGCGCTATTCCATGGCAGTGGTTTTTAACCATGGCTGTACGTCAGAATCACCAAGGGAGCGCTTAACTCTACAGATGTTGGGCCCCGTGCCAGACCTGCAGAATCCAACAGGATTCCCAAGGAGCGGCTGCCAGAGCTGAAAACCATTGTTCTGCTTCTAGGAAGATGAGGTCAATAGACAAATAATGGATTGTGCATGTACTGTAAATCGGGCACATTGACATTAACAAGGGAAGGGCTATGGAGCAAATGTTCCTGAGTCCCCCACGTTTACAGACAAATCAACAGCATTCACAGGTGGGCGTGTTTTTTTTTTCTTGTGGGCCGTTTTCACAAAGAGATAAAAATGTCTTACTCTGAGAGGAGTACAGTGCTCGGAACAAAGAATGTTCCACAAAGCTTGTTCAAGTGCAGATGGCTGGGGCTGGGTGCCTGCTGGTTCACACACAAGCTAAATCTCAGCTCCCCCACACAGCCCACCCAGCACATGACCCTAATCTGGGACTCAACATTTCATTACATGCCTTGAACCTTTGGAGGTCACCTGACAAAGTCAAAACCAGAAATGTGCACTGTGCTAAAGCCAAGACAACTGTATAATACACAGCACAGGGGCAGAGGCTTCTTTGGGGGGCAGGGGGTGAGGGGGGCCTCATAAGTAGTCCATCACTTACCTGAGATAGAAAGTGATTTTTGAAAACCAGTTTTCTTCCTAAATTATATTTACTTAACCTACCTTATACATATAGGCCTTAAGCAGAGTATGTCAGAATAGGGAAGAAGGAAGGAGTTAAAATTAAAGATATATATATTTTTTAATTTAAAGAGCCAACTTCAATATAATAGGAAACCTTGGAATAGAGTATAAAAGAATCTCTCCCTCTTTCTTTTCTGAATTTCTCTAATCAGCAGAAAAGGTACCCATACACCTTAAATGGGTAAGAACAGTCCAGCATAAAGACAGAGTTGAGAAATGGTTAGGAAACAAAACCATGAGTCCTGATGGAGATGAGAGGTCAGAGGAGAGGAGAAGTCCAGAGGCAGCCAAGGTTCCTGACTTGGTCCACACCCCCTCTGCACATGCACCTGCTACTGGATTTGTGTTACTGACACACAGACATGGTTCCAGTACGGTTCCCGTCTCCTCATTAATAGCATGGGGGCATTTCTGGGTCTCTTTCCTCTTTAACACTGCCTTTGCCCAACACCAAGGAGAAAAGAAGGTCATATACCTCTCTTTGAAAACCTAAACCAAAAATATTCAGATCAAAAGTACCTATTTCTTTGTATTTCTCATGCGAAGCAAGTAGAAAGCCATTTCTTTGGCAAAAACCTGAAAGCCTTGCCCAGCCAGCGTGGCTCAGTGGTTGAGTGATGACCTACGAACCAGGAGGTCACGGCTCAATTCCTGGTCAGGGCACATGCCTACGCTGTGGGCTCAATCCGGAGTGTGGGGCAAGCAGGAGGCAGCCAATCAGTGAGTCTCTCTCACCATTGATGTTTCTAATTTTCTCTCTCCCTTCCTCTCTGAAATCAATAAACATATATTTAAAAAGAAAAAAAGAAAACTGAAAGCCTTCAGGTATTCAAGGGTCAAACTGATGTAGGAAAAGACCTAGGAATCAGAACTGACAGTCTGACCAGTGGAGGAAGCTTGGAGAAGTTGCTGAAACTCGGGCGTGTGGCTGTAAAATGAAGAGGTTAAATTACCATCCCTGAGGCTCTCCAGCTTTAGGTCTAGGGTTCCCTGACCTGCCAGCATTGATCTACTCTGCAGTTTCCACAAACAATGCAAACATCTCAACTATTGTTAAACTATAATAGGAGGCCTCCAGGGTTATGTGGAAATCATTTTTTAAATGAAAGCTTTTTCATCAACTACATGGAAAGCACACAGTGAATCTAAAAATAGATTAAAAGGATTATGTGGACACATAAAAATAGGATTCTGATGGACTAAGTGGATGGCTGGCCTATCATGACTTCTTTACAAGCAAGTGAAGAAACCGAACAGTACTTCATTTGTTAAAGGAGTGATATACATTTGCCAAAATAGATAACGTTCTTGAAAGAATCAGCAGCACCACAAAAGGACATCCCGAAGAGTTTGCTGCAATTGATTTATTTTAGCAGAGTTGCTCCTAAGGGTCCCAGAGTCAAGGTGGCAGGGCAAGGAGGTTCTCTAAGCTTCCACGAGATAACCCTCTAAAACAGCTTCTGGCGGCGGCGGCAGCAGCAAATTATTCCTACCTTGCATGAGTTATGTTGACAAAACAAAAGCAAAAACAAAAACCGCAGGGAAAGTTTCGAGTGCACAGGATTCCCACCTAATTAATATGACTTATTTCTAGCAGGCCCTATGGCAATGACATTTCCTTTCTATGTTGGTATTTTAATGTCAACATGGCCCTCCTTGCTTCCATTAGAGCTGAACATTAGGAACACCCAGATATGAACATTATGACCCATTAAAGTCAGTGCAGGAAACGGGACAAAACAACTCTACTGTGAAAGTATTCAAAAGATGAAGACATCCACACGTTAAAAAGCAATTAAGTATGTGCACTTCCCTGTATGCATGTTACCTTTCAATTAAAAGTTCAAGAAATCAAGGAAATATAACATTGTTCTCCTATGTAACATACAGCGCATCACTGTATCAATTTTACAAAGTTACACCTAAATATAAAGGTATCTGCTAGGTTTTCTAATAGATCATCCTAGGTTGAAAGTAAGACAATGAAGAGAAATGCAGATTTGTAACCAAAAGCCGAGGGAAAATACATATCATTTCTAATAATGTGAAAATCTAATGTAAAGTTAAGAGACCCTATCCTAGACGGTTTGGCTCAGTGGGTAGAGAGTGGATTTGCGGACTGAAGGGTCCCGGGTTTGATTCCGGTCAAGGGCACATGCCTGGGTTGCAAGCTTGATTCCCAGAAGAAGGCGTGCAGGAGGCAGCCAATCAATGATTCTTTCTCATCCTTGATGTTTCTCTCTCACTCTCCCTTCCTCTCTGAAATCAATAAAAATATATTTTAAAAAAGAGAGAGACCCTATTTCTTCGTTTTCCAACTCCAGAACAGAAACAAAATGGTGTTTATTTTACTGAACTAGTGAATTAGTGATCGAGTATCTAAGACCCTCTAATGAAGACCATAATCTCTTCATTTCCCTAACCTACCTCCATGTAGCTGCCTGCCTGCCCCTACACTTTCAAATGTTGATGGGTATTCCTAAGGGCCAGAACGGGATGAAACTGTCTGACATCTTCCTAAGATCACCTGTCTTTCTTCTAATCTAAGTACTACTACTAACTAAAGAACATCCCTGGCATGGACCCTTCCTCCGCAACGCTCACAGGTCCAGATTTGTTCTAACGGGCAAAACGGATGGCAGCACTTCATGGGAGTCGGGTGGGAGAAACCATAGGATCCCACCAATGGGAAAGCCTGCCTCCCCTCCTTCTAGGATGACAGCATCCTCACACCCTAAGCACTAGAATGAAGATGAAATTACAGTCAATGACCTTCTGCACATTTCTCTTTAATTCAGGTCACCCTTGTGTTTTCAATCGTTAGATTGCGAAAGGTGCAGGAGTCAAAGTTCAGAGCTCAGACTCTGGCTTCGTGTCCGGTCCTGTTTGATCAGCGGCAGTTCACCCACGCTCTGCGTGTTCCAATTTATCCAGCTGTAAAATTCGGATCAGATTTGTTTACCTCTCAACACAGGGAAACGCTATGACCTAATAAACATTCTGAGCTACCTAACTGTTTTGAATTCTATCATATAGTTTTCAAAACTAATTCTACACAGTAAGGTATTTTATGGTAGCCTGTTCTACCTGGAAGAGATTTGGGAACTCTTTAAAGTCTTTTTATTTCCTTGTATAAAAAAATGCAGAAATAATGGTGCTAATGAAATGAGAATTGGCTTATCTAACCAAGTGTGTAACCCAGATACCCTGGAAACCTCCAGTTTCTCCTTGAGTGCTTGAGCTACCTTAAGATTATCAAATGACAGATGTTCGGTTTGGTCCGATCTGATCTCAAGGTCTCAGGTTGGGTTAGGTTAGTGTAGTATCTGTGAAGAAACCAGGAAGTAACTTTCCAATGTCACCTACACGTCTTTCCTGTTGGTTCTGAAAGAATTCTGGATATAACACTCTGGATACCCAGATAAACCACAGCAAATTTTAAATGAAGCAATATAGACGTGTTTTTGATGTTCTTTTGCTGCCTTCCTTCACCCTGAATTAGCAAAGTCTATTGCAAAAAATTAACAGTGTTTCTCAGCACTATAAAAGGTCATTAAACTCTAGGTGGCTGAGTGAGAAAATCCTAAGAACTTTCTTCCCAATTATTACTTAAACTTTTTCTTTTGAATCAAAAGAGAATATTGCTAAGCAAAATCAAGTAAAATTCATGTTTTCTTTAGCTCGGAAATTTGTTTCTTATTAAATTACAGTAAACTTAAATGGAAAAAATAATTTTAGGTGCTTTTAAAAAATCCAGAATTTTACTTAAAATTTTCTCATCTTAGTGGTTTTAGTAAACACAGAAATCAGACACTTAGGTCTTAATAGCCTCATTAGAATTCATATATTTGGCAATTATGAGGACCAAAAGCTTTCAATTATTAGAGGGAAATTATGTTTTACAATAATCCTAACCTCTAATATTTAAAAATGTTTTAAGAAAATTCATCCCCCCAAAAATGACAATTTATTCTGTACCATGATATGTCTGCATGCATCATTGTGTACCATACAGACAACTATCTATTTGGAAAAAAACTGCCTCCATTTCAAAATAATTTGTTAACCATCGGCAAGTATTTCATTGTGATAATTATGAAAACGTTAAATTCAATAGAAGACAAAGGATTCGACTCCAACATTATGTATCTTTATTTACCTTTTAAGAGATTACACATACATGACAGAATTTTGATTAACTAGAAAGGGATGACTATAAAATCTGGTTCCATTATAAATCGAAACCCTTTATGCTGAAACTTTGATCTAAAGTAAACCTCACCAGGATTGTTAGGCATCTTTTGATTATATTCTTTGGCCTGATTGTAACTCTAACACAGCAGCCTTCTCCACTGTTATTTTAAAAATCTGTTCGGTTATGTCCTCTAGTTCTATGGATAACCAATCTCAAGCTAAACCAACACCTAGGTTGTTAAGGAAATGCAAAACATTCTTTGTGATCTGTGAGAAATCCTTTGACCTTTTGTCACGCATTCAGTTCCATCCCTGGACACATGTGGCTATTGCTCAACTGCACCTGTCGTGCAGAAAAACGCATGAGAGGGACACTGCTCTTTAAAGATTACTCTTTAAACTGATGACTAATACCAACCATAGAGTTTTTCTTAAATCAGGCAATAGCGCTATGTAAACTCCAGAATTCATTTATTTTAACAAACACAAAACTAAGACTAAAAAAGAAGGAAATGTATATGCTTTAACTTTTTCATAAGGAGATCTATCAGATTGCAAACCCTTCAAGCACAACAAATCTCTCATTATTCCTTCAGACTATGGGATAGCAACACCCATATACTGAAAAACGATAACTAAGAATTAAACTGGAATTCGTTTTCAAAATGTGAAGGTGAAGCATCAGATTTATTTTTTAAAACTTATTTAAAAGTCACTATCAACTAACAACAAGGTGCAAGGAAATGTACAGGGAAGCCCCATGCACCCTTCACCCAGCTCCCCCGATGTTAACGTCTTACATAACTATACCATAGTACAATATCAAAACCAGGAGACCTACAATGGTAGAACCCATACATCCTATTCAGATTCCATCAGTTATATATGGAATTGGTGTGTGTGTGTAGTTCTATACAATTTTACTACGTGTCACTTTGTACAACCACCAAATCCATATTATGTCACCATAAGACCCTCATGTCACCACTTTATCGCTACAATCACTCCATCCCAACCCCTGACAATCAATAATCTGATCCCCAACTCTATAATTATGTTATTTCATGAATATTACTTTTTTTTTTCACTCAGCACTTCATTGAGGTTCATCCAAAGGTTCATTTGAGATTCATTTTTGTTTTTTGTATCAATAGTCCATTCTTTTTATTGCTGAGTATTATTCCATGGTATGGATATACCACAGTGTGTTCATCCACTGAAGGATACTTGGATACTCTCTAGTTTTGGGCTATTACAAATAAAACTGCTATTAACTGTGTACAACAAGCATGTCAAACTCGCAGCCCGCGGGCTGCACATGGCCCACAATGAATACTTTTGCGGCCCAGCCAATATAACGATATGTAAGGAACATTTTAATAAAAATTTTCATAACTTATATTTTACAATATCCTGTTATACATAATTAATAACGAACTACAACTTTCGCTGACTACTATAATCATGTTGCATTCATTTCCTTTATGCACCTTACACGCAGGCGCACCATTTCTCTCCACTAGTGGCGAATATTTTAGCAGCCAATTGCCACATCATTAGTACTGACTTGTTTGGTGTGCGCAACAGGAAATATTTTGCTTTCAGAGAACAAGAAAAATAGGTTTATTTGCGTTACACTTATTAATTTGTGCAGGTATTCAGTGTCTGCTAAATTAATGTTCAAGAAAAAATAATTTTTATTAAAATGTTCTATTATTTTATGTTAACGATTACTCATTTATTTCAGCCCTTCGTATTCAGCATGTCTCTATCGAAATAAACCTACGTTTCTATGAAAATTGAAGCTTTTGTTTTTTTTTTTATTAACTTAAACCTTCTTTATTTGGCCCATGTTAGCCTTTGAGTTTGACATGCTTGGTGTACAAGTTTCCATCTCTCCGGAATATGTGTCTAAGAGTACAACTGTTGGGTCTTATGGCAACTCCATTTTTAGTTTTAAATGGAAGTGCCAAACTATTTTCCAGAGTGGCTGCACCAGCAATATAGGAGTGATCTAGTTTCTCCGCATCCACGCTAGTTTTTTGTGTTCTTTTTCATTTTAGCTATTCTGAGTGGTATGTAGGGGGATCTCATTATGGTTTTAACTTGCATTTCTCTCATAGCTAATGATGTTGGGCATCTCTTCATGCGCGTTTGGCTTCTGTGTATCCTCTTCAGTGAAGTGTCTGCGCATATCGTCAACTAGTCCTTCGTCCCGAAGGTTTTCTCCTGTGCTTTTATCCTAGAAGTTTTATACTTTCTTGTTTTACATTTAAGTCCATGACCCATTTTGGGTTAAATTTTGCATAAGGGTTAGGCTTAGATGATGGTTCATTTTTTTTCCTATAGATGTCCAGTAACTCCAGCATCGCTTATTGAAAAGCCTAGCTCTTCTCCCTTGAACTGCTTTTCTCCTTAGTCAGAAACTGAGCATATTTTTGTGGATCATCTTCTGACTTCTCTATTCTGTTCCACTGATCGACTGTCTACCCATCCCCAGTACCACAATGCCTTGATTACTGTAGTTAGATAATAGGTCTTATCACGATGAGTAATTATTCTCATTTTATTTTTATTTTTCAAAGTTATTTCAGCTATTCTATGGCCTTTCCCTTTCCATATGAATTTTAGAATAACTCTGTCTATTTTTATAAAAATTTGCTGAGACTTTGATAGGAATTATGTTTACTCCATGATCAATCTGGAGGAGAACTGACATCTTTCCTATGATGACTCTTCCCATCCATGGACATGGTATGCCTCCCTAGGTATTTGGGTCTTCTTTAATTTCTTTCATCAGCACTTTATAATTTTCAACACACAGATCCTATACATGTTTATATTTGTTATTTCATTTTCTTCAGAGCAAATAAGGGTATTGCATTTTAAATTTCACCTTCCATAAAAATGTAAATGATTTCTTTATGTTGACAGATTTTTAAATATTTATTCAATCTAATCTTAGATTTTTTTTCCAACAATTTGGGGAATTTATCATTTTCCATGGATAATGCACCAAAGAGAATCCACTTGAACGGAATAGGCCATGCTTTTTGCCCTCTTCATCATCGGCACAAACATTTAGAATTACACCCTCATCGTCAGATGTGTTAAGAATCCATGTGTTTAAGACACTGCTATGCTGTGAGAAAATAAAACAGCACTCCTTCTGAGACAATTCATAAATCTGTGAACATCATCATCGTAAAGCATGTGAAGCACAGAAAAACCCCTCCAAAAACTGAGAAATCCCTCCAAAAATCCCTCCAAATATTGCCAACATGAACAAAAATTAATTCAGCTCAATTGTTATCTGCTGGCCTCTGTTTCCTTTTATGAAAGGAAAAAGATGCCTTCCACACTCTCAAAATTAGCTACTTAAGCAAGTAGCCAAACTGTAATTATTAGTTTTAAATGTTTGAAATGAAATACTTTGCTGAGAGAAGAATAACAGTTTTTAGGGGGAAACCATTTGAGGATTTTGAGCATTTAAACAACAAAACACAATCCAGTGCTCCAGCGCCTAGGAAGTAGTGAATAGGGTTACGATTAAGCATGGTGGCACCTGCACAGGGATGTGGTGAATAGGGTTAAGATGAAGTTTGGTGGCGCCTGCAAGTAGAAATAGCACTGATGTGAGAAGGTCAATTACTGGACAGCTGTGTGCCAGACCCCACAGAAGAGCTGAGGAAGAAAGCAAATGTGAAAAATATCAGCCCACCCCTCAGCTGGCCCACAGTCTGCAGATGGGAGGCCGACCTAACAGGTCCCGTTATAAATTCTTACAGGTATAACCTCATCTATTTTAGTCCAAAATCCCACGTTCTCACTTTGAATCTCTTACTCTCAGAACATCTCAACCCTTTAAAATAGAAACATGTTATTCACACTAAGGGCTACCCAGAAGCAGAGCTAAAGCTGGCTGAAGGGCAATACACATTCCAGCTGGATTTTCATTTTCCTTTGAGAGAGAAATGGTACAACTGTACCAACCGCATGTAGAAGAGAGGACTCATAAAACAGAGCGTGAATTTTAAGCTATACCTGGACCTAATTTAGAAGACCACACAGATTCTGAATAGCAGAGATGCGTAGGCAAGCTGGCCACATGGAATAAAAAGGTTCAGGGCCAACAGTGTTCAGTATTAGGTGCCACACACTAGCTCCCTCAGAAGCATTTTTGAAGTTTCTTTACTAGTGTAAGCTTTGCTCAATGAGCCGACCACCCCCAAAAGCACAGTTATGCTGACCGACTCAACAGCTCTAACTAGTTTAGGAAGTCAAACTTTGCCTATGAATCTGATGCCTTCCCCATCACTCAACTAAAGAGAAATATAGAGAAGTCTGCTAGACAGAAATCTTACATAGTTCCCCAAAGACACTGAGCAGGACACTAACTGAACGTCACGATTTTCCTAAGTATTAAAATTTGTTCTTGAAATCCACCCAGAGAGGCAATAATCCAAAGCACCAGTCCTTGGCCTTTGAGAATCTGATGAACACTAAGGACACTTCACAGAAAGTGCGTACACACAAATGTTACCCATGAAATCCATGGGCCTCAGGTTAAGAATCCCAGCTCTACAGCATGGAAAGAGCGGCTAAGCCCTAGCAGAAGGGCACATCTCCTTATTCCACACCCAGGACAATGCCTGACACTAAGACCTCAATAAAGAGCTGGTGAATGAATGAACTGTGAGCATGTTGTTTGCGCTATGTTTTAGTCATGGCAAACTGTTTCAAACTAATGAAAATATCTGATTTTCTTAATATTAACTACACTGACATATCCTCTCCACCTTTTATTTTATTATTTAAGTTTTTTTTAAAATTCTGACTCAAGGATATGTTTTTACTGATTTGAGAGAGAGGAAGGGAGAGAGAGAAACATCAATCAGTTGCCTCCCACATGTGCCCCTGGGGGTGAGGGTGGACCACCCAAAACCTAGCATGTGCCTTGACAGGGAATCAAACCCGCAACCTTTAGGTATATGGGACAACGCTCCAACCGAGCCACAGCAGCCGGGGCAACATTTTTGTTTTTTAAAATAGTTATAGACTCACAAGAATCTGCAAAAATAGTACAGAGATAGGAGTGCCCATCACCCCCCTTCCCAGTAGTGAGATCTTGCATACCGATAGGGCATTATCAGAAGCAGGAAACTGACAGAAACAGCACAGTTAATGAGACCACAGACCTAACTTAGATTTTACCTTTTTAGCGGTGCTCATCTAATTACCTTTGTATAAACAAATAAAAATGTAAACACTCACAGTCTCACCTCAAACAAATCTGCAGGACTAAAATACTGCAGCAGTCAAAAATAGAACAGCCCTGAAAAAGAATGAAAATTAAGTGAGTTATCAGCTGCTAATGTGTGGATACATTTTTCTGGGACACCCTATACCAGTGATGGCGAACCTATGACACGCTTGTCAGAGGTGACACACGAACTCATTTTTTTGGTTGATTTTCTTTGTTAAATGGCATTTAAATATATAAAATAAATATCAAAAATATAAATCTTTGTTTTACTATGGTTGCAAATACCAAAAAATTTCTATATGTGACACGGCACCAGAGTTAAGTTAGGGTTTTTCAAAATGCTGACACGCCGAGCTCAAAAGATTCGCCATCACTGCCCTATACACATACCTTTTTACTTAAAGGAAGTGCTTTACGGCTTCTCTTTGGTGTATCCAAATTGCCAGCATGACTCCTGCACTTTGGGGCCATTATGGAGTAAAACAAGGGTTACCTGAACACAAGCTCTGCAGCGTCACTACAGTCAATCTAGTAAGCAAGAGGAGGCTCCTCAGGGAACGTCTACAACGTGCCCTGGACTACGGGGTGATTCCCCTCCCGGCCAGGACAGAGCAGGACAGCATACTCATCACACTGAGTTTCAGAACAGCGTGCAATTTCACACTTAAAATTGTTTCTTTCTGGAATTTCCCATTTAATATTTTCAGACTATGGTTGACCACAGGCCAGTGAAACCACAGGAGTGAAGCAGTGGATAAGGGGGGACTACTTATATGCCTCTTTTGGGCCTCAGAGGTGCAATCAATCCCCTTTGAGGTCCACTCAGGCAGTGCTATGGTTTTACCCGAGCATCCTCACAGAAGAGCTGCTGCCTCCCCAGCTCCAGACGCTGACCTTCAACACCATCGCCAGCCTCCTGCCCTATCTAGCCACAAGGCAAAGCAGCCACAGGGCAAAGCAGCCAGGCTCCGCAGGGAAATCCAGTCTACCACAGTGAGCCCCAACAAAAGAATTCCAGACCAAGGTCCTGTTTTGTCCAAGCACATATTTTAGTTCACAAGAGCGGAAATCATATGAAATGAAGGCTCTAGTTTGTTTGAAAGGTGATAACATGTCTGTCTGTCAGAAAAATCATGAAAACAACTTTGAATGGCATGTTTTTCATACCAAGTAATTTCTGAGATAAAGGAAGTCAGTTTTCAACAGCAAATGGTCTCAAGATTTTTAAGTCTTAGCACTAATAATCCAAACGCAAAAACCATAATTCACATATGCCACAGAATTTTAGTAGTTGGTCTTTAAAAAAAAAAAATAGCTCATTTTCAGATTCCATATGTGCAAATCAACCTAAACTGGTAAGAGAGTGGAGTTGGAAATTTTATATAAAACTTACTCTATAAAAGAGGCGTTGTTAATAATGCCATAGGGCTATAGCACAGACTCATTTATTGAGTCTATTAGGTTTGATAAAACTTGTTACCCATACTGAAAGCTTTATTTCTACTAACTTTTCTATGGACTACAGATTGCAGTTACTACTTGAAACAGGATGACTTGGCAAAAAAATAAAAAATAAAGCAACTGCCACTATCAACAAAACTCTACAATTTGTACGACAAATAACTATGTTAGTGATATCAAAATACATGAATACATTCAGAAGATTGAGATTATCCATGCCTTCCAGGGGATTAGGAAGAAACTGTAAACACAGGGAAGATATTCACATGATAGAAACACTTCGTTCATCCCCACTATATTGTACACATCTACTCTGTTAGTGACTATCAAATGCTAGGCATATACTAGTAAAGAGAAACAATGGTTTTCAAAATATTTATGAGCCCATTAAACTGTGCAAATTTACATGCATCTATGGATTTTTCTCTAGGGAGTATAAAGCTTATGCAAAGAGTGCACAATCCCAAAAAGATGAAAAATTTCTGATACAGACAATGCATGCTGGAGAGGTGCCAACAAATAGGTTACTTCCAAATAAAGTGACCAAGAAAGGCAGGTGAGGAAGTAGGTTTTCTATTGGCCTCAAAGAGAGCAGAGTTTCATCGGCCAAAGCTAACAGAAATGGTGTGTTTCCGGAATGGTAGGTGGGTGAGCTGGGGACCAAAACTGACGGAGCATCAATGCCAGGAAGAACCTACAACACAGTGGAGGCCACTCAGGCAAGGTGGAAATACATCACTGAGGGTTACACATAATCCACATCCCACCACTGCCCTAGACCTTGTGACCTTGACCAGTTTCTTAATTTCATTTTCCTCTACAGAATGGTGATATCGGTAGCACCCACCTCACATGTTGTTATGAAGTACTGAGCACAGCAGCTGGCACACAGCAATGGTCAGTAATCATCACTGGTATCACTAATACCACGATTGCTAGACCAGCACCGCACCCCAGGAATGTCCACTGCAAGGAGAGATGCACTCAGCTGCATGATGCGCCTTAGGCTCCTGGCATCATGCCACTGCCTTCCCTTACATCCGACCTGAGGGTTCACCAGGCCACGTGCAGCTTGCTTTCTGAATCATCCCCACCTGCTTCCACCTGCCCAAAAGAGAGGGGTGGGCCGTTTGTCTCCACAGAATGTCACCCATATCTCCTCCCAAAGAGCCCGAAACAAGGCTTTGAACCAACTAAGACTTGAGAAGAAAGAAGAGTTCAGTCTGGAGGCTCTATTAATTAGGCATTCAGTGGCAAATGCTAGAAATGCAGCTTAAAGACTATGCACAAAGGGAAGTATCCAGGGATAAATAGCTCAAAAGATAAGATCACAAAACTCTTCTCTTGCTCCACTTCCCCCTCTTCATAGTTCCAGCCCAAGACCCACGGCTGATTCTGGCTGGTTCAATGACCTCCGATGCTAATTCTGTGCCAGGCCTGGGGAAAGTGGCCTCACTTACGCTACTGCTCCCAAAGCCACAGACACCGAGATGGGGCAGGAAGTCCCCCAAAAGAAGATAAAGAAACTAACAGAAAATGTTGGGAAAGGTGCAAAAATGCATAGCTATCCAGGGAACATATAACTAGATTCAAGTCTTTTGGTCTTATTACATGTTTTTATTGAGTTCAGAGAGAGGAAGGGAGGGGGAGAAAGAGAATGCTTCTTAATAATTTACTAGTCCTCTTCAATTCTCAGAAATTAAAAAAAGTTTTAAGAGAAAGTTTATTTAGAAAGACATAGAGGTAGAAGTGAGCTGTAGGAGAAATAGGCTCAGAAAGCAAGTTACAGCAAAGAAGGGCCCTTGGAGCTTAGGAGAGAGAAAGGCACGGAAAAGGCATCGGGGGTGGAGTGTGTGTGTGTTTGCGGGGGGGGGGCAAATTTGGTTCATATTGTTCAATATCTCAAACCTTTCTGATCTCTGTGGTTTTCTTAGTCCTTGAATTTATCTTGCATTGTTAACATTCATTTGTGCACATTGTACTTATTATACTGTATATATTCAAGTCAGTTAATTCTTCGAAGTGGGTTTTGATTTTGTCAGCTCATTTATACCTTTAATTTCTTTCTAGAGGGATAGTTCTTAAACATTTTGGAATAGTGGACTCCTTTCTGGGCTCAAATACAATTGCTGATGAGTGTCTTGCAGAAAAACTGGACATTTTCCCCAGAAAAAAAAAGGGGAATACCTACTTCAGAGCTTCATGGATCCCAAGTTTCTACATGACTCTCCCTTCCTTTTAAAAAACTTCATGAAGCCCTAGCCAGTTGCTCAGTGGTTAGAGCCTCAGCCCACTGACTGAAGGATCCCGGTGAAGATTCCCAGGCCAGGGCACATATCTCAGTTGCAGGCTCAATCCCTGGCCCAGGCGGGTTGGGGCATGTGAGGGAGGTAACCAGTTGATGTGTTACTCTCACATCAGTTTTGTGTTTTTTTTTCTCTCTCTCCCCCCCTCCTCCCTCCCTTCCACACTCTCTAAAAACCAATGGAAAACTATCCTCGGGTGAGGATGAAACAAAACGAAGTAAAACTTCATGGAGAACATGCTGTATATCCACTGCTTGAACTTGCTTTTCACTGTGGATGTCTTTGGCAAGTCCTTCAATTAGGTGGACATGGTGAGTATGAAAAGTTACAGCCCTAGCTGGTTTGGCTCAGCAGATAGAGTGTCGGACTGCGGACTGAAGGGTCCCAAGTTTGATTCTGGTCAAGGGCACATGCCCGGGTTGTGGGCTCGATCCCCAGTAGGAGGCATGCAGGAGGCAGCCAATCAATGATTCTCTCTCATCATTGATGTTTCTATCCCTCTCTCCCTCTCTGTCTGAAATCAATAAAAACATATATTTTTTAAAAAGTTACAGCCAACCTGTCTCTTCCCTAACTGCCGAAGTCAATTTGTTCTATTTTCAATTAAACTAGCTTGTAATAATCACATTTATTTTCTTTTTTCTACAAGTAGACATTGGTAGGACATTTGGTATCTACACACTTTTCACTGAGCCCTTTTAACTAACCCGTATCCTCCTGTCTGACTCTCACAGACCTGGACAGCGCAGAGAAAGGGGTAGGGGCAACTGAGGCAGGTGCAGGGACAGCCAGTGTGTTGGAACCAGTTAGAGGAACTTTTTCAAAACCTACATGTCTGAGCATCACTCTCCTCCCATGAATCAGAATCAGGTAGGTGTTGGGGCCCAGGCCCGTCGCTCTTAGCAAAACTCCCTTGGGTGGCTGAGGCATGGCCTTGACTGGGAAGCACTAATCTAACAGGTGTTCCTCCTCTAGCATCACCAAGAATGTTCACATAGCTTTTCCCTATGGGAAGAAGTCTCTGATATATGTTTCTAAAATTAATGCTTATTAAATAGTGGCGTACAAAATCATACCCACATGCCCCTAATTAATGAATGTGCTAATGGCTGGTTTCTATTTTGGGAACCACTCCTTCGCTCTGCCTCAGTGTATCTACAGAGCGTTAGTCAAAGCCCAGGAGTGCGCACAAAGCTTTACTTGGAGTGTTTGGCGGTTAGAGTCCAAACTCGTGCAGCCGTGACAGCCGCAGATGTGAGCGTGAGGCTGTCACCTCCTGCAGCTCACCCAGCTCCACTGGGCTGTGCTGAGATCTGATAGCGAGGTGGGTGCATACCCTCCCATACTACCCGGTCTGATCTCTGGGAGTGAAGGTAGTACCTGCAGTTCTGTGGAGCTCCTGACATACTGGGAAGCTCTGTCAAGCTTAGCTAACAGCTGTCTGGTATCTTACATTTTTGTTGTTACCTTTTTTTTTTTAAGATTGTTTTATTGGCTTTTAGAGAGAGAAAGGGAGAAGCAGAGAGAGGAACATCGATGTGAGAGCGTAACACTGATTGGCTACCTCCTGCATGCTCCTTACCTGGGATCCAGTCTGAAACCCAGGGAACTGAACTGGGAATTGAACCGGCAACCTTTCGGTGCACCAGACGACACCCAGCCAACTGAGCCACACTGGCCAGGGCTGTTCTGTTTTTATTCTCTCTTTTGTGTCACCAGCATGACTTTCTCTTCTTAACTGTTCTCAATGTGATAAATCCATGTGCTAGAGAACAGTCTTTTTTTCTATGAACAAGTAGTGGAGGGAGGGAGGAATCGATGAATGGATGGATGAGTGAAGGTGAACTTGATGTCTCTGAGTGGAGAGGGTGGCTTGTGGATGGTAGGGGTGGGAGAAAGAGAGAGAAAGAAGGGGGAGACAATTGACTGATTAACCTTTCCAGTGAGTCTGGGAAGTAAATGGATTCCATCAGGGTAGTGTTTGCAGTTTATCTTGTTTCCTGGGAAGTTCTTGTAGAAGCCAGAACACTAACCTTACTTCATGCCCATGTGTCCTTTCCCACTGCCTGAAAAGGTCTCCTTTCCTCTCTGATTAGCCACCATTTTCCATCCTATATATATAGGTCACAAGACATCACCATGCGGCCACCCCTTCCTCTAGAGCAGTGGTTCTCAGCCTTCCTAATGCCGCGCCCCTTTAATACAGTTCCTCATGTTGTAGTGACCCCCAACCACAAAATTATTTTCGTTGCTACTTCATAACTGTAATTTTGCTACTGTTATGAATCGTAATGTACTGATATGCAGGATGTATTTTCATTGTTACAAATTGAACATAATTAAAGCATAGTGATTAATCACAAAAACAATATGTAATTATATATATATGTGTGTGTTTTCCGATGGTCTTAGGCGACCCCTCTGAAAGGGTCGTTCTACCCCCAAAAAGGTCATGACCCACCGGTTGGCAAACCACAGGTTGAGAACCGCTGCTCTAGAGTCTCTAGTCTTCCTCCTCTCCCCTGAGTCACTATTGTATTTGAATTGCCCTTCCCACCTTTGCACTTATAGACTCCCTTGATTTGCTTCTTGCTGCATGTGAGCGAGGTAATTTATCTTCCTGAACAGATGGTAACCTTAGGAAGAGGGGCACTGCCTTTGGGTCACTTCTGCATCCCTGTCGCACCTCCGAGAGCAGTGCTGGTGCTGCACATTCCTTCCCCGAGAGCTTGGAGGGCCGCTTCCTTCCCACTCGTGGTTGATGGATGGTGGACAGATCACCTCTGCACCCCAGACTGGGTCAACCCTAAGAACAGTGACTTGTGTGACTTAAATTCATTGTGTTTCTTTGACCTGCTTCTAGCTGACTAGACTGTTTTCCTGGAGAGTTTACTCCCCTATTACTAATAGTCTTGGTGGGAAGTAGAGAATGGTTCCAAAATTCCAAAGGTCTAGCAAGACCTGTTCTGGGCCCCTCCCCTCGGGTTCAGGTTGTTGTCAAGTGGGCCTGTGGTCTGGTTTATCCAGACTTGCAAGGGCACCCCTGCACTTGCTAAACATTGACCCAAATACTTGGGGTGGGGAGGTCCACTGAAGGAACTTTCTCCTCTGTTTTTCTCTTTCTCTCTGTCCCTCCCTCCGTCCCTTTTCTACCCCAACCCCTCTCACTACAAAAGTTGTTATATCAAGAATTAGCCTGGAATGCCCCTACCATAAGCTTTGCTACTCTGTAGAGTATCCTTCTTGGATAACTGTTGTTCATTGACTGTATGTTGGTATTCAAGAAATGTGATGTTGGAACTAAGTGTCTACTATTTATGATGTCGCACTGGCAATTTTTTAACCCTAGGGAGCAACTGTACAGTAGTAATAACAGCTGTGCTACAATGTACAGAGTCTGCACATGCCTCTTCGGCATGTATTTTAGAAATAACATTGGTAATAAAACTTGAGTATGAATTTATTTGCTTCAAAAACAGCAAATCACACTGTAGATTTATTATTTCTGGGACTTTGCTAAATTTGATTACAGCTGATATTGTAAGTCTGCTTCCACGTCAGTAGAGACAAAACCAAGAGTAATAGATATTGGCACTTCAAGTCAGTGGACTTTAATTTGAATTTACATATTCCTTCACCTCCTCCTGTTATTTTAATTTTTAATTTCATTCATTTTTAAAAGCCTGGCTTGCTTGCTTCAGTTATTTCTATATCAAAGAGTTTTCTTAAACTGGCCACCTCCATTCACATATAACTTGAATGTCTTTTTGTAGCTAAAGATGATTGAGAGTATGTTTATGAATAGAAACATTATTTTCACCAACAAAATAGCTGCATTGACAAGAAGGGACTAGAAGGCAACATTTTAAGCATATGGTAAGAGGACCCTGAGCGATGCAACAGCACAGTTTTTGTCAGGTTGCTGCCTGCAGGGCATGGGCTGGAAGGCTCTCCTGAGTGGAGAGAAGCTGTGGGTGCACGTCACTGACCTGGCCCACACCCTGCAGTAGCCCGAAGTTTCCTGTGGAAACCTTAGCCCCATGGTTGAGAACTGGGGAGCGCTGGGCTTTCTCACTTTCCCCCAAAACCCAGCTTGGCCATTTTCTAAGTTTGTGATCCAGGCATATTATTTAAATTCACTGTGTCTCGATTTCCTCAGCTAAAAAATGGGGATGTGGATAGATAGTAGCCACTGTGCATGGTTATTGAACAAGGCCTGCTAAATAGCAAGCACTCGTTTCACTTAGTCATCACTCAGCTACAATGACAGATCCTGAACAATGGTGATTAGCACAGGCAAATGTTTATTTTTCCCCTGTAATGCGAAGTTCAGGGCTGGCCTGGTGGTTTTACGAGGCCATCGTCAGACTCCAGGATTTCCACTCTGCTCTCCTTCGTGTCTGTCTGTCACCTCATAGTCATGAAACAGCCTTATCTTATTAAAAGAGTTCCAAGAAGCCCCGCCCATCAATTTCCACTTACATCCTATTGGCCAAAATTATATCATGTGGCCTTACCCATAGGAAGGAAAGGAAATGTAGCTTTTTAAATTAGGCAGATTATCATGCCCAACAACATCAAGGTTGCTACTAGTAGGAAGGAAGAAGTAAGAGATGGATATCGGGTTGGCACCCAGCAGTGTCTGCCACAGCACTCAAAAAAGGCCCCTGAGAGTGGGGTCCCCAGAGATGGGAGCCTTGGAGGACGACTGTCTCAGGATCCTGCTTAGGAAGTAAGGGAACAGGCACACCTTGTGGATGAAGCAGCAGCATGCATTCCCTGCCTGTCTCAGCTCTGAGCCTTGCACAGCCCTCCCCACCCCCACCACCACCACCACCACCACATCTCCTGCTGCTTCCCCAGCCTCGGCCACCTCTCCCCCCAGTACTTCCCCAGGGACCTCATGTCCTGATCAGACATCTTCCCTCTCTTCTATTTCCAGAAACTCCAGGGTGCTTTGGGGGACCACCTGGAGGCGGCGGCAGACTGGTGGCCCCACCAGCAGTGAAGCCAGGATGGGCATTCACCAGGGCTGGGGAGAGGGCAAGGAGCCCGCCTTTGGGGAACTTCCCAGCGGCCAGCTCCCTGCTCGCTGTGCTTTTTCCTCCGCTAACCGGATCCTTTGGCCTACCTACTTCCTCAGTTTTATTGGCATTCCATTCCCATGCTGGTGCTGATGAAATGGAAAAAGAGCCTTTGCCTGGATTTGTCAGCAGGGAAAACTTGGCTCATGCTCTCTGGACCCAGGCATGGTGTTCCCATCTGTGGTGGCCATCACATTAGTGACGCGCTTACAGCACAGCACATCAGTCAGTGGTCTGATAATGAGGAAGGGCAGGAGGCCAGATGCTATCACCTCAAACGCCACCTCAATCGGAAATAATCAACCACAATAATCAACCACGTCTCAGCATTGGGAACAACTACTTAAAACTTGGGCTTTGTTAGAGGCCGTTGTGTTAATAGCCAATATTTTGGCCTGCATTTCGTTAAAAACACAATGCCAGCCAACACTTAAAACAGTTTTCTTTACCTGTTTGCAGCACTCTCCCTTCCCCTCCAGAACCAGTAAACTTTTCATTAAAAAGTGGGGGGGAGGGGGGAGGGGGAGGCCTGGTGTGGTGGTTTCTAAGGATTTGCTTTGAATCTACTTCTAATTCCATTAGCGCTCAGTAGAGAGCCAATGCAAATACAATTAAGGACAGCACATTATGCAGGCACAAATATGCTTTGTCGTCTGGCTGAAACTAAAAGTGGGATCTCCAGGGCCCTCTCCTTTAAATAAGAAGGTTTTGTTTTTCTTCTCAGCCAAGTGGCTCAGCAAGGGAAGCTAATTTTTTAAAGGTGTATATTTAATTTGTTTAGTGCTATTTAGTACAAGGAAGATATAGTTAAAGTCCGTAAGTAAAAGGTAAAGGCTACTGTGTCAGACTAGATTAAAAGGAAGATGATGGAAAGATTAGTATCGGTGCCATCCTCGGGGACCGTCTTCTGATAAGAACACGATGAGACAAGAAGGGAAGAAAGCCCCTGGTCGGCTGGATCAGCTAGGAGTGCTCTGAACCTCAGCTGAGGTGGCTTCAGTGGGAATCTTATTCTTCTCATTATCTTGGCTCAGCATGTCAGTGATGTCATCACGGCTGAGGAGACCTTTCTTTCCCCTTAGGCCTGTACTTCCTGGTCTGGGCCCTAGGGAGGAGGAGTCCCCATTTAGCCCCAAGCGGAAGGCAGGCTCCGGGGGGACGGGCTCTGCCCTCCCCTTGCCAGCACTGGGTCAGGGGCAACCTCTGCCCCCAGCCTAACTGAGAAGTAAAGTATAGGGGAAAGCGGTTTTCATGATTTGCTTATAGACCAGTCATGATTTGTCTCCCCCTACCATCTTTGCACTAGTCATATGACAAATTTTCTTTCAGTTTGAGCTATTTTGAGTTGAATTTTTTTGCCACTTGTAGCCAAAACATTTCTAACAGCTATATTTAAACAAATCGAAATATGAAGCCAAAATCAGTGTTTAAGACATGGATCTAGTCTGGCCAGTGTGGCTTAGTGGTTGAGCTTCGACCTATGAACCAGGAGGTCAGGGCACATGCCCAGGTTTCGGGCTCGATCCCCAGTTTGGATGGAGGTGCAGGAGGCAGCAGATCCATGATTCTCTCTCATCACTGATGTTTCTATCTCTCCTTCTCCCTTCCTCTCTGAAATCAATAGAAGTAGTGAGTCTTTAAAAAACAAACAATGGAATATAGTTTAAGAAACCATATCTATGGTGGTAGATGGATGAGTGAGAAGAGGTGAGAAGGGTGAAGTATTTACTTGTGAAGGTCAGGGTGTCTGAGGAAAGGAAAGCGCTCAGGTGTGAGAGCGCAGCCTATTCAGGGAACTGGTGTTATTTTGGGAGAAAATTAATGCATCCCTTGCAGAACCTTTGTTAGTCTCTGTCAGAATGTGTTGGTCGCCGGGAGCCAGAGCCCCTGGGCTGGGAATTTGATTTGGAAGCGCTCAAGCAGTAGGTGGGACTTGAAGCTTTAGTGGTGTTGAGAGTCCCTGGGGAGAGCTGACAAAACATGGGGGAAGGCGCTTTCAGGGCTCCCAGAGCAAACTGACCCCGAGAGCCGACTGAGAGCATCTCCCGGAAGGGCAGGCTGTGCTCATCTAGCTGGGGAGGGTTCGGGACGGACACTGGTCAATGGAATGTAAAGTCCCGGGAAGCTGTTGCCAAGGTATCCCAGGTAGCTGCTTGGATGTGGCACTTAGGGAGGTACCATGGGTCTTCTCAAAAGCAGTTATTTGAATGAAGGGAGTGGAGGCCCAGTTGTAGTCACCTGGGGAAAAGGGGAGGTGAGGAGGTGATGGTATGGAGTTAGACCACTTAACCAAGGAGCTTAGCTGCAATTCCATTAGGAACGTTTTGTATGGAAGCAGCACTGAAATGTGTATAGAGGTTTATGATGTAGGAGGCAATGGCCCAGGGAGGTGGGTGCAGGGAGAGAGGGATTACCTTTTTTGGATGGAGTAGGAAGGGGCTCTGCTTCTTCACAGCCTAGAGGAGTTTGGCAGTGAGTAAGGGGCGCTTCATCTTTTAAGGGCAGGTGGAAGGATGGGTGCACCTATTTGGCGGAAGGTGGTGATGGGTAATGGATGGTGTGGGTGGGCACACTGGAAGGTGTTCCCTTCACTGCCACTATTTTCTTTCAAATACGAGGGGCAAAAATGGTCATCAGCTGAGACTGGGTTTGGGATAGATGGGAGAACTGCTTTATTTCCCTTTTGCTTTCCACTTCTATGTTTGACCAGGTCTACAATATTTTGGAAACACTGCTCAGCAGTTAGAAACCTTGCCACGTGGTGTCAGCAGAGCTGATGGTATGTATAATGGAGTTTAGTCTGATAATGCATATATCATCCCACGTGCTTAAATGCACTTAATATTAAAGGCGGCTTTGGTTTTATCAACCAATAGATATTTTTATTTTTTTAATATATTTTTATTTATTTCAGAAAAGAAGGAAGAGAGAAATAGAAACATCAATGATGAGAGAGACTCATTGATTGGCTGCCTCCTGCATGCCCCCTACTGGGGATTGAGCCCGCAACCAGGGCATGTGCCCTTGACTGGAATCAAACCCGGGACCCTTCATTCCGCAGGCCGATGCTCTATCCACTGAGCCAAACCAGCCAGAGCAATAGATATTTTTAATATCTACTATATACTAGGCATTTTGATAGGTGCTATGAAAATACTAAGGAGTACTAAGAAGTTACAGAATAAATTTGTTTACTGTTAAATTCTATAGTTCTGTATTCTATGCCCTACCCTAAAAATCAGAGCACTAGGTTCCTTTCACAAATTAGCTATGCCACTTGGTAATGTAAGCGAACTTTTGGGCCTCAGAATTTATATAACAGAAGTGTGGACTAGAGAAGCACTAAGATGCTGTAAGTAGTAAAAACAAACAATTGATACTTGATATAGACAATAAGACCTATTAAGACAGTAACAGATACTTGATATAGACAACAGGAGCTACAACAGTAAGAAGGGGAAAAGGTTACAAACGCGTTTGCTCTTTACCTACTTGCATAACAACACAAAATGTGCAAAGGTAGGGCTGTTTACAGTTCCCTGGGAGTTTATGGTCTATGTAATACAATGAGTCTTACTGCTGAGAACTTGAAATGCTGATAGAACTCTATCAGGTATTTATGATGAAATAGAGCATTCTGGACCAAAAAAGGGGGGGGGGGGTAAAAGTAGATAAAACTGAAACATTCGTTTGTATATAAGGATAAGAAGGTTGTATACATTCGTGTTTTAAGCAGTTAATGAGTAAAAGTTAGTATATGGCAGGTACTTATTTTGTGGAGGGTGAAATATACTTACGTCAAATTCTTATGTTTTTATATAATGTGTTTTATCCCGAAGATATTTTCAGGAAATATCCTTAACTGCTCCCAGGAGTAGATGGAGAGAAGGAGTCATTTGACAGTTTCCAGATGGCCATTAAGAAGATAATAAATTTTCTTTAAGTTCCTGATTACTAACTAACACTATGAATTTTGTTGTATCTCCTCTCCGGACAAATGTGATTGAGTATGAATCGGCTGCAGCCCAGATTTAACTTTATTAAAACAGATGGTACAAAAGACGAAGAAAAGTCTTTTACCATCCCCTACGGGCAAGGCTCAAACGTATTTATCCTCATTCAAGGGCCATTTCTCTCCGTTTTGGCCTGACTTCTGGGAGCCCAGAACTCTTAAAAGATGTTTTCTTAAAAATAGTGAGCGCTTTTCTTGTCTGTCCCAGTATTCTTGGCTGAGCTTCCTATATCCTGGCTGCTTTTACTCATTAATATTCAGCTTGATCCATAGTGACTGAGAAGGCAGCAAAGGGCTGGAAGTTAGCGCAATGAAAGGTCCTGGGAGGCTTTCTGAGGAAAGATGCAAATGTCCCCAGGAATCCTGTAACCAAGTTTCATTTTCTCAAATCCATTCAATGCTGAAGGCTTTCAACTGATTTAAATAGAAAGTTTTTTTCCTCTCTATTCCTTTTGATGTAGATCCAATTGGGATTTAACTTTTCTGCCTCCTTTACAGTAAGTATGCTTTTCTTGTTGAAAATAAAATAATGAATCAGGTTAAGATAAGCGTAACACATTTCTTAGCTGAAACATATTTACACAGACTGACAAATATTAAATTGTTGACGAATTGCTGTCAGCAGTGTGGCTGAGATGAAACTGATTGTAAAAACGGAAAGTGTATAATCTCAGAATCAGTTGTTTCCCTTTCAGCATAATGAAGAAATACATTTAGCTGTTCACCCAAGAGTATAATTATTTCTTTCAAAGATGGCTTTGCAAAGAATAACCAACATATGCCGTTTATAAGGTTTTACAGTGTAGAATTTTTTAATATAAATTTTGGGTTATTTATTTTCAGGAGAAACTGATGGTATTCTACTGAAGAAAATATGAGAAATATATAATTAAAGAGTATGGTCATTATTTCTCCAAACTGTACTTGTTATTAAGCCTGCTTTCATGGAAATGCACTTTCTACCTGTTTGCTTATTAAGGTTTGACACTTCATATTAGGTTAGAAGGCAATGCTGTTACCACAAATGCTTTTGTAACAATTGCCTCAACATCTAAATCTGTGATCATGCTGCCAGGGAAGATAACTGTGCTCTTCATTACAATTTTGCCAGTGCCTCTCAGAGGCTGGCGTGGGGTGACCGGAAGTGGTTGAGCTCCCTAATGACGCGTCTAACGTTTTCTTCTCAAACCTGTCAGTGTTTGCTAAAATGTTGACTTTATTTAAAAGATGAACTGGCTATGATTTCTGTGATTTTAAAAGCCTCCCCAATATCGTTAGTGTATAAGAATACAGCTGATATTTGTGAATTTTTTTTTCCTCTCCGGACACATTATGGCTTATTTGGCATTCTCAGGGCAAGCAAAGCACACATCTAGAGAGGAAATTTGGGAAACTGGACTAAACGGGCTAGGAAAAGCCCAAACAGCTCCACAGGGGCAGAGAGGGAATATTTATTACATAAACTTAAATTGCCAAGACTGGAGAGTAGGAGATGGTGCCAGAAATAGGGCCGCTCCACTGATTTCGCCCCCCCCCCCCCATGCTCTGATGGGTGAGACCTTTGGAGATTGGAAGGCGTGCACTCAGCACCTGGCTGCCCCCTTTCCTACCAGGGCTGTGGAGTGTGGAAAGAGGACTGTTATACTCAAGGTCCCTTTCCTGCCTGGGTCACAGAGAAGAGAAGCTGATGCTGAGACCTTAGAGGGCAGCTTGTTGCAGAAAAAGGACCTGGTTCACCACTTTAATGTGCCCTCAATTCCAAGGGGCCTGGGAAGGTGTTTTTAATTTTTAACACGTAGTTAAAGCCTTGGCTTCACAGGTATGTCTAGTAGGTCAGGATCAACCCTTTTACCGAGTCAACTGTGAGAAACTGATTTTCGCTGTTTGGGGATTTTGCCTTAAGAGGGAGGAGATTCCTGCATTAACATCCTTCCTAAAAGAGTTGGTTCTGAACAATGAGTACAAGTCTTTATAATAAATCAAGTGGACTGATCAGGCCAAGACTGTATGGTTGCTTCCAGATGTTTCTTTCTCAGATCGACATTGATTTGCTGGCTAAGAAGTCAAATGGAATAACTTGGATACCCCAGGGCCAGGGATCATTTGATCCATTAAAAGCAGACAGGGGATTGAGAATCAGGGGCCACCAGCGCCTCTGTGAATTCTTCATTAATTCACTCAGTCCTCCCAACAACCCCATAACGTAAGCAATACAATAAAATTCTCCCTTTTCTCTATTTACACAATTTGAAGGCAACAGTTACTATTTTCTTAACTAGGAGTGGTGACACATGATATCCTCACCTTGTTGCTGTTTGTTTTTTTAATGGTTCAAAGTATTTCTCTAGTAGGCATGGGGGGGGGGGGGGGGGGGAAGGGATGTCCGACTGCCAGTTTAGGCCCGATCCCAAACTGACAGACATCCCTCTCATAATCTGGGACCACTGGCTCCTAACCACTCACCTGCCTGCCTGATGGCCCCTAACCACTCTGCCTGCCTGCCTGATTGCTCCTAACCACTCGCCTGCCTGCTTGATGGCCCCTAACCACTCATCTGCATGCCTGATGGCCCCTAACCACTCGCCTGCCTGCCTGATCACCCCTAACCACTCTGCCTGCCTGCCTGATGGACCCTAACCACTCGCCTGCCTGCCTGATCGCCCTAACCACCTCTGCCTCAGCCCCCACCACCACAGCTTTATCCGGAAGGACGACCAAAGGACAATTGGAATGATGTCCAGAAAGTCGTTTGGCTGTCCGGTCTAATTAGCATATTACGCTTTTATTATTATAGATTAGTAACCAGCATCTTGACCTCTTTTCTGGAACTGGTGTAGCATTTAGCTTTTTGAGTAAGTCATATTCTATCATTACGGTACCGGCTCCTTTGTAAAGTTTGGTTGGTACCCCTTGCTCTTTTCCAAAACAGTCTACTGATGTTATTGGCGAATATAACATTTTGCTAATATTAAGTTCTTTTGGGGGAGGGCATGAGTGTCTTTCATTAACTCTCTCCACTCTGTTGCTTTCCTTGTGACCTTCTCAGATGTTGGGCTTGTTGATGAATTGTTTGAGATCATTTAGGTCATGAGACACTTTCTTCTATCTTCAAAAGAACCCAGGTTTTTGCCTCAGTTCTGAGCCTGTGGTGATAATTTCCTTTGTGCAGATTTTCTTTCAAGCTCTTCTTTCTTTTCACCTAAATCTGAAGGATTCTTTTCTTTGCATCTTAAATGTCATCTCATTTTCTTTCTTGGCAGGTACTAAGGTGTATCTTGTTTTCTGTTTTGTTGTATGTTTTTTTTTTCTTTTAAAATACAGTTTAAAAACTTGACGACTAGGTTATGGTTAGGTTTTGTTTGTTTGGGTGGCTTTAACTGGGGATCCAGCCCACAACCCAGGCATGTGCCCTTGACCGGAATCAAACCTGGGACCCTTCAGTCCACAGGCTGATGCTCCATCCACTGAGCCAAACCAGCTAGGGCTAGAGATTGTTTTTAAAGACATTTTCCCAGCCTTTCTTGAAGCTAGGGGTAGCCAAGTAACTCAGTTCTTGTTAACAAGACACAAGTCTTCTGGGAGGGCCGTGGGTGAGGGTCTTTGGGAAAAAGAAAAATAAATCTTAGAAGATAAAAGGAGAAAACAAAATGACAGAAGTTCTCTCTTGTTGCCCGGCCTCTCCCCTCCCCCACAATTCCCACCTTTACAGTGTCCTGTAAAGACATAATGTATGAAGTTGCAGGAGCTCCTAGAATTATTTTGTTCTTAGCTCTGGGTTGCTGAGAACAAAAAAGCTCATATGAACTAGTATCCCTAATCATATAATTCACTAAAGACTTATAATACCCAGAATATAAAGAACTCCTACCACTCGTGAAAAAAGTCATCAACCCAATTAAAATGGGCATAAGGCTTGAACAGATCTTCCCCTAAAGGAGAAATACATATGGCCAATGTAAAAAAAAAAAAGAAGAAGAAGAAGAAGAAGAAGAAGAAGAAAACAAAAGGAGGAGTACAGTGGCATTTTAGAAAATATAGTCTGGCAAGAATGTAGAGAGTAGAATAGAAGTGGGGAGGGAGGTAGTAATTAGAGGGGCAGTGGAAGAGGAGGCCAAGCACAAGGAGATAAGGGTTGTAGGTCACAGAGGAAAAATGATGATAAAAAGGAAACTCAAGAGTTCAAAGAAAGACACTAATTAAAGGGTAATCTTCCTCAAAGTATTTTTCTCTCAGATTCTTTTAAGTATTGGATCTGCTTCATAAACATACGCATCAAACACTTAGGTTATTTTCAAAAGGCTGAAGGACAGGGCAGGAATAGGTAAACTTAAAATTTTAGGTAGAAGACACCTCAAAGATGAAAACAAATCAATCCAAAACAAAAGATAATAAGATGATTTTTTAAACAAATTAATAGCAGCTACCTTTTATTGAGGGCTTACTTTGTATCAAGTACTATGCTGGCATTCTGCAGACATTATCTTTACTCCTCAAAATTCTCAAGAGGTAGATATTTTTTAAATGGGGAAACTGAGTCTCAATGAATTAATTAATTAACCTGAGTACGGGCACATCTTTAAAACTGGTAGAGTCAATATTCAAACCCATCTCATTTACATATGTTGATAAACTACATGTATTGCATAAGATGGAGATACACCTCTATTAGCACCTAGACAACCCCAGGCACACAGTCTGCCCTAAATAAACATATCTCAGTCATGAAAATTATGGTATAATTAGGCACCATTTTAAAACAACCAGAGAATTTTCACTTTCAACGAGGATCAAACCTATCTGTCAAGTTTATACGTATCAGTTATTTAAAAGAGGAAATCACAGAACAAGAAGACAGCAAAAGCCGTAACCGGTTTGGCTCAGTGGATAGAGCGTCAGCCTGTGGACTGAAGGGTCCCAGGTTCGATTCCGGTCAAGGGCATGTACCTTGGTTGCGGGCACATCCCCAGTAGGGGGTGTGCAGGAGGCAGCTGATCGATGTTTCTAACTCTCTATCCCTCTCCCTTCCTCTCTGTAAAAAATCAATAAAACATATATTTTTTTTAAAAAGAAGACAGCAAAAAATTTCCCTGAAAACACTTATTTTCATACTGTAATATTCAATAAAAAGCAATTCCTCCCAAAGTATCAGACGCCAGTTTAAAAATCCATCTGTAGGAGCTCCAGTGGTGCAATCGGTTAGCGCGCGGTACTTATAAAAATCCATCTGTATTTTAAAAGCTGAAAAATATGTAACACAAATAAAACAATGTGTTCAAAAAGGAGAAACAGGCCTTGCTGTGTTATTATTTCAAAATCTGATTTTAATTTGGAGGAGCAGGGACTATGAGATAAGAAACAGGTGATAAGAGATAAAACAGAGATTACTTTTTAAATTAAAAATTAACTTAAAATTAATATTCATAGATTACTCTGTATAGGCACAGACTTAAGGAAGTTTACATACAACTCCTTCCATCTAATTAGCTGATTTACATGGGTTCTCACTCTGCATACAAAGTGAATAGCTTTGAACCTGCCCATCTGCAGGCCCTAGGCCTGATGGGGAATCCTGGGTCAACTGTGGCCTGTCACTGAGGCACTATGATGTATGGGCCCTCAGAACCATAAAGGACAAAAGAAATGTTTCAAGGTCACATCTTACTATGTGGTTCTAGTCTAGTAACTTCTCTTTTGGTGTTATTTTATGATTTGGTGATAAGGTAGTCGTAATATACAACGGCCATTCAATAAGGTTCACAACATCAACATGATTTAGCAGCAATCTGCCCCAAATTTACCCATCAAAGCATTCCTCAGAGGCCACAGGCAGCCTAGGCCCGGACCCTGCTCTGGCCCTGGCCGGCCCCTCTCCCTCCTCTACCCGTCCCTCTGCCGGAAGTCTCTCCTACCATGCATCTTCCTGATACTTCCGCACCTCCTCCAGCTTTGCACACAAGTCACCTTCTTCAATGAAGCCTGCGCAGTCCCAATAAGAGTATAACCCCTCTCTTGCCTTGATTTCCATTGCCCTCTTTTATTGTTTCCACAGAACTTACCACCTTATGACCTGCTCTGTATAATATCTCCCTGTTGGTGTTATGTTTATTGTTTGCCTGTTCCCTGTGCTACAATGCAAACTTTCCCAAGGTGGGAATTTTGGCCTTTTTTGTTCACTGAGGTACCTCTGGAATTTCCTCTGGCATAAAATAAGTATTCACTATAAATAACAGGTACCCCTCACTTTTCAAAAGTTCCATGTTATGCCACTTCACTTTTACAAAAGACCTACATTAGTACCTGTTTTTGCTAACTGAAAGAAATCCAAAGAGGATTTTCCCTTTTGCAAAAATAGCTTTCCGGGTTTGTTTTGCAGGGACCCATTATAGAGGCACTAGAGGCCCGGTGCATGAAAATTCATGCACTCGG
>NW_005354291.1:14757077-14795255 GCF_000412655.1 Myotis brandtii
GCTGTCCGGGACCCCTTGGGGGATGTCCACCTGCCGGCTTAGGCCCGCTCCCTGGGGGATCAGGCCTAAGCTAGTAGTCAGACATCCCTCTGGCAGCCTGGGAGCCCTCAGGGAATGTCCACCTGCCAGCTTAGGCCTACTCCCCAGCACTGCAGAGGAGGCACAAGAGGCTCCCACCACCGCCACTGCTCTCACAGCCGTCAGCCCGGCTTGTGGCTGAGTGGAGCTCCCCTGTGGGAGTGCACTGACCACCAGGGGACAGCTCCTGCGTTGAGTGTCTGTCCCCTGTTGGTCAGTGCGTGTCATAGCAATCGGTCGTTTCCCCGTTAGTTGCATATTACCCTTTTATTATATAGGATGAACACCCCAGGCTGTGAGACAGGCACTGCTTTTACTATATGCTAGTGTTATTTTAGGGCTGTGTTATTTGGTAGGACTTCATAGGTTATTGGGGAGGGGGCAGAAGGGGGCCAGGGGATGCTCTACTTTTGGAAAGCAGGGAAAAACTGTACTTAAATTTTTTAAAAATGAATAAAATAGAGTATGGTATAACCTTAGCAAAAAGGTAACCCTAGTTCCCAGATTTCTTTGCATCCTTTCAGGTTAGGGAAAATTTTAGATATGAGCAGTAACCACAGAATCTTAGCAAAGTTCCCAAGGACTCTCTTTTGTCAGACATTTACAGGAACCAAAAGCCCTTCCCCTGTGTCTCTTACTCAGGCATCTTCCAACTCAGCCAGTCCAGGAACATCTAAACGTTCTTAACATACCACACAAATCCCTTGTTACACCGGTTTTCAACAGGGAATTATAAGAAAGTCAACTACACAAATATTTTAAGCCCCTAACTCCAAATAATCTGTTGTAAGAATCAGAAATAGTATATTGAAAAGACTCAGATAGAACAGATTGTTGAATTAAAAAATTATCATCAATATTTCACAGAATTGGGGTAGGAAAAAAATTGGTGACTGTCCATTGAGGAAGAACTTCGAAAACATGGCTCCCTCAACAGTCTGCCAATCTGGGAATTGCTGGCATTCTAGCTAACCAGCAACACCTAGGGGGTGGGGGGAATGGAGTTGATTAAAAAGCTAAATTCTTTAAATCAAAATATAATCTGAGTGTGACCTTATAAATACTAGAATGTGTCCTAGATTCTGGGTTTTATAGTCTCAAGCAAGTAAGACATTATTCTGCCCTTGCAATGCTCACGGTTGTGGAAGAAAACGTTTCTCTATGAAATTTTTTACACAATCACACAGATTAATCCCAAAAGGGAGAGCACACTGGTGTAGTTAAAGGCAAACTGTCTGAGCCCATTAAGAATTTTCATCTAAACGAAGCCTTCTACTGCCTGAAAGAAATAGTTTATGAGACAGAAGAGGACTTTACTGTAAATGTTGTTCTTCTATTGTCAAAACAGCGATTCCCAGTTTTACAAAATGCCAGTGATGGAAGAATAGAATCTTGGCTCATCATCTGCATCCACTAGGGAGCAGCATTCAAGTGTCCGCCTCTCTTTTCTGTACTAATCACTCAAGAACAGTGAGTCACCGTAGGACCAGCACTGGTTACCAAAATGAGTATTTTGTTCAGTAGTTTCCTGTCCCAGAGGCAAAAATACAAAACAAAAAAATGGAGCAACGTACAGCACAAAATATCCAACTCAAGGCCCCATGCCAAGAAAGCAGCAGAAAGTTTTATACTTGAGCCAAAGGCTTCTTGGTTTCTTTAAAAAATTTAAATCGTGACAATTATCTTGATGTGTCTTGATGAATCAGATCTGTCTGCAGAACAAAAGCTTGCTCAGAAGTTTTGTGTACTTTGAGGAATAATTATTTCCCAAGCTTATTCACTTTTTTAAGAAAGCGGCTTACAGACAGACTTAGAAACTAGTGTGCTTGAGTGAAAACATTTGTAATCAGTCAACCTAGAGGCATTTTCCTTGAAACGTCAATTGAAAAAGAAAAAAAAGATTCTGGGAGGGAGAGAAACTTAAAAACTCATCCCATCAAAAAATAGTACTTTTAATTTTCTTATATACATTTCTCTTCCAACGGTGTGGTCTAAAATGTTGCCAAAATTTTCAAAGGCATCACTACTTTATCAAGTTGTGATGGGAAAGCTTGTATTTAATAACAGCACTGAGTGACATTTGAATCTCTTCCATGGTTACTTTATTTATTTCCCTATTTATATAACTCCATTAGTAAATAGCACACAACACATTGATAAATCAATTTTACTATCTGATTAGCAATCATTTCTATTTTACTTTCTAACACATAAATACAAATTATTGCTACGTAGCTGTTAAAATGGTTTTTTTCAATATATATCAATCTAGGGGTGTTTTCATTTATCACTGCATAACAAACCACTATAAAACTTAATGGCTTCAAACAATTGTTTTATTTGCTCACAATTTGCTCAGCTGGGCAGCTCTCCTTTCCTCCTTCCCTTCTACTTCCCTCCCTCCCTTCCTCCCCTCTTCTCTTCCTCCCTCCCTCCCTTCTAGGACTACTCTCCAGGCCTGGATTTCTTAAAGCTTAGGCCTAGAACTTGCAGGATGTCAATTCTGCTGATTCTGGCAGTTAAACTCTGACACAACCCACATTCAGAGGGAGGGGCCTAAACAATGGTGCAAACATTGGATGGAGCAGCTTATTGGCACTCCTCAATGTAACTGACCATAAGGGCAATTTATAGTCTACCTTCTAAACTTACACTATATTTCTTTTGGTAGTGCCATGAGCAGTTAAGAATAAATATTTGAAAGAGAGATAATAAATGGGGGTAGTAAAAGGGGTAGAGGGGAGGGAGAAAATCCTTACTGGCAAGATGAACCACAAAATAGTGTAATTAAACAGATTTAATGTAAAAAATCTATACCCAGCCCGGCTGGTTTGGCTCAGTGGATAGAGCGTCAGCCTGCGGACTGAAAGGTCCCAGGTTCGATTCCAGTCAAGGGCATGTACCTTGGTTGCGGGCACATTCCCAGTAGGAGGTGTGCAGGAGGCAGCTGATCGATGTTTCTCTTTCATCGATGTTTCTAACTCTCTATCCCTCTCCCTTTCTCTCTGTAAAAAGTCAATAAAATATATATATATTTTTAAATCTATACCCAGCCCTAACTGGTTCGGCTCAGTGGATAGAGCGTCGGCCTGTGGAATGAAGGGTCCCAGGTTTGATTGCGGTCCAAGGGCATGTACCTTGGTTGCAGGCACATCCCCAGTAGGGGGTGTATAGGAGGCAGCTGATCAATGTTTCTCTCTCATCAGTGTTTCTGACTCTCTATCCCTCTCCCTTCCTCTCTGTAAAAAAAAAAAAAATCAATAAAATATATTTTTTAAAAACTATATCCAAATATATTGTTTTTTTAAACTGCTAAATCGCTTATTGGTAAAAATGAAGCTTAGCCATTATTTATTATGCATCACATACTAGTAGGTAATCCTCAAGAAGCTGAACAGGGAGAATGATATACCAGGTTATTACAGGAAAGTACATACACCACCCTTCTTTGGTCATTAGAATGACTGTCAGGCTACCAAGCAGAATGAGTGGAGAGACAATAGCAGTGGCTCATCCTTTATATCAAGAACTCAGGGACCACTGCTCTGGGAGGGTGTGGGTTCTGGAAGCTTTTTCTCCAGCGGTTCTCAACCTGTGGGTCACGACCCCTGAAAATACATCCTGCATATCAGATATTTACATTACGATTCATAACAGTAGCAAAATTACAGTTATGAAGTAGCAATGAAAATAATTTTATGGTTGGGGGTCACCACAACATGAGGAACTGTATTAAAGGGTTGCAGCATTAGGAAGGTTGAGAACCACTGTTCTAGACTCTCACTGGGAAAGGCAGAAAATACCCTCATTCCATACATCATTTCTATTTAGTAGCTTTACTTCCCAAAGTCAATGAAACTATTCTGAAACTTAATACTCTATGGATCTTCCATAAATTAGACCTATATAGATCATCATTTCCTTCTATAAGGCCGCTCATTGGAAGGAACCATGGAATTCTGTCTCTGAAAGGCTTTGTGTGGGTCGTTAATTAGAGCAAGTTAGATTTCTAACACGGTTATTTTAATTGCCTCATAATTTGATAAACATGCCATAAAACTCATCTGTTAAGCCTGAACAACACACGCCAACCAATTTAATTTAATATCTAATATTTTCAAATAAAAAAATCATATATATTACAACTGACTTTTATTGGCATTGCTTTAGCTTTTTTCTAAATGTTGACTAGTCCTTTTCTTTTAATTGATTATTTAAATTTGGAGAGGACATATCTTAGAAAAAGAAGAGAAAAGGTAAAAAGGTTGTTTAAAGGAGCACAAATAATTCTATTCAAAAGAAACTCACAAAATATGTTTTCCTCAATTTAACATATGGAGCATAGTGTGTTACAACATTAGCTTTCCTCTTTATTTCTAAATATCTACTAATAACACTTTTCATTCTGCAATATGCAAGATTCTTTCATCAAGCCAACTGGCTGAATGAGCATTGACATCATTCTAAGCTATGACTCAAGGCAACAAAAAAGAAGGGCTGATTTAGAAACAATGAAACTCCAACACTCACTCAGAAGTCTTCAAAACCTTGCCTTCTCTTTCCTGAGAATGCAGCTTCTTTAGACCAAAGGTGGATGGAAAGGAGTGTTTTTCACGGAGGAGGAAGAATAATAACATGTATCTAGAGAATAACTATAAATTCATCCAGAAGATCACCTGCTTAAGTAACCAAGTTCCATAAGACACTTGACAGAAATGTCATTACACTCACCACTGGCAAAAAGCTCCAAGCACTTGCATAAGCACACTTTTTATGTGGACAGGAGAGATTGATCCCAAATCACAATGGGTTGCCAGATACCTTGGTACCACTGAGCAGACACTGAGATGGACAGAGAAACTCAAGCCCTGTCCCCAGAATGCCATCTCATTGACAGGATTAGATTGAATACAGTAGGTCCTCGGGTTACGTCAGAGATCCGTTCCTACGGCGCCACGTAATGAGATTTTCGCCATAAGTCGGAACCCACCTACATAAGCACCTACGTCACTCACATGGAGCACAGACACAGCAGTAATGAAGTGAAACAGTAAAAAAAATTAAAAGAAAGATGACAATTCCTGCCCTTTACTTGTGGTAAATAAATAATAAAAACATAAAGCACATATGTACATATGTCAAAATGAAGCAACTTTTTTTTATATATATGTAAATAAATGGGAGATGGCGACGTAACCACGAAACGACGTACTTCGAGTCCAACGTAACCCGAGGACTGCCTGTACTAGTATGCATAAAATTAAACTTTTGGGGGAAGGTCAAACGGTTTTACCTAAATTTAAAGTCACACACTAAGTGTAGTCGATATCAACACTGCCTCTCCACGCTTCACATTAACAATATAGAACATTAGGACCCAATAACATTATGTGGTGCTTGACAGGCTTTAAAACCCTTTCCCTTCCACTTTCTTTGGTCTGTGAAATAATACTTATTATTTAGTGTTTATGTTTACCAAAAAGTGTACCAGTGGTACCTCATAAAATTGGAAAGAAATTAACTTATGGTTACACCACAGAACTTTAAAAGCACAAATTTTCTAACTATTGTTTACAAACCCAGAAGATTAT
Source organism: Myotis brandtii (assembly GCF_000412655.1). Taxonomy (NCBI): domain Eukaryota; kingdom Metazoa; phylum Chordata; class Mammalia; order Chiroptera; family Vespertilionidae; genus Myotis; species Myotis brandtii. Next base: position 14,762,747 of record NW_005354291.1, read on the forward strand.
AAGTTTCTATTCATGTTTTTTATCAAGAGGCAATTATTGAATAAGAATAATTCAAGTAAGAAAATTAGAATTGATTGAGAGACATGAGCACTTCGGAAGCACACAGTACGACACATTAGCTGGAGGAATCATCATGACACTGTTCTCTAAGTGATGGAAAATACCCAACTATAAAAGGGAAGAAACACAAAAGTGTGGGCAGAATTTCTAACAGAAAGGCCATTGTTTACCCGTAAGTTCCAGACTCTAGAAATATGAACACCTGCCAGGTAATTACCTACACCCACATGTAGAGTGTTCCACAGCTTTTTTTTTTTTAATTACCACCATTTATTATAATCACCAACAGGTAATTTTCTAAGCAGCATAAGATCAGCACTGGAACTGAGGGGAGCTAACTAGTCGAAAGGAGTTCAAGCCGCCGCTCTTGGACACTCCGGTGCCCAGGTGCCTGCTCACAGGGAGGAACTGCTGAGCATCACGGTTTCCTCCGCATTCTCTTGCCTGGGCAGCAGCACAGCTATTATGGAGTCAAATGTGGGGACTGCACTAGAGCCCAGATGAATTACATTGCCCAGTGAAATTACGTTTATTAGGGTGTAACTCATCCTTTCTTCATCGTGCACCCAAGCCAACGGGGCTCTCCACACCCATTATATCTCCAAGTCCAATTAGGTGACATCTATCTTTAAGCATTTAAGCCCCTCCTAAAGCTTTGGCCGTTGCCCTTTTGCAACATATTGGTACTCTCGGCAATTTATTTTTTTTAATTTTACAACCACGTATGAAATTGCTGCCTCACTTAGGACAGAAATAAAACCATGCTTTGAATAAATGTTTAAAGGTAAGATTCTCCTTATCAGCAATCCTCAACCCACAGAGATATATTTTATATCACAATGCACCCCTCAGACATTATATGCATCTATACATACATATTCACAAACACAGACATATTCAAAACACATGAAAATGCGTATGAAATAAGCCACAAATACGCCTTACCTTTACTATATACGAGACACGCCAGTGTTTTCTATTCTCTTTCTTTTCCTATGCTCTGATGATCCCTACTTTGGTTTCATCAACCCACACGCTGGGCAGCAACCAGAGTTTGGAAAACACAGCTCCTCCTATATAAATACCAATCCCTAGTTCTTCATAAAAATCACTCCTGCCTATCAGTATTGGTATAACACTCCCTGCAGATGAGATTAAACCGACTCCAAAGAGGGACTGATATGGAAGTAGGACTGTTTCTGAAACACGAATGAAACAGGCAGCAGGACATCCACAGCAGGTGAGCACTGACGAAGCAGCTCTAAGAGCAAATGAGTCACTTATGACTATATTGAAAACACTTTATAACAGGCCTTTTTGGACAGGAAAATGGAAATTTAAACAAGAATTTATTTTTTCTTATTATGTAGGCAACATTTTTTTAACTGATAATATCTCGTGTTGAAAAGGATGTAGGAAAATATGTGCAATGTTATTAGGACTGTAATTTGTGCAGCCTGTTTTGAGAGTGATCTGGGAGTGTATACCTCAATTTTAAGTGGGCATACCCTTTAACCCAGTGATTCTGCTAATAATTTATGCTAGGCTTTTACAGAAGCACAGAGATATGTGTCTAAAGACACTGACCATCAGTGAGAAAAAATTTATTTATGGTACGATCACATTTTTAAAAATTACGTACAGAAATGTTAAATAGACAGGGTATTTCCATATCATTGTTTCTCAGTGAGATGCTATTGGCATTTTGGGTAGGATACTTCTTCATAAAATGCCCCCACATATTTAAAAATACTCCCTAGGACAAAAAGTCTAGTAAGATATACTTAATGCTACAACTGTGGGTGATCAAAATTGTTTTACTTAAATACATTTTTTCTTTCTGACCAAAGCACAATGAAAGAAGCTCAGCACAACTTAAGCATCCATGGTTCCTGTTTACCAAACTATGCAAGAAGAAAGGAGTTTTCATTAGTGGTAATTTCGGATGTTTGTAGTATGAATTTAGTGTCAATATTATCTCAATATATAAAGACTCTGGCAAAAAATAAAACCAACCAATGAACAACAAATGAACACATTTTTTGGAGTTCTCCATTTTCTTCTGAAGATTTCACCCATGTTCTATTACAACAATATTTATAATTATTCTTTTTTTTTTTTTACAGGCCTCTTCACAAAATTTATCAATTCAACAAATTATCTATATAGTCCAGTGGTGGGCAAACTTTTTGACTCGAGGGCCACAATGGGTTCTTAAACTGGACCGGAGGGCCGGAACAAAAGCATGGATGGAGTGTTTGTGTGAACTAATATAAATTCAAAGTAAACATCATTACATAAAAGGGTTCGTTTTTTTTTTTTTTTAGTTTTATTCATTCCAAACGGGCCGGATCCGGCCCGCCGGCCGGCCCGCGGGCCGTAGTTTGCCCACGGCTGATTTAGTCTGATGAAAGGAGCATCAGTAGCAAATACATAACAAATGCCAGGTTATTTCACTGTTTTTATCTTGAACAGGAATTAAAGAACATTTATGAAGCATTACTTGAAAAAAATAAATAAAAATATTCCCTGGGGTAGAGTGGCACCATCCTTGATTGAGAAAACCAATACTCCATGTGTACTGTGAAGAAAACCATCAAAAAAAGATGTTACAGGGGTGGGGGACTGGGGCTGGAGGAAGCAAGTTGCAGAACATACAGATAGTCTGACTGTAATTATGAGAAAATAAATCAACCACACCCTGATGTGTGTGTTCACGAATGCAGTGAATTTGGAGACATGTGAAGAGAGATTTACAAGTTTTGGTCTATGAGTTCCAATATTGTTAGATTTGTGTGTGTGTTTTTTAAAGAATTTCTTTCCGTACTAGTGGTTAAATTTTATTAGATTAATTATTTTATTTGGGAAAACTAAAATCTATAATATATTCACAAACCTTAAGTGGCTATTTTGAGAACTGTGGTTGAGTAGTATCCATTGAAAGAGCTATAAAACACAGAGGGAAAGAGAATAAGAGGAACGGATATATTTCTAATGACTTGCTGGAGTCATAAAAGCTCTTTTCCTTCCTTATTAAAGTGATAAGATCTTTCTTTAATATACTAATTAAACATGCATAAAAAGAATTAAAATCTGGAAATTAAACAGCAACACAACTTATGGTTTCAGTCCCCACTGTCGCAAAGCACACATAAAAATTTTGGCTCTAACCTCCGTATCCAGTTCATATTTCACGCTCCCTTTTTATGATTTGCTGGTCTACCTGCCTGCCCCACCAGATCAGAAGGCCAGGCCTGTCCCATCCACTGATCACTCTCCACTCTCTCTCTCTAAGAGCTGCTGCTCAATAAGAGGCTATTGATTGATGGTTTTTTAACAATCTGTGAAATAATACCTAACTTGGCATGAGCTTTAACTAGTTTATAGTGATGAGTCAGAGAGAAAAAAATGGATCCCATTCAATAGCACTAGTTGAAAACAATTACAAAATTACAATTGGTCTTTCTAATATACTGAATACTAAGGCTTTTGCATTTTAATAACTTTGAAACCAAAAGAATTATGCAAAGCCACATGAAGAACTATCATTTCATGTGAGCAATTATTTCAAAAGGATTATACCCAAATAAATCAGCAGGATAACAATAGCGTTCTGTGGCACACGCTGCACTGGCAATCCAGTGCCCATTCCCCATTTTCTAACACAACACCAATTACTTCCGAGGGCAGCCATGTGCCCAGATAAGTACACAGACCCCCTTGCAGCTAGTGGTGGGCATACACAGTGTTCGCAATGCGATGGAGGCAGAAGTCACCAGAGAGATCACCTCCCAAAAGCCTCACTAGGAGATAGCCCTCCCTGTGAATAAGTCCTGGAGATTCAACAGCCAACTTGTGACTCTAAAAAGGAACCTTCCTGACAGAGACCCCCCAGTAGGAAGAGCCTGGTGCATAACGACATTGCGAAGCAGCTGCATGACCCTGGCCTACCTACCTGCACGACTTTCTGCTACTTGAGAAAAATAAATGTCTGTGTTCTCCTGTTGATGAGACTGTAAGAGAACCTAGAATAACATGGGGAAAAGGGAGACCTGGTCTAGGGAATAAAACCATCTGTGAACGAGAAAAGAAGGCAAAGCGCTAACGCACACTGTGACGGTGCGCGCAGGCACACCAGCCACCAACCTCTCTGTGCCATTCTCGCCAAATAAAACCAGCACTCCGTTCCCAGACTTGTATATACCGGGGCTTCCCCTTTTCTGGCAACGTCTTTTGGAGCTGAACACTTTCTGGATCACATCAGCAGCACATCCTAATTAGCCAGCTAAAAAAAACATTATTAAGAAACCTGAGGCAGGTTCTCAACACCACAAATTATCCTAAGAGGACAACTATGAAGAAGACTTTCCATTTCCATATGTACCATGATTTCACTGCCCATTTCCACATTTATCAGCTGTAATAATCAATTCTTATTTATAGCGGATCCCAGCCTAACTTACAGGACCCCTCTTGTAGAGAACAGAAAAGTCATTCCACCCACTGAGGGCCAATGTCCAAGCATTTTAGAAGATACAGAATTTCTGGCATAATGTCTAAACTTTTAAATAATATAAATTACCACACATAAGAAAATGTAAATTTCATTTCTCATATCTGTATTTAAAAGGATTTACCTTTTATTACATTTGTTAACAACAGATGTAGAAAGTGTGAAGAAACACCAGGATTGATCCACCCCGTCTCCATGAAAGCGTGTGTTCAACTTCTACTAGAGGCGGGAAGTTTCTAGAATGTCCCTGAATATGTGGGAAAATGAACTAAATCTAACTAAGAAAAAAGTCTATAAAGCATTTCATTGAGAAAGCAACCACAAAATAAAATAAAAAAGTTTTAAGATATCATATTTGGAAATATAAAAGAAAAATGTCTTTGTGGTTTTTAAGAAAGAGTATCTAATAAGAAAGTGAAAAAACTACGCTGGCAAAAAATCTTTTGCTATACACAGTCATCTCCTAAGACTGAAGCCTCCAGCTATTGCTGAGCTCCAATGTGGTCTATTCCAGTCCTTCTCACTTCAAGTTAGAGTTAAAGAATTTTAAGTTAATTTGACAAAATCTACTCTAATGACAAAGGGATTTCTTGGAGCTAGCAGGAAGAAAAATTGTGAAAATGTTACTTTTAAATTGCTTCTTTTACATTTACAGTTATACCCAGGTTCTCCCAGACCTATTATATCTACAGCCTAGCAAGCTGGGCTGTGCCTGTGCCAGGACAGGGCTGGAACATGCACTCAACACACAGACCGAGAAAGGGAAAGAGAACAGGAAGTAGCATATGCCATATATGCTTGAGATACTTACTATGATTCTTCCATTTTTGTCTTATAAAATTACTTTCAAACTTCTCCTGACTACTGATGAAAGTATAAATAAATTTGACACATTTCTAAATAGCAGCTGTGAAAGAGAACTCAAACTTCTTTACCACTAGAGAAAAAACAAATTAACCCTGGGCATCTATTACCAAAACATGGATCAGGAGTTGAGAGAATGATGTTCTAACGCAGTGGTTCTCAATCTTCTGGCCCTTTAAATACAGTTCCTCATGTTGTGACCCAACCATAAAATTATTTTCATTGCTACTTCATAACTGTAATGTTGCTACTGTTATGAATCATAATGTAAATATCTGATATGCAGGATGGTCTTAGGCGACCCCTGTGAAAGGGTCGTTCGACCGCCAAAGGGGTCGCGACCCACAGGTTGAGAACCGCTGTACGTCTAACAATGGACCCAATGAGCACAGGAATTATAAAATAAACCCGGTAGTAAAACTACTTCATGACATTTTGACTCATTACACTAATTGAATATAATCTTGAAGTCAGGCAACTAACAAGCTAATAATTACCAGAGAGAGAGAGTTAGTTTCCCCTACCACACCCTTTCCAAAATACATAACTTGTATGAAGTTCTTCTATCACAAAACACCTCATGTTCCTCTTATTCCTTTACTGTTTCAAAATACATCTTTTGTAAAATGTCTGCACAACTGAAGACCCTGGAGCCCTAGAGATTTTAACCTAACAGCTTTAACCCACCCAGCAGAAGGACCCACGCCTATGTAATTCTTCTGCAGTAGCACCAACAGGATTAGTGGGTACTATGTTTTTAAATCACTTGTTCATTTTCTACACTTCCTCTACCTCTTAATTAGGCTGTACTGGAACATTTAAGGTTTCAATGATCTATATCAAGTCTGAGCACAGACATATTTAGGTTAATGTGTGCCTTAGTGCTCCCATTTGAATATTTAAGGAATGAAACTCACAAGCTTGATTACACAAAAACATTTTTATGAAAGTACTCCTCCCTTGCCCTAACCGGTTTGGCTCAGTGGATAGAGCCTCGGCCTGCGGACTGAAGGGTCCCAGGTTCGATTCTGGTCAAGGACATGTACCTTGGTTGCGGGCACATCCCCAGTAGGGGGTGTGCAGGAGGCAGCTGATCGATGTTTCTCTCTCATCGATGTTTCTAACTCTCTATCCCTCTCCCTTCCTCTCTGTAAAAAAAAATCAATAAAATATATAAAAAAGAAAGTACTCCTCCCTTGAACTCTGAGAGAGAAAAATACAGAACTGTGACCAAAGACACAGAAAGCCAGACTTACTCATTCCCGCGTGCCCCCTTAATTTATAGATGCCATGGAAACTACTTTAAATTTATCCAGACATTTTCAAACTTCCAATAACTGTTTAATGCTGTTTAATCAAAAAATAAAAATGGCTAAAAATGAGAAAATTTGCATTTCATTTCTCATAGTATACATTTTCTTTTTATTCTATTGGTTAACAGCAGTAAACACAGATAAATACCAATTTTGGGCTAGGAAATTTGGAGTTTCTAGAATGTCCCTGAGCTAAATGGAGAATGAAATCTAGGTAGGAAAAAAAGAATCTTAAACAATTTTAATGTGAAAACAAATTTACTCCTAGGATAAGCCTGATTTCCAATAAAATGATCTGAGAATAAATGATAGTCAGTTATATGAAATAAATTTAGCTTTATGAACAAACAAAAAAAAAACAGCAATAAGTACCATAGCTTTCATTAATTCCTTTCTGTTCTAAAAGGTTCCTGGATTCTCATTAAATAACAGTGTAGTTTAACTGGAATCCATATGAAAAAAATTCATTTTGAGGCTACAATATTACTCTTTTAACATTTCTTGCTAAAGACACATTAAGGTATGAATTACAATGTTATGATCCTAGTCCTTGGAAAACATTATTTTTAACTGATAGTTTTATTATTTGTCATATTTGGAATTTTATGACAATATACCATGGTTAAATGTGCCATACTCTATTCCCCAAGGGTTAGGGCTGGGCGAGTCTTTTGGTCTTACATAATATATTACGGGTCCTTTAAAGAAGATTCATAGTCATTAGACTTGCCTCCTCCCGGCTTTCTCATTTCAAACAAACAAGTGAGTCATGCACGAATGCTGTAAGACTGGCTACTCATATTTTGGATGCTTGAGCATTTTGTTCAAACAAGCATGGATATATGATGACTATTCATTTATCCTGGTAGAATCACTAATAGGCTTAGCAGGTTGAACAAGATCGTATGCAGAATAGTCAAGATTTAAGAAATAGCAATCTGGCCAAGAAGGGAAAAAGAAAACTCAGTTACATACCTGTACATGTTTTAAGAACGCATTTCATGGAACTCTCACACACCGCTGGCATTAATGTATATCGGTAAAACATAGCAAAAACTTCCCTTAAAAATAAAGTTGGCTTCCTGTGACCCAGAGATTATACTTCTAACAATTCATTCTCAGGAGATAATAGCCAAGTACACAAAGACAGACGTGCAAATATGTTCACTGAGCCCCTGTTTAAAATAGCAAAAATGAGAGATATTAAATGTCCAATAATAAGGGGATTGATTAAGTACTATACATATGTTTCCCTGTAATGGAAGATTATGCAGGTATTAAAAATAATGTATAATGAGTAACAGCAAAAGATGCTATGACATATTTACTTGAAAAAAGCAAGTAACAAAACAGATATATGATGTGCTATCATCGTATATGTCTGAGTATATAAAAATTCTAGGTAGATACACACAAAAAGTGTTCAGTTAATTCAGTTAATTGTGGGTAGTGAGGTTACAATGATTTCTTTTTCCTTCTTGATGCTTGTGTGTTTCCTTGAAAGCTTCTCAATGGACTATTTTAAAGTCTAGCTTTATCTGGCCATGACTGGTGAAGTCACATCTGAATAAATATTGGACAAATTTGAAAACAAACAAACACTGTTTAGATAATGGTTAACTGTGATGTCCAAACCAACAAATACATTTCCCACCTGCCAACCAAGAAAAGACTATTATCCAGAAGAAGCTGCCGACCTTTTCCGATATTTTCTGGTCACATTTTCCATTTTAGTACTTCTTTCAACTTCTTCCTGGTATCAGGTCGGAGCTCAACTCTTTCACTCAACAGACACATTGTGACAAACTCTTCCATGCTAACCAGGTGGGTTACCCAAGCTACACAAGGTAGTAGGAGCAAGTCCTAGGTTGCAGAAAGCTCACAGAGTCCTTGGGGGAAACAGGCATACATGCCAACCATTATGAGAATACAATGGCACAAATAAGAGACAGATGCAATAAAATTAGGAGTTCTTCAGCCCTTCATCTTCAATTCATTTTGTCTATTTTCTATCTTCCCTTTTTCTCACACAAATCCAGGGTTCCTCTCTCAGTCCTGGTGTCTGCGGGCCTTACTGTGAGAGGAGGAGGGCTCTTCAGAAATCCTTGGCTTCTGCGCATACCATAACATAGATCAACTTAACTTTCTTAGACCCAGAATCTAATTCTTTGTAATTTTCCACACACATTAACCCCAAAATCTATTTCAAAAGAACCCACACTGCAAAATTCTGCTGAATATCCTCTGGCAGCTTAAACTCTGCGAGTCCAAAAGCTAACAAAACTGTCCAACAAAACCATTCCCTCTTTCCTGGCTTTACAGTGTCTGTAATTGCCATCATCACTCTACAGGTCACCTACTCTCCAAACATGCTCAGCAGCCTTGGCTCTCGCTTGTCTTTTGCACCTTGCCACCAACGCCTAACAGCTCCTGGCACATCATGCTATGCAAGAAGATAGCTAAATGAGTAAATCAATGTTGTCCTCAATGAATTGTCAATTTCGGTAAATTCTATTCCAAATATTGCCCTTTCTTTTTCTATTATCATTACACAAATACAAGCCAGATCATTTTAACCATATGCTTGTTTTTCAACTCCTGTCTCAGGTTTCTATTACTTAATTGGAGCTATAATCCTATCACCTCTCTATTCAAACAAAGTTAATATCCCATTGCCCATTGAATTCAGCACCAAGTGTTTCTACCTAGTGACCAAGTCCCTCCAAATTAAGCCCCAGGTGCTCTCTGCAGGCATGTATTTAACATACACTGTGTCTACCAGAGGATGAAACGACCGGTAAAATACAGCTCTCAATGCACTTGATCTGCAAGGATACAACAGTAAAGTATGGACACAACATAATGTATAGATGCTAAAAGATGGGCAGGTATGGGGTCCCTTGAGAACTCAGGAGAGTGGTGAGGCATCAGGAAGTAGTTCACAGCAAAGCTCAAATGGCACCCCCTAAAGGAGTCAGCAGATTTGGCCAGTATGACAGACTGTAGGAAACAGTTATGGGGGAGAAGGGGAGTGAGGGGTAGATTAATGAGGAATCAAAATATGCTTGTTTAACTAAAGGTTCATAAAAATCATCTATTAGAACTGAACAATTCTAAAACCGTATCTACTATAATGGTCTGATTATAAACTAAGAAAATGAATTAAACACACACTCCAGGGACTAATATATCTACATCAATATCATCTCTCAAATTAATGAGCTTGAGTCATTTATTCCAGGAATAAGTCTGTAAACTCTCACTCTGTGTTAAAATTAGAATACCAAAGAGTTTGAGCACACACCTTAACACTAGATTTTTGCCATATCACTTTGCTGAAGTTATATGGCTCTTCAAGGGACAGCTTTACAGTAATGCCATCTGTGGTCAATACTGCTACAAAATGGGTGAGTACCAGCAAAAACTGAAAAACAATCCAAATGTCTATCAATAGGAGGCTGATTAAACAATGTTGGCTGTATCTAACTCTGAAGAGGGGAGTAGGTCTGGTGACTGTGGGGAATAAAACTGTGTAGCACTGGACTCTTTTCGAGGAGAATTTAATCATACAACTAATACATGATAACAAACCAAAAATATAAATGTGCTAACAGATTCCAGATTCAGGCTGGTTTTTTTTTATTCAACAATGTTTTTAGCAACACCAGCAACATTAGATCAAACACAAACTCTCTTAACATGACTATGATGAAAAGAATGCTTTCACTGAAATGTATAGAATAATATTTTTGTCAGTGTTTTATTTTATGTCAAATTATGTCTATTTGCAACCATTAGTGTTCCAGAGCTGTGTCCCATGGGAGTTTGGAGCCCTATTATTACTGCTTTCAACATCCCTGTCATATGGCAATTCCTTAGCAAAGGCAAAGAAATAAAACCCCATTCAGAGCTCAATATGCGGAAACGGGCCAGCAGAGTCCCGTCTCTGAACTTAATTAATACCACAAGCATAACAAGAAAAACCAAAGTAGAATTTTAAAATGCCTATTCCTGGGCTGTTTCAGTGTTCCAAACCCAGTAACAGTTTACAGCAGCGGTTATCGCCTAAATACATCCTGCATATCAGATATTTACATTACGATTCATAGCAGTAGCAAAATTACAGTTATGAAGTAGCAACGAAAATAATTTTATGGTTGGGAGTCACCACAACATGAGGAACTGTATTAAAGGGTCGCAAGCATTAGGAAGGTTGAGAACCACTGGTTTACAGCATCAATGCTTTAGTTGAGGGCTTTTTCTAAAGGCAGTAAAAGGCATATTCAGCCATATAACAATGTCCTCACTGAAATTAAAGACTCTTTTTTTCTACCGCGGGTCAATAGGAGGTAAAAGGAAGGAAAGAAACGAAAAAACACGGAAGCAACCTTTGGCATTGTTAAAAGATAGCTTGAAATACCAGAAAACTTCAACACTTTTACTTTCTAGTCTACAACAAAATTTTGGATTTTCATATTATGTCAATCTGAGAAATGCAAAAAGGATTCCAGGGAATGTATATAAAAAAATCAAGGAGGAGAGCATAATCATCACTCAACACTACATAATTTCTCTTAGGAAGGACTCAATGGAAATGCATATACTTGAGACATTATTCTAAAGAACAGGGAGAGAAAAGGCGGATAAAATGTCAGTGTTTGGTCAACCACAATGTTTTCAGTTCTTGTCTAGAATTTCATTCACTCACCAAATCCCAAGTACGTCAAAATGCAGAACAGCTAACAGAACAAATTTCAGACCCTTTAATTGCCTGCTCAAGGAATGTGCCTTCATTTTGTTCATTATCTTCTCTCCTTTCATATCCTTACCATATACTCATTAATATTAATTTAGAAAGGAAAATATCAAATGAGGTATTGATTAACTGGCAAGTATCTGTAATTTTCAAATCACACCAACTGCTAGTAGTCACATCTGTGGGACAGGACCATGAAGAAATTTCTTTACTTATGTAGTTCTACAATTTTAACAGTTAATATTGAACTCTTCCTCTGAAATCAGAAAAAACATATTCTAATATCTTTGGTACAGACTATGTAAAAAACTTAGGACCACTCAGAAAGAACTCATTAAGTGGACATATCTGCCACATATTAAACCAGCAGGGACAGTCTCTACTTTTCTTTTTAATCTCTTTTTTCTTAATCCTTGCCTGAAGATATGTTTACTGACTTGAGAGAGAGAGAGAGAGAGAGAGAGAGAGAGAGAGGAAGGGAGAGAGGGAGAGAGAGGGAGTAACATCGATGTGAGAGAGGAACATGAATCAGTTTTCTCCCATACTCGCCCTGACTGGGAATCGAACCTGCAACCTTTCAGTGTAGAGGACGACGATCCAACAAACTGAACCACACCAGCCAGGGCTGCAGTCTCTACTTTCAGCAGGATTCCAAGGAAAATATAACTCTCTTTTATTACCCAAAATACAGAAATGTGGGCTGCATGCAGTAACCAGCGTCATGCTATATAATGAAATCACCAGAAACTCGGTTCTTACCCTATCTATCCATTCTATATGACATGTTCATACTATCACAATTTGTGCAGCTACTCAGGAATTTAAAAGCAAACAAAACACTCTTTTTTTACTTTGAATTCTAGAGATCATGTCATTTCATTTACCTACGATCCAAATGAGGGAACAGAGGGCTAGAGAGGTGACATAACATGCCCAGGTGGCATGGTGTCAAACTCTGGAATGTAAAATCTTCAAAATTCCAACACTCTTTCCAACTTCACCCATGTCACTTCATTTGGATCTCTGTGCACTTAAAGAATCTTAAGCAGCACAGGCAGCTCCCTTTCTTGAGGAGTTTTTGTTTTAACTGGACCTCAGATACATATATTATACATTATGAAGAGAAAGTCATTTTCTAATTTATTTAAGTAAAAAAGAAAGACATTTGGAAAAAGGGATTTTTAAAAATTTATGCTCACTTTTTTCCTTTTCATTGACTTTACTGGGGTGACACAAAATTATACAGGTTTCAGGTATACAGTTCTATAATACCATCACCTGTGCACTGTATTGTATGTTCACCACCCCAAGTCAAGTCTCCTTCCATCACCATGTATCCCCCCCTATCCTTCTCTATCTCCCCCTACTTCCCTGGAAATAAAGGCATTTTAAACTCAGCCCAGAAATACAGATACTATTTTCGATACTTAGCGTAGAAAGGGCAGAGCATTCTAGGATAGAATATAACTGGGAGAGTCATTCAAACCTTCAACAATATGCTCAACACACACACACCGTGCTTGGGACCCTGACCAATCAGAACAGATGGCCAGCCTTAAACAATCGATCACTAATCCAGTGGTTTATTGATTCTAAATATGCCCTAAAGAAAAAGTGTGGGGGCACAAATGAGCAAGTTATATTCAGAGAACTGTTACAAACTAGCCCAGCTAGGGGGAGAAAAAACTTAATGCTAGAGAAAAGTAGAAGGTAAACTTAGACATTTACTAATATAAATTTTTAAAAAGTTAAATCTTTGTAAGCTCATAAAAATGTTTGAGATCTATCTCATTGGCTCTCGAATCTGGCTATCACAACCCTCCCATGTTGCAGAGGAGGAAACCAGGCCACACATATTGGGCCTGGGTTCCTGGCACAGAGCTTCTGGGACCCTCGGAATTTCCTCAGTGAGAAAGGTGAGAGGAGTATCTCTGTTACTCATAGCAAGCCCTTTCAAAGACATCTGAATCTACATGAATGAGGCAACTCTAGGAGATGGCTAGTTACCAGAGGAACAACCACATGTTCTGAGGTCTGGAACCTTCAGCCCCATCCCACCACCAATCTCTGGGGAAAACAGAGGGGCTGGAAATGGAGTTCAATCAACAATTGCCAACAATTTAATCAACTGTGCCAATGTCATGAAACCGCCATTAAAAACACTAAATGATGGGGTTCAGAGATTCTGGTTGGTGAGCGCATCCGGAGGAGGGTAGCACCCCAGCTCTATGGAGACAGAAGGTTGTGTGCTCGGGACTATTGTGGGCCTTGCCATGTGTGCCTCTTCATCCGGCCACTCACCCCTATCCTTTGTTAGAGCCTTTATAATAGACCAGCAAATCTTTAGTAACATTTCCCTGATTCTGTGAGCTTATGGTAGCAAATTGTCAAACCTGAGGAGGGAGTTGTGAGAACCCCCAATTTATAGCCAGTTGGACAGAAATGCAGGTGACTACCTAGGACTTGCAACTGGTGTCTGAAGTAGGGGGGGCAGTCTGGTGGCACTGAGCCCTTACGCTGTGGGGTCTTCACTAACTCCAGGGAGTTAGTGTCAAAGTTGCTCAATGTGAGGGGGAAACGCTCACATTTGGTGTCAGAAATGTGACTGGTAGGCTGGTCTTGGTGGTGACAAGGCAAAACTGCTGGAAAACCAAACCAAACCAAAACAAACAGAAACAACTGGGTTTTATTCTCCCTTTTATCTGCCCAAAACTGAGCAGTCACTTCACCCAAAAAGACATCACCCAACCCTGAGAGAAAAAATGAGAGAAGCTAGAGACCCAGTTTCTGTCTCTCCTCCTGGAACCAGACAGGATGCTCATTTGGGAAGGATTGAGGCTCACAAGGACGGGCTGTGAACCCAGCCCCTGTCCACTCTGCTACCTTTCTAATCTTTCCGGGAACACAGTGGTCCTGGACTACAGAATAAGAGACACCTTATTCACGAAGAAATTGTTCACTGGTTGGAAATTATAATGGGGGAAGCAAGGGAACTGGAAAACTCAAAGCTGACCCCACACTCTGGTCTGACAGCTAGAAGAATAGTGGTATCCCCAACAGAACGGGGAAGGTGGAGGGAGCAGGGTGGGGAAGGCAGGAAAACACACACATACAAAGTGTGCAGGGGCTCTCGGCAAAGAGGGTGAACTGAACACAAGAGTAAACTCTAGAACCCTCTCAAAGTCCCACTAAAACAAAGGAACTGTTTTAAGAAGATGGAGAGAAGGGAAAAGAGAAAACAAGAAAATTTTTAGAGAGTGGAATAAGAAAATGATGAGCAGACCTACCTGGAGACTTGAGAAACCAATTCTAAACCAGCTTGGAGGAAAGCTAAGAACCTCGTTTATCCTGCAGAGTTCTCAAAGTTCAGGCATTGGTGCTAAGAAGCACTCTGGAAGTGACCTGATTTTCTTGGAAAGAGGCAACAGCTATAATAAGGGTTGGCTGAAAATTGCTTAAGCAATCTAAACCCTATGTGCCCCAACCCCACTCTCCTAACACCAGTCACCATTCCTCACTGGCCCTGGCAGACGACTGGAGGTAAATTCTCAAAAGAGGTTAAAACAGGGTTTACGGCTTGAGAATACGAGACACAGCTGAGAACCTACCAAAAGCAGGCTTAAGTAAATAGATGCATTCTCAATGCTCTGACCCCCAGCCTTCTTTCCACACAGACCCTGGAAAGCTGACAGCCAGGATTTACCCTCTGACCAGCCTCTGGTGCCCCACAGAACCTGCCTACCTAGTCAACAGATCAGTCCAAACACTCAGATCTTACCATTCAGCCTTCTCGTTCCCCGACTTAGAAAATAGTAGACAACCAAAGACTACCAGACACCTCAGAAAAATCGCTAAAACAGAAACCAAAACAGAAAAAAACAACTCGGAAGAAACACTATTCAATGTGAGGAAAACTTATAAAACTCACTAATAGTCTCAAAGAGATGAGGGGAGGCAGGACATCAAAGAACCAAGAGGAGGCTATTATATAAAAAGCACTCGACAACAGTAACAAAAAAGAGCTCTTAGGAACTAAAAACCTGATGGCAAAAATGAAGCACTCAACAGAAGTACGGGGGGAAAAAGTATAAGATATACTGTAGAAAGCATTACAAGGCAATGACATGGAAAAGCAGAGACAAGATAAAGTTTAAGGATCAGTCCAGAAGATCTAACATCTGAAATCACTGAATGCAGAACCAAACAAAAAAATCAATAAAATATATTTTTTTTTTAAACAAAACTATGATATAAGTGCAGAGGGGGGATGTGGGGTGGGAATTGGATGGAGGGAAGGGAAAGAGAGCTAAATCCTCACCTTGATAATTTAGATAATAGACAGTACTTTAAAACTTAAAAAGAAAAAAGAATAACAAAACCAACATGACGTTTAGAGATATGAAAATAAATTTCTTAAAAAGCAGTTAAAATTTTTAAATGACTACCCATGTCCATAGGTTTTTCACATGAGCCAATCCCCAGGGCTCATTTCCAAAGCCATGAACCCAGCTCATCATCCAGGGCAATGCATACGGCATGAAAGCAATCACCATAAGTCCTCTACAGCCATTCAAGAAAGGTCAGAACAGGTAGTCGGACAGTCCCCTAGCAGTTAGCTTTTGGAGTGCTAAGGACAACACATTACCTTCCAAGGGCTGCAGTGACTATCAATACAGAACGTTATCACTGCCTCCTGGATTTTCCTTCCCCTTCATTTTTTCCTTTGACTACCCATCACTCAACAGTAACACTTAAAAAATAAAGTCTTTATTATCTATAACCAAGGAAAATAAAAAAGAAAGTATATTAAAAGAATACTTCAACTTGATCCAGATCCACAATGCCACCTGAGAGGGGATGTGGTCTGTTTCTAATATGAAATGAGGCACAAGCTGTATCTGAACAAAGGGACATGATAGGTAATTCAGAACACACTTTCCAATCCTTTCTGAAACGGATATTCACCATGGCTCAACTTAAAATACTACATTATGACTCAAAACGTGAAATATATTCCTCTCAAAGACTTAGTATAGTAAACATATTTCTACAGTAGTCCTACTACCTCTTTTCCATTAGCCCAAATAATCAAGGGGAAAAATGAATAACCAAATATACCACTTTGATTGGAATTTCACTGTAAAAACTGTATATTTCCTAATTATGCTAAATACTAAATTTTAGCCATTCTTATGTTTTCAATGAGAAAGTCTGAGGAATTTGCAAAGTAACTTCTGGGGGGTGAGGGGGGGATTTTACTAGAAAAAAAAATACTATTGTTATTTGGACCTGCCCCATTAATATAAACAGACATTTATGTCGCTAAGATTTAAGTGACTAGAACAGTTTCCCAGACTCAGCATATTTTACCTCTTCTTCCCTTTCTCTCTTCATTTTTATAGCTACAAAGAAACCTGTCAAGATTCATTTCTGGCTACGAGATGGGGAAGTCCAGTTCCATATAGCACAATCATTGCACAGTTCTAAAAGCTCTCCACTGAATTTTTTTTAAAGTTCAAGTTAAAAAACAGAAGTTCATTTTCACTTTGGAAATCAAACTTGAAAGAAAAATGTGACCTCCCAGTATTTAATTCCTTCCAAGGAACTCCCTCAAGAACATAAATTGTTAAGACATGGCCACTTGGGGAAAACATTTTCAAGTCATGTTTGACATGCAAAGCTACATGGGACTTGACAGGAATGATTTTTAACAAGCTCAAGTCTGTCTTTTCTTTGCATGTTCAACACGATTTAAAAACATGTACTTGACCAAAAGCTAGTTGGATTCCATAAACAGTTCAGGTCCTTTTATAGAGAATGCACAGGGGAAGTAGAATGGATCTTTAATGCTTTACATATTGTTTTTTTTAAACCCACACTATCTTTGAACAGAAATCAAATGTAAATGCATGCCCATATAAAGCAGATGTAAGTAAAAGCAAAAATAGAAAATTAAGTGGGCTTTAAAAACTGATAAAACTGCTGACCTTCATCCACTTAAACTCTCCACTTAAAAAAATTAAAAGAGGCACTACTACAAGCAGCCCACTACTTACAAACAGATATAAATGCTCTGCATATGCAGGGTGTCCCCCAAAAATGTATTCACACTTTGAATAATTTTTCATTTCAATGGGTTAAATCTGAAAAGAAAGAAACATCAATTGAGCTATCAGAAAAAAAGTGTGCATACATTTTTTAGGACACCCTGTACTTGTCAATTGCCCCACATGAACCTGCAAGTTGTTGGTTGCTAACCTTCGCTCACCTGGCCTGGGGCTCTCACCTACAAGGAATGCCCACAGCCAAGATTCTGCTGAGCACAGGGCCTACAGCACTTCATCTCGTACACCCTGGAGACTATCCCAGCGGTTCTCAACCTGTGGGTCGCGACCCCTTTGGCGGTCGAACGACCCTTTCACAGGGGTCGCCTAAGACCATCCTGCATATCAGATATTTACATGACGATTCATAACAGTAGCAACATTACAGTTATGAAGTAGCAACGAAAATAATTTTATGGTTGGGTCACAACATGAGGAACTGTATTTAAAAGACCAGAAGGTTGAGAACCACTGGACTATCCTATCCCCTGCTTCCAACGCTTCCCTCTCACACATCCCCTCTGATGAAGCCAGATCACATAGCTTAGGGAAGGGGTTGAGAGGACAGGAAAATGGGATCTTGTATCCTGGTTGTCACATACCTACTAGCCATTTCCCTACAGAAAATCCTTAGATGATGATTAGGCCCTGTGGCCCTGGAGGTCTGGGTATGTCTATTTCAGGTTGGACAGGCTTTGGGGGGCTGCCAGCACCTGATCATGCTTTAGAAACATGGTTTATAAGAGAAAATGTATCACAGGTTCAAAACAACTTACAAATTATTATCACTTGACAGGTTTCTAAATTAGAGATTACATGGGTGATAAAACCAACTCCTTGGAACTCAACAAGCCAAAACCCCTAACTTGATTTTATCTGATCTCAGATTGAAAAGAGGAAAATGACATCAAAACAATCTCCTATCAGAGATGTAACTGAAACACTGTTTACAGAGAGCAGGCTGAATAAAGTTAATCCAATATTCTAGACCTTCATAACTGAATTAGCAGGATGTTCAAAACAATGGTCTTGAAGTCTCACAACAAACCCAATTATCAAACCTGACATCAGCTATCCAGAAACTCAATTAACCAAAACACAAGCACACTCATTAGGAACTTCTACACTATTAGAGTCCAATCAAATGATTAAGTCCAATCCTTTATTCCAATGTCCCAATTTCACTTACACTTACATTTTAAAATATACTCAGAAAAAAAAGTAGAAAATAGTAAATGCCATTCCAAAGTACCTATCAGCTAATGTTCATTGTTCATTATCAGCCAGTCACTGTTCTATATATCTCATTTGATCTGAGTAACAACCATGAGTACAGTGCCCATTTTACAAAGGAGAAAACTTACGCACAGAGAGGTTAAGTAATTTATCCAAGATCACACAGCTAATAAGTCTTGTCTTTTAGCCACTATGCTCTGCTGCCTTTTATCGCCTGCTTCAATTATCTTCGACTTCTCCAAATTAGAGTAGATTATATTGTACTAACAGCTACTTTGTGGATAGACTACATAAATAAGAAAGTAATCAATTGTAAGGCTGAATTATACTGGGTAAAACAAAATGGAATTCCTATACCAACAACGAACACCAACCACTCAGTACATTCATGCTTATAAATTGTTCTTATGTTTATTCAAATGTTTACATCCCATCCACAAGTAAAATTTCCCATGTCTGCCTCAAGTTTCCTACTTATGTTTTTCAAGAGGCACTCACCAAAATATTGAAATGGGGGTTTTATGTAATCAGTGTTTAGAAAGAATAACCCTCTCTCCTCCTGTTTTGTTTAGAATGCACATCCCTACCCTATGATTGTGGCGAGTCACTTCCCTACTCTCTGGATGCTGCTTCGAGTTCCTGGGAAAAGGGAAAGCAGAGAGGCTGCTCTTAGCCCTGAGGGTGATGAACAATCCAGGGGCCAGGTTACTAACCTGCAACTAGTGAAGGCCCACCAGCAAGTGTGCCTCTAAAGCACACACCCTGGCAGGGACTCAGAGACTCTTACAGTCAGACGCTCATTGTTGCTTGCTAATGAAGCATTAGTTCGTAAACCTGTATTGTCCTGGACCAGAGGCAGCAGCTTTCAAAGAACCCTCTGGGGATTTCGTTTTGGCAGCTCCAGCCACGGACAACACACAACACAGCCTACAGGTCTCTAAGCAGATTCACTCCTCGGCCCTAGGCCAGCTGATACTGCAGACAGTGGTTCTCAAACTTCAGCATCAGAATCACCTGGAGGGCTGTTAGCACGCAGGCTGCTGAGTCCACTGCCCCTGATCCTGATTTAGAAGGTCTGGGGTGGGGCCAAGGTTTTGCATTGCTAGCATGTTCCCTGGAGACGCTGATGCTGCTGGCCCAGGAATCACACTTTGAAAACTGCTGATTTAAGTTAATGGTTATGGGTCACGATTGTCTTGGCTGGTGCTGCCAGCCAGCCAGCCCCAGTAGTTAAAGATATTTTCCATCAAGAAAGGTAAAAATGCACTAGAGAGTGGAGTTATCAGCCAGCTAGTATCCTCACTGCTGCTCATCCTCCATCCCTTGTTAAAGTAAACTAAGCAATGTCCTGGAGGTATAGGCTTGAGATGGCATTTTACACTGTGACAGTATTTAAATACCGCAAGTGTGGAGAGAGAGAGGGGAAAGAAAAAGAGAAAAAAAATTTCCCCTAACATATCACATAAAAATAAGCCAGAAAGCCAATGTGTTCCTCTATCACCTGTCTTCTGACTCTGATCTGAATGTCTGGCAAAGGAAAAGAGGCCAGAATGATGGGAAGCGTTAACAAAAAGACTTTGTATTTAGCAACTAGAGTACCTTTCATCGGTGAAGCTCAAAGAAGCAGACAAACATTATTAACTCTACAGATTCCCAACAGCGTTGTCACACGGGCTGCTAACTCACCTCCACAGGTTCTGCCATTGGGCTAGTGGCACAATGATTTAAAAAAACCAGAATAAAATGGGAAACATCTATCAACCCCTAGCCAAACTAAAAAATGTATTAATATTATTAAAATGAACTTAAAAGTTCACAAAGAGCCCTAGCTGGTTTAGCTCAGTGGATAGAGCAGGGGTGGGCAAACTTTTTGACTCGAGGGCCACAATGGGTTCTTAAACTGGACCGGAGGGCCGGAACAAAAGCATGGATGGAGTGTTTGTGTGAACTAATATAAATTCAAAGTAAACATCATTACATAAAAGGGTACGGTCTTTTTTTTTTTAGTTTTATTCATTTCAAACGGGCCGAATCCGGCCCGCGGGCCATAGTTTGCCCACGGCTGGGATAGAGCATCAGCCTGAGGACTGAAAGGTCCCGGGTTCGACTCCGGTCAAAGGCATATGCCCGGTTTGTGGGCTCAATCCCCAGTAGGGGGCGTGCAGGAGGCAGCTGATCAATGATTCTCTCATCATTGATGTTTCTATCTCTCTCTCCCTCTCCCTTCCTCTCTGATTAAAAAAATAATAAAAATTTTTAACAAGTTCACAAAGATTAATTACAATTACAAATAAAGTGTTTAATCAAAGAACTCACCTACATCACATTTTGCTCTACTACTCACCAGCTGTGTGACCTTGAGTAAATTACTTTACCTCTCTGTGCCACTCAGTAAAATCAGTAAAATGGGGGTGATAATATGCTCTCATACAGTTTTTATGAGGGTTAAATGAAACTGTAACATAGTAACTATCCAATAAATGTTAGCTATAAATATCTCATAAATGTTCACGGAAAGTATTATTAATATTATTATAAAGCAGACCTTGCAATTTGCAAATATATTTAGATTATGTAAAAAGCACTAATGGCACTCAAAGACATTTCTCACACCCCATTTCACACCTTCATCTCCTGCACTATTATCAAGAATGAAAGTCCCCCAACTTTTCTACAGACTACATATCTTTCAATTAAAACAGCCAATATTTGGAATAAAAGGAACAAACTTCATCCTCATTCTTCCACAACCCAAGAACCAGTTACAGCAAGAGATCGTTGATAGAGCTTTGTTTTTAAATCTTGTTGAGCTCAATCTAAACAGATCCCATATGTTGCCCAGAGTAGGCACCTGCCAAGGTGAGAAACCTGGAGACAGATGTCTGGTTGCCATTTTGGTGAATGGGGAAGGGAGGGTTTACTGCTTTCTAAGGGGAAAAGAGAAATATAAATTCAGAAGGGAAAAAGCAACATAATTTATCAGTACAACAGGCACACTGTTCAATTAAAGAACCAGTAAGGAAGGAGACAACTATCTTTTTTTATTTTTAAATATTTGTATTGACTTTTAGAGAGAGAGGAAGGGAGAAGCGGAGAGAAAGAGAAACATCAATATGAGAGCAGAACATCAATGGGCTGCTCTGCACGCCCCCTACCGGGAACGGAGACCACCACCTAGGCATGTGCCCTGACCAGGAATCGAACCAGCAACCTTTTAGTGCAGGGGATGATGCTCAACCAACTGAGCCACACTGGCCAGAGCAGAAGAAAACTCTCTTTTGACTCAATGATCTGTTTGCTGTAAAGATTCAAAGAACTGTCATTGTGGATAAACAATCTTAGGTATAAAAGATGTTTCTTTTTTTTCAGGCGACAGGAATAACATCAAAGACTTAGCAATCTACTAGGCTAATTGATAGAACTCCCCCATGTCTTCTCTTAGACTACCTGTGAGTGCAATCAAGAAATGCACAAATAACTGAATACAGAGAAGAAACCCCAGGAAGTGCCAGAAGAACAAACTGCTGTTCCCTTGATAACTCCTGTGTGAACACACAGGCTTCTGAAAGAACTATCCTTGGGAGCCAAAGCAAAACAAGCGCTTGTCAGAGACTCGCAATGCCTCTCCTATTTAAAACACCCTCTGAATGTCTACGACCTGGGGGAAATCTCACAATATAAACTAAAGTTTACAAAATCAGGACACAAAACTAAATGCAGGGGGGGATGTCCCCCGTTCTATTAGAAACACTATTACTGTCCTTAAAACATATAGATCCATACCTATCAATATATTAACAAACAAAAAAAGAGGGAGGAAATGGATATTTTCTAGGTCATGGTAGTTTATCTTTTCTTCACCTGACAAATTCAAAAATTATGATGAACACACATTAATTTTATAACATACTTTGTATAACCTACTATTGTATAACACACTCTGTAAGGCTGAAAGCTTTTTAAATGTACACAAAACTTACACTGTAGGATGTGTAATTCAATGCGTACATGTCTGTGTCCACACCCATGAACAATGCTTTAATTAGTCATTTCTACACTATTTCGGTACCAACCTTTAGTCTGAAGCAAGGTAACAACCAAAGGGAAAAATAATTCGAGTGACTACAGCAGCTTCATTCCAATGGCCGTCGGTGGAACTGCACTAGCACAGCATGCCTGGTATTGCAATCCAGGTAGTTATGACCAACCCGGTGAAATTAACATACCAAGCAGACCTCAAGACCCAATACATGCATTTCGCTAATGAAGTCACTATCTCAGAGTAAAATACTCCACACTGCAAGTAAAATGCAACTCAGGGAGTAATTCACATCCAGCATGCAGGACATACAGATAAAACGCAGAAAATACCAGCTTTTAAATAAACTTATACTGTGGTACCACAGATATTTCACAGAGGTCCCTCCTCCCTCTTCCTTTCTCTCTCTTTTTAAAAAAATATATTTTATTGATTTTTTACAGAGAGGAAGGGAGAGGGATAGAGAGTTAGAAACATTGATGAGAGAGAAACATCGATCAGCTGCCTCCTGCACACCTCCTACTGGGGATGTGCCCGCAACCAAGGTACACGCCCTTGACTGGAATCGAACCTGGGACCCTTCAGTCTGCAGGCCGACACTCTATCCACTGAGCCAAACCAGTTAGGGCCCTCTTCCTTTCTTAATACAGGAGAAGCTAATCCACCTTGGGAAGCTCATATTTAAAATACAGCTAAATCAAAGCATTAGCAATTAAAAAAAATCTTTTTAAAGCACTTGAATTAACAATCCACTTCAATATTAATTAATCTTATTTTTCCCAAATCCACTGCATTCTCTAACAAAAAAAAAGATAACTGGGATTTCACAAACAGAAAAGAAACTGGCTAAAAGACACAGAAAAAGAATAAAAATTTTAAAAATAATAGTCCTTTGGATAATACATATGAATTAAAAAGAGCAAAGGAGAATCCAGAAATTGTGTGTACAACAAATGGAGGATAAATAACATAAATTAATACTTTTATGTTTGCATGAAGAAATTCTGGAAAAATAAGGAGAAACTGATACAAGTGGTTGTTCCGGGTTGGGGGGTGAGGGGAGACAAAGCTTATAGGGGACAGAAGAAGTGAGACTTCCCTGCAGAGCTTTTTATATCTTTTCCAACAAAATAAATGTATTGCCTATCCAATAAATGAAATGAAAATGTATGCTAAGGTGGTTTGGGCTGCATCATACTGCGGAAGTAAAGAACCCAGGCTCTGCAGCCAGGCTGCCTGGGGCTCCAATGCCACCAGCTAGATAACCAGTACAACTGTTCTCCCTGAGAGATGATGCTGAGCGATGGAGGGCAGTGTCCTGGCCTAGATGGTGGCCACAGCAGCCTGACCATCAGCTGGGAAGCCACAGTGCATCTCAACATATGCATGGATATGCATGGATAGCATGGCCCCTGCTTAAATTCAATTTCCTTCGCTACACACCATAGTCTCTGAGTCCCCAAAACATTTTACCAGATATCTAATACTGTCATATAGAAAGCCCCCATTATATTTTATTACGTAGTATTGAAATTAAAATCAGCCAATTTTTAAACAGTTCTTTCCGTAGTATTAACAACACCTTTACCAGCTTTTAATGGGGGGGCGGGGGGGGGGCAGAGGAAAGCATAATAGATTTCCCTACAGGAATCACCTGAAACATCTGTGTCCTCCCAAAGTAAGACGCTGCTTTTCTACATGGGGGAAATTTTTTGTGAAACAAATCAGAACAAAAAGTGAAAATAAAGCAATACTAACAGAAGGAAATTTCCACCATCCCACAGGAGCGAGGGTGGGGGGGATCTTATTCCATAAATGATTGCATTTGTTCTTAAAATATGATTTTTAGATGAAATATGCTATAAACATTTAAAATCAGTATTTTATACGTGTGGAACTGCTACTGTCCCACAAATTTAGTTTCTGAATCATTCAGAAATTTACAGGCAAGTTTCAAAAGTTGGGTATCTTCAAAAATCCAATTGAAACCAGCAATTTGGAATTCAGAAGATTTTCTCCTGGAAATGTTATAAATGATGGTTAATTCTATTCAACATTTATTTACATATTTAACCATCCACACGAAACTGGAAAAGACCTGAAGGAAGAGCCCTGTTATGTTCACCTTGTGATACTCACAACTCAGCACTAGACTAACCCTAAATACACTTCCTGAATGGGTGACTGTCCTGCCACCCGCAATGGGCGAGACTGCTCACACACAACATAGACTGGTGTTTCCAAAACTTGGTTCATCAGAATCACCTGAGGGTGCCTGTACGCCAGGCCTCTTCCTGGCCGAGCCCCAGACTTGCTGACTCAATCTCCAGAATCTCTGGGGATCGTTTTTAAAGGAGCCCCCAGTGCTTCTGATGATTCAGAAACTGGATAACACGGGATGAATGAAATAGTGTGAAGGATCGCCGAGTTCCAAGGTTCCCCGGGAAAGCTGAGACTAAGCTGACCAACTCTAGTTCGGAGTGGGAACAGGAAATCAGACAGGAGTAGGTTTAGGCTCTGATCACCCCCTGGGCAACTGAGGCCACAGGGAAACCTAGGAAGCCAAGTGAGAGCTGAGCTGGGTCTGCAGTTCCTACAAAAGGACTAAATGGAGGTGATAGGGCTTTGAGAAAGAGGACATCTACATAAAGACCCCAAGAGAAGGGCCGGCTCCCCCAATGCTCACAAGCCAAGTGCCTGGAAGCAGAAAGAAACAACCACCCTTCACACACTCCTGTAGGGAATTACATATATATACTTCATGGATATATTTTAGGATCCCTGGGCAGAACTCTCCGGTTTTCAAATCATAAGTATTTTTATGCCCAGTTGGCGTGGCTCAGTGGTTGAGCATTGACCTATGAACCGGGATCCTGGTCATGGTTAGATTTCTGGTTAGGGCCCATGCTCAGGGTTGCAAGCTAAATCCCAGTGTGGGGCATGCAGGAGGCAGCCGATCAATGCTTCTCTCTCATCATTGATGTTTCTACCTCTCTCTTTCTCTCTCTGAAATCAATAAAAAGAACAAAACATTTAAAAAAAAAAAAAGTAATTTTATGTGTATGTCTGATACAAGCTCTCCTGTGCACTTGGTCAGCTTTCATCTTCCAGGCTTCAGCTGCGCAGCGTCACATGGGCTGGGCCATCTGCAGCAATATATGGACATCAATGTACACACAGATGTTAACTCAGCCTTCTCTGCCATCTAAACAACATCAATGTTAAGTGTATGGTAGTTATGAGCCAGGCACTATGCTAAGTACTTCAGATGTGTGTCTCAAATTTCTTGGCCATCTGCTAGTAGTTTGAGAGGTTTCAAAACAAAAAAGAAAAGAAAAAGAGAAAAGACCAAAAGACTGAAGGTACTTCCCCCTCGGATATTTGACGGGCTTTTGCCATACCTTCCATACCTTGTTGGTGTTTGGTTTTCCTCATGTGAATACGGAATGTCATAATTTGAAGAGACAGTGCTACAGAGTGGTCAGGAGAAAAGTTTACCTGGGTTCACATCCCAGCTCTATCGCTTGCTAGCTGTGAATGTGAACAAATTCTTAGTTGCATCATCTGTCAAACGAAAAAGAGTACCCACCTCAGAGAGCTGTTGTACAGACTGCAGTGCCTGGCCTACAGCAAATGCTCATTAGCTGTATGTATTATGAGGCAATAAAAGTCACCAAAAATATAGCCCAATACCAGAAATTGGAATTGTGCTGCTGCCCAAACATTGATATCAGTAATGTTACTGTTTGTTAGTGATGGTAAATGCTTTCACAGACACATTACTTAATCCACAAGGAAAGGGACTACGGCTGGGACACCTCCAGGGCCTGTTCTTAGAAGAGCCTTCACTAAAATAGAAGCTCCATCTCTTTTGCTACTACATTTGTCTCAAGTGCTGCTAACAAATGAAACATGTGAAAGCAAGATAGCCATCAGCGCCATCCTGTTGATACTGAACTTCAAAGCCTGCAGAACTAATCCATTCCAGGAGATGAACCAATTTGAGGAGAAATAGAATCAAATGATTAAAACAACTACTAGGTGTCTACTTTGGTGCAAACCATTTTATGTTTAAAATATAATTTTTAAAAGATATTAAAATGATAGCCAGTGTTTTACTGTATTATTTTTCTGTTTCTGAATTTCCTTCCAAAATATTAAGAATCTCAAATATTTCTCTCACCAAATTTTTTTCATTTGCTAGTCCCATGATGAAATTTAATATTGGCTTTTCCTCTAATGTAGAGGAAAACTAGACTATTGCTAGATAAATCATTTCACCCTAAATATAGGTAGCTTTGTATAGCAGGTAATTATAGTTTCAATACCCAAAAGTCAGTGAGTAAATTGATGTTTTGGCTTAAATGATATACACTCGAGAATTTAAAAAAAAAAAAAGATAATTCTAAATTTTTGGATATCTGACATATGGCAATGAATTTAAACAATTCTTTTTTCACCCAGCTAGTGTGACTCACTGGTTGAGTATGACCTCCCATGAACCATGAGATCACAGTTTGATTCAGATCAGGGCACACGCCCAGGTTGTGAGCTCAATCCCCAGTAGGGGGCGTGCAGGAGGCAGCAGCTCAATGATTCCCTCTCAT
Organism: Myotis brandtii; assembly: GCF_000412655.1. Taxonomy (NCBI): domain Eukaryota; kingdom Metazoa; phylum Chordata; class Mammalia; order Chiroptera; family Vespertilionidae; genus Myotis; species Myotis brandtii. The sequence continues at coordinate 14,790,239 of NW_005354291.1, forward strand.
TGATGTTTCTATCTCTCTCTCCTTCTTCCTTCCTCTCTCTGAAATCAATAAAAACATATTTTTTAAAAAGCATCATAAACAATTCTTATTCCATAATGATATTAGCACTTTTTAAAGATGAAGAGGAGGCCGAGATTGGCCTGTGGGAGGAGTATACATAAATTTGAAACAAGTACCTGCCTGATGTGTTTAGAAAATGACTAACCTCTCTAGATGTGATGCTCCATGCACTCCCTGTCGGAAAAACGTGAGTTGAGTCTATATAGTCATAATGAGTTTATTTCAGGTACAAAGATTTTTATATGAATTGATTTCAGAGGGAGGAAGGGAAAGGAAGAGAGAGAGAGACATCAATGATGAGAGAAAATCATTGATTGGCTGCCTCCTGCACACCCCACCCTGAGGATAGAGTCCGAAACCCGGTTATGTGCCCTGACTGGGAATCCAACTTCGACCTACTGGTTCATAGGTTGATGCTCAACCACCATGGCCAGGCCACAAAGATTTTTTTTAATTCCTAATCACAGTCATCAGAGAGGGATTATTAATCAAAGTCATATCCATACAAGGCCACTTGAGCTACTGTTGTTATCAAATAGTAACCCCTCATTAGAATTATTAAATGCCAAAATTGAAAACGCCAATAGAGGTAAATTTAGTCAAAGTCTCTATTTTACATATAAGGAAACTAAGGCCTGATGGTAGTGAATAAATTGCTCAAAATCTGCATTAGAAAATGGCAGAGGTGAAGCCAGACTCAAGGCTCCAGATTCTCAAGTCAATGAGCTTTCCCGTCTATTTCAATACTTCTTGGAGAGCTTGAAAAACACAGTGGCTGCACTTGTTAAACACACTGGACACTCTAGCAAGGGCTTTGGAAGGGTCTGGGAACCCGTAACTTTAAAACGCGTTCCAGGCCATTCTTAAGGTCAAGCAAGTATGGGGCACACTGCTTCATCTCACAGGGCCTCCCTAACCTGAGGTGCCTCTGCTCAACTGTCAGTTTCTGTTAATACATTTAGGGACCTTCTGGGGATGAGAGGAGGGTGGAGACCATATTCCTGCACCAACATCCTCCCTAGTATGTGGTATGTTTCAATAAAAGCAAGTATTGTGCCAGTTTCACCAGAAATACAAACATTTATCAGCAGGGAGGCACAAAAACAACCCGCAACCTGTTCCTGGAAGTGCAGTGAAGTCTCCTCTGTCTTTAAAACTCGGACAAGCACCTTACACAGAAGGTTCATTCTGAGGAAGAAGCAAATATATTCTGACATTAGGACGGCCAAAACTCTGGTTGGCTTAAGGGACAGTTCCTTGTGAGGTGGAACAATGCAGCTTGAGCACTACCCGGAAGGTAAAAGGCTATCATATCTGCCTAACACACTCTACAAACTCATACCTTGTTTATGCAAAGTAGTCATACAATGTCTGCCCACCAGCTGTCTGGAACACTACTCATCTCACCTATAAAAACTGCTCACATTCTCCCAAGGCCATCCTGTATAGGTGCACAGGCTAAGAACCATATCAACTCTATAGGAGCACTGTTAACATATGAATGGTGCCCCCTACAGTTGTGCAACAAAACAAATCTCCCTAAACCTGGAACACTTCTAGAACCTAGAGGAAAATATCTTGTGCTTTTCTGGCACTATAAGAAAAAAAAGCCAGCAAGTCATCCTTTATTCTATTCTGTTTCAACAATTACATTTTATATTCACCCAGGAAATACTTTTAAAGTGAAGTGGAAAGAGTTCTGGTCTAGAAATCAGGCAACTCAATGTCTGTGTTAGGTATGCCTCTTACTGGTCCCAGAACTTCCATTTCTTTGTCCGCAAAATGGATATAATACAACCTGGCTTTACTACCTTACAAGGTTTTTGAGTCAAATAATGAATATGAAAAATATTTTTTCAATCATAAAAGCACTGCATAAATATCGTGTTATTATTAATTATAAATAGAAACCAATCACACGTGGCTGAAAAATCAAACAGGGCTATCAGCTTGGGTGTGTACTGATTTCTCCACAGCAAAAGATGCAACTATCCACATTTCTGCTACTGCCACTATTTTCAATGAGAACATACCAGTATTATGTCAACAAAATAAATGAAGTTTGACTTTTATAAAAAGGAGCAGAGTGGTGGTTAAGCACAAAACCTTAAAAAGGCAGAAAGTTTTTTTTCTTTGTTTTTAAAGTAATTGTCTTGCTCACTTAGATTTGCAGCAGTCAGTAGAGTAACCCTTGCCGAAAATTTTTAGTTATTTTTCCTGACACCAAGCACCAAGAAACCATATATCAGTTCAATTCAAGTATCTATTGAGCTATCCCACTCCAGGCACTGTTGTGTGCTTTGGAAAAATAAAGACCCAGCCATCATTGATCTCATGGAGCAGAAGTGAATGCATAATTTCAGTCCACACTGTTAAGTGCAGATGGAGGTGCATACCTGATGCCCTGCCGGATGCTGTGGGAGCACCCTTTCAACCTGGGGGTTCACAGATAGCATTAAGGAAGGCATTAGGGATGAGCAGGAAAAAAAAAAGTAATGTGCAATCTCCCCAATTTATGACAAAATATTATTTTTAGTGACTTTCCACCCATGAGATTTTGAGGAATGGCAAACTTGATGAAATACTTCTGAGAATCATTGAGACCAGCAGGACTGGCCCACAGGCCTAAAATGCTATTTCTGTATTGCAAAGATAAAGTCTATAGGTTTTTAAAAACAGCTCCACTCACACCCGTTATTATTGGTAGAAACCCATCAAGTAGTGAAATATGAAGTCTCCTGCTGCACTCTGGCTTCCGTAAGCTGCTCAGTTTTGCTACTTGCTCCTTGGGAGACTCATTAAAAAGTTTTATCTGACACGAAGGAATGAAATTAAGAGCGTTATCCTTGGGCCTGTTTATTAAATGCATTTGAACTTTGTTTCCCATTTCCACAAGATCATAAACAGTGGGACAGCAGATGACCCACTCTAACCACACAACCTGGGGCAAATCATCTCAACTCTCTCAATTCGACTTCCTCTCTTGTTAAGAACTTATGAAATATATACCTGAAACTAATACAAAATAATACTGAATGTAAACTGAAACTGAAAAATACAATTTTTAAAAAAGAGTTCATGAAATTGATGGCCATTACAGATAACTCCAAATCATGTCTACATGTCCATTCCAATGAAGTATGTTCTTCAGAAGACCTGCCTAAAAAGTACCAAAATGACTTTTTAAAAGTAGCTTTTACAGGAACAGGAGTTGGCGCACCTTTTAAGAAGAATCCTAACAGAAGCTAAATGAAATGAATACATAGGTGTCTCACTGCTTGTTCGCATATAAAAAGTGTGTGAAGGTGAAAAACCACAAAAACTAATGTCTTCATAGTTCAACTCTCTTCTCTGTACACAGACTTCTACTCTCAGACATAATTACATTCAATAAAAGCCTTCTTCCTTGGTCATTAAAAAAAAAAATGATGAGCCAGGTTTTCTAGTATGAAAGCAAAGCCATTTAAGGTTCAGAAGATTTTAAAACTTGTGAAAAGTTTTCAAAAGAGTTATTACAGTCCCTTAGGACAACCTTGGTTGATTTAGGGAATTTAGGGGATTTTGGCTATTGGTGAAAAGTGATATGTTTAAATGTAAAACAAAACTAGCACAGGAGGAGTTCGTGACCGTCAGGGAGTTTTTTTCTTGTTTCTTAATTCCCACAATAGATCAGTTTACCTAGTAGATCTGCCTCATCACATCGTTCCTCAAGGGTGAAATTCTCTTTCACCCACACACAGACACTCTACACAGAAAAAGCATAGAAGCAACTAGTGATTACCGAGATGACCGTGACATTCCACTAGGACAGTATATCCTGATGCATGAGATCATTATTCACATTAAGCAGAAATATTCTGTTTATGTCCAACAACTTTATGAGACCACTTTGATTCCCCCCCCCCCTTTTTTTTGGTTGAAGTTGGGGGGCGGGAAGACTCTCCCTGGTTGGGAACTATCCACAACTTACAAGAAAGTGTTGACAGCACAATCAAAGAGACGAATTATAAAATGTAAAACCATCGCACCATAACTTCACAGCTTAAAGAAAGATGTATTCTAGCAGGCAATCTCCCTCGCATTAAATAAGGACTGTAAACTTGAACTCTCCTGGTTGTCAGGTAGTTCAAGTAGAGCTAAGCTTTTCCAGCAGGGAAACCAGCTCTTCCAGGCTGCATATGAAGTGGTTCTAAGAGAGACAGCATTTCCTCCACAGCTGCTGACATCTCCAAGTGGGTTACACCAACATCTCCCCTCCCACCCTACAATCCATCAACCGGCTTCCATTTACCCTTTACACTGAGGATTACGATCAAGTCCGAGTACTGAAAAGGGGAGAAACCACATGAACATCACACTGCAAGTTCCTCCGCTTTGGGCCAGCAGGAAATTCCAGTTACTTCATTCACTGAGCTAGTTAAGCTGCAAATATGAAATGGGTCTTTGGAGAGATCACGGTGTCAAGACTTAGACTTGATTTTCAGGCTTGGAGGAGGTCAGACAAAGATGAATGGGATTCAGAGTCTGCGCTCAAGGTCAAGGCCCTGTGAGTCACAAAGAGGCGGTAGGTCACGCAGAGAGAGACAAAAATTAGCACCAAAAAAGAAAAGCCTAAACTAAAAGTCTGCATACTTTTGTAGGTGGGTGAGGACACCGGTACCTGGTGGGCAGAGAGGGGACAGCAGCTCCAACGCTCCACGAGATCCCCGGAGATTTTTACAAACATCCCCCTGAAGTCTCACCAACTGAAATCATTATATAAACTGTACACCTGGCTTCTGGAACCGGCCACCTGCCGCTGACCCTTTGCCCAGGACCCTGGCCCCAGGGTCTCCTCTGAGTCCCCCACCCTGAGAGAGACAGGGACAGAGGGACAGGGCCGCCAGCCCAATGCCCACCCCCGCGCCCACTCCATCAAGGCGGCCAAGGACCTTCCGCAACTCGAAAGGCGGAGGGT
>NW_005354291.1:14796502-14798175 GCF_000412655.1 Myotis brandtii
GGGCTCAGTGGGTCCTCCTTGGAAGGCGGCCAAGGCTTCTGGGCGCTTCGGTGAACCTGAAAGAGGACATTAAATCGTCCAGTAGCCAAGGGTTAGGAGTCCTCCCAATAGGAAAATCCTCTTGGGGGCGGGGGGTGCGGGAAAGGTTTCAAGAGACTTTTTCTTAACAAAGTGGCTCCCTCCGCCTCCCACTGGAAAGGCCCTGGCTGAAATGTGCCAAGTAGGGGTTTTCCCTCCCAAGCATGTGAGTGGGATGGGGGCGGGGGGCGGGGAGCTTAGAACCCTGAATTTGGCTCCTGGGAGACAATTAAGCTAAAGGTTCTTGAGATCATGGTCATGGGACACCCCACTAACTCAAACCTCTGGTTAGAAGTATTTGAGGAGACTGATTCCAATATCCCGAAGCTAAAATCCCCAGGGCCTTATTGCTCTTTGCTAAGAAAAGGAATCTCCACGAATTTGGTTTCTGCCCCTCAGGTGACAGGGTTGCCCTGTTGGGTTGCAGTGTGGCTAGGTGTCCCAGAGCTATGCTGATTGCACTACAAAGTGGATTCCCTCTGGAAGGCAGACAGACAAGAAATGCAAGACAGACAGACTGTGAGAACAACTCCACACAAAATTTAGTAGACAAATGTTTTTCCTTTGTACAGCCGATCATTTTTCACAGTATGGCCGAATATGGTCTCTTTAAACACCTTCAGGGTTGTTATGAGGCACAAAGGAGCTGCTGCTATCGATGAAAAAAAAATGCTGTAAAATTTATGAAGCACTGTATAAGCATCAGGTACAGTAAAAAAGTGTGCTGTTCCCTCAAGAAATATTTGTTGAGTGCCTGTGTGGAAGCACTGGCTGGAGATATGTGCAAAGCTGGCTGGCTTCATCCCTACGGTCAAGAGGCACCCAATCTAATGGACCACAAAACACCTTTAATTCATACCGTACAATTCACCTATTTAAAGGGTACATTTCAGTGGTTTTTAGTACTGTATATTCACAGTGTTATGTAACCATCACCATAATCAATTTTAGAACCCACAAACAATTCTCTTTAATACTCATTTGTTTGTTTCTATGTATCTGCTGCTTCTAGACATTTCATATAAAGCAAATCACAACACTACGGGCCCAATGCACGAAATTCATGCAAGGGGCTCGGCCCTGTTTCTATGTATCTGCCTCTTCGTATAAAGCAAATCACAACACTAGAGGCCCAATGCACGAAATTCATGCAAGGGGCTCGGCCCTCACAGCCTCAGCTTCGTCGTCTGGAAGGTCGTGCGGCTATTCAGTCTAATTAGCATATTATGCTTTTATATTTCATCGTCTGGAAGGTTGTTCGGCTATTCAGTCTAATTAGCATATTATGCTTTTATATATATAGACTAGTGTCCTGGTGCACAAAATTCGTGCATGGGGGGTGAGGTGGGGGTGTCCCTCAGCCTGGCCTGCACCCTCTCCAATCTGGGACCCCTCAGGGATGTCCGACTGCCGGTTTAGGCCCGATCCCTGTGGACATCCGGCAGTCGGACATCCCTCTCGCAATCTGGGACCGCTGGCTCCTAACCGCTCACCTGCCTGCCTGCCTGATCACCCCTAACCACTCTGCCTGCCGGCCTGATCACCCCTAAATGCCCCCCTGCCGGCCTGCTCGCCTCCAACTGCCTCCCCCGCCA
>NW_005354291.1:14798578-14828578 GCF_000412655.1 Myotis brandtii
CACCATTTTACATTCCCACCAGCAATGTATGAGGGCTCCAATTTCTCCTTATCCTCACCTATATTTGTTATCTGTCTTTTTGACTGTAGTTATCCTAATGGTCTTACAGTGGTATCTCACTGTGTTTTTTATTACATTTCCCTTGATAGCAATGACTTTGAGCATCACTTCATGTGTTTATTAGCCATTTATTTATCTTCTTTGGAATAAGATGGCATACATTTGAAGAATGTTTGTTCAGATCTTTAGCCCATTTTTCAAATTCAATTATTGTCTTTTTTATTATTCAGTTTAATAGGTCTTCATATATTCTACATACATGTCCTTTGTGGTTTTGATTTACATTTCCCTTGATAGCAATGACTTTGAGCATCTCTTCATGTGTTTATTAGCCACTTATTTATCTTCTTTGGAATAAGATCGCATACATTTGAAGAAATGTTTGTTCAGATCTTTAGCCCATTTTTCAAATTCAATTATTGTCTTTTTTATTATTAAGTTTAATAGGTCTTTATATATTCTACATACATGTCCTTTATCATGTATGACATTTACTTATTGCTTCAACAGTTTGCTGTGGTTAAGCATTGTTCTTTATATTCATTCATTCTTCTCATCCCTTGAGACTGTCTTCCTGATCTGAAAAGAAATATGATTTAACCACATAAATTAATACAGTATTAAGGGAGCAAGGAATATTTGTAAATTTGTAACTCCAGGGGCAAAATGAATAGATTTTTTGATAAAAAATGATTTCACTGCTCCAGAAGCTAAACTTAAACTCTATATGCAACCAGAACATTGAATAAACAGGATTCATGGAGTGTACCCATAAAAGCAACTTCATTTTTGTTGCCCACTGTCCCTTTAAGAACCTATGCAATGAGGTTGTTCTTTCTCTTCTACTGAATGGCAACTCAAGCAGTCCCATAACTATTTTGCTCTCTCTAGGTCAGTGGTCGGCAAACTCATTAGTCAACAGAGCCAAATATCAACAGTACAATGATTGAAATTTCTTTTGAGAGCCAAACTTTTTAAACTTAAACTATATAGGTAGGTACACTGTTATTAACTTAATTAGGGTACTCCTAAGGCTTAGGAAGAGCCACACTCAAGGGGCCAAAGAGCCGCATGTTGCTCACGAGCCGCAGTTTGCCAACCACGGCTCTAGGTAATAGACAATCCTATTGTTACTTTAAGAGATGAGGTGTGCTCTCAATTCAGTACTGATGCTCCTCATCTTACAATGGGGTTACATCCCCATAAACCCACTGTAAGTTGAAAATGCATTTAATACTACACTGTGGAGTGGGTTGCTTACCCTCCTAATGGTGTGGTTGGCTGGGAGCTATGGCTCACTGTCACTGCTCAGCATTAAGAGAGAGTCTCCCACAGCATATTGCTAGCCCCGGGAAAGATCAAAATTCAAAGCATGGTTTTTACCGAACATGTATCACTTTAGATTCATTGTAAAGTAAAAAAAATCATAAGTAGAGGACCATTTGTAATTAAAACCTTTCCCCTTTTCCTGGCCAGGGCTCTCTATAGTTAGAAGTCAGGGCAAAGGGCTTGGTCCCTCTCCATCTCACCCTCCCCCACCAGCTTGCTAACCATAGTTTGGGGAGGAGGAATGGAGACAGCAGCAATATGTGTACTGGACTGGTACTCTGACAAAATGGCATCACATTGCCTGGGCCTGGGGATATTTGAAGCTGATTCTTTCATACACACTTTTGGGGTCCTTTACTGGGAATGTTTGACCAGGCAATGCATTCTCTCTAATTGCTTGTACTACCTCAATCTTGATTTTCCTTCTGTCCACTCCATACAGATTCTCGCTGTTGGGGTCCTATCAACCCTGCAGGTGAGACCTTTTAGGCAGAATCCCTTTTAAAATGAGCTGGGGCCAACTGTCCTACTGGAGACTTCACATATGGTCTCTGAGATCCACATACCTTTTTTCCCCACTATTTTAAATTTTTATTTGGGTGGCATTAATCTACATGAACATATAGGTTGCATGTGTGGGTTACTAATTTACAAAATCTATATATAGGACCATGTGCCCCCCACCCAAAGTCAAATCTTCTCCTGTCCCCTCACACCTTTTAAAAGCTCACAGTTGAAAGAGAACAATTCCCTCCCGGGCATAGCCCTCTACTCTGCTGCCATCGGTTGCAATACCTTCCTCAGGTGGGAGTCAGGCAGGAGTGTACACCAAGCTCTGGGTGCTTTTAGGGAAGCGCTTCTCACTTGGCTTGGTGTTAGATGCCAGTGCCCCAGCCCATTTTGGGGTGAAGGCAAGACTCCCACTCTTATCTAGAAATCCTCCTCCCAAACCCTGCTGACAGTCACCTGACTCTTGTGCCCTCTGTATGAGTGAGCATCTAGCCAGTCCTCGGCTATTTGAAATTCCCACACCATAGTCCTTATTGCAAGTCATTTTGGTACCTGATATCTGTCATTTCTTAGTGTATCAGTCACAACTTCCTATTTAAAGTCTGCAAGTATACAAAACAAAACCAAACATTACACCAACTTATCCCAGGAAGAATGCAATGCCACCTACTAAGTTAAGGGAAGTGGTTAAAAGAAACTAGTCTGGGAGAAAAGAGGTTTGGTGTGACATGCAGTTAGAAGCGTCTTTGGGCCAGTTAAAAATCTGGGGTGGAATTCAAGTGAGGACTGAAGCCATAAATGTGACCCGTACATGAGAACGGGTGTCCTAAGAGCTAATAGATGAGTATTAGGATGGATGAGCCCACGGGAGAGAAAGCTCCCAGCCAGGGGGGCAAGAGGAGAAGAAAGGAGCACTGAAGGGAAGAGGAGGAGGAAATCTGAGTGGTGACCTCTGTCAATCCCAAGGTTAGAGAGGCTTGAGATAAAGTGCTCAATAGAGGCAGAGAGCAGTGAGCAGGGAAAGGGTTATTAGCAACCTTCACAAGAGCAACTGTATTATGACCGTGGGGGCAGAAGCCAGATTTCAGTGATGAATAAAGATGATATAATGATGATAGAGCTGGAACATTCGTAGAGAAAACTGCCAGGCAAAGAAGTTCAAAAACTAGTTAGATGAAGCAATATTAGAAAAATATTTCTTCCCTCAAGATAGTGCTGAAAAGCCAGGTACGGCTGGGACTGCCTGCCCCGTTGGGCCATCCTCCCTCTTCCTATGGACAGGACTCACTTGTTTACCAGTATGTCCACCCTCTTGAGATCAGTCATCACCCATCTATCCCATTCTGTTCTGACAGCGATGGGTCAAGGGTGGCCCAGTTCTAAGCCAATGAAATTGTAAGAAGTGGGAAGCTTCTGAGAAATAGTCACCTCCCTCATGAGAGGAGCAAAGAACAGCTCCTCATTCTCATCTCTCTGGTCAGCCCTCTGCCTCCTGCCTTTGGATGCACTCAGGTGAGGATGGGATGTCTGAAACTGCGCCAGGATCTTGAGACCAAGGAGGACAGGCCAGGAGAACCAAAGCACCATGCAAATGACTCCATATACTTAAGGTGTAAACCCTGAGGTCTGAAGACCAGTGAACGTTAACATGACTAGGAGCTCGTTAGAAATGCAGAATCCCAGCCACCACTGTCTCCCATACACGGATTAAGTGGGGATCTACATTCCCCAGCTGGCTCATTTGTATTTTCAGTTTGAGAAGCACTAGTTTAAATTCCTGTTGGTTGAGCTTTTCTGTTACTTACAGTTAAATATATAGGGATTTATGAGAAGTAGTAGGCGATCAAGGGATTGAAGACTCTGGAGGGAATTAAATGAAAGTGGAAGGAATAGACCAAGAACACAAGTGAAGTTATCGGGTGTCCTAGGGTCCAGTAAGGAGAAAGCAGAAATCATCTGTTTGGAGTGGGTATAAGAAAGGATAGGTGGGGGGTTTCTTAGGGACTCAACAAGTGTCATGAATAAAAGAATTACTGAATGAGAGCTCAAGTAAGTTAAACAGCTTGAGTAAGGAGGGGGCTAGATGTCCATGGATCTTTTTCTGCACCCTAAAATCTCCAGAACATGATACCAGATGTTTGCAGATAAACACAGAGGAAAATTGGGGGAGGGGGGGTCAAGGTCATGATTAAGATCACCATTTTAAAGGCTGACTATGGAGTATGAGGTGGAAAGAAAGTGGTGGACAAAAGTGAGTTGATGGCTTGGGTATGGAGGGAGAATGTCAATCCTGTCTTCCTAGGAAGATCCAAGAGAATGTTCAGTGGCTGTAGAAGATTAAAAGAAAAAAAAATAGGCAAGAATGTGGGGCATTAGAAAAGAGGGCACCGAATTTGAAATATCAAAGATAGAACAATTGACGTATGATTATGTGAATTGGAAACTGGAAAAAGAAATGTTTTTAATAAGAAAGCAAACTATATTAACTAGCCAGGAGATGTGTAGTTGATGTATTCTTGATAGTTACCCAAAAGGTAAAAGCTAAAATCTCTCTTTAACAGAAATAAAATAATTCATTCCATTTGAAAAATATTTACTACAGTGCTTAATAAATCTTTTTTCCCCCTACGGTACTCAGTAAATCATAAAAAGACTCAAACTTTAAATGATAATAGACATGCGCCATCACCTCAGGGGCTTCTGATAAAAACTGAAGCCAACTATACAAGTTTCCTCAGGCTGCCGGAACACATTACCAAAACCTGAGTGGCTTGAAACATCAGAAATGTATTGCCTCACTGCTCTGGAGGCTCAAAGTCTGAGACCAAGGTGTCAGCAGAGGCCTGCTCCCTCTGTAACCTGGAGGGAAGAAGCCTTCCTCATCTCCTCTAGCCTCGGGTATTTGCTGACAGTGCTCGTGTCCCTTGGTTTACAGGTGGAAGTATCGTTCCAATCTCTGCCTCCATTGTCACAAGCCATCTTCTCCCCGTGTGTCTCTGACTCTCCACTTATAAGAACACCAGTCATAATGGATTAAGGACTCACCCTACTCCAGTAAGACTTTACCTTAGCTTATTACATCCACTAAAATCCTATTTCCAAATAAGGTCAGATTCCGAGGTACTGGGGGATAGGACTTCTACATACCTTCTGGAAAACACAATTAAGCCAATAACACCAACCCAATTGTTACCGCTTGGGGTGGTGGTGTTTTTTGTCGATGAAGAAAAGATTTTAAGGTCAACGAAAATAAAAGTAAAGCAAAATGGAGTTTATTGAAGATACATTCCAAATGAGGAGGGCCAGTCAGAGAGAGAGAGAGAGAGAGAGAGAGAGAAGAAGAAGAAGAAGAAGAAGAAGAAGAAGAAGAAGAAGAAGAAGAAGAAGAAGAAGAAGAAGAAGAAGGAGGAGGAAGGAGGAGGAGGAGGAGAAGGAGGATAAGAATGAATGAATGAATGAATGAATGATCAAGCTTTGATTAGCCAGCGAGATGTTCACATGCAAATCTTCTTTCTTCCTGCCTCAGCTCAAAAACCTTAAAGCTTTTCCATTGCCTTTAGGATTATCCCTAATGAGGGCCTTAAAGCCAAAGTCTGGACCTTTCTCTCTCCAACCCATTTGCATTCCTGCCTCCTCTCTGTTCTTTCCTCTCTCTGTTCCCCAAATCAACTGGGCATTCCAACCTGAAAGTCCCACTTAAATATTCAAAACTGAGCTCATCTTCCCAGCCACCCACAGCTGCTCTTCCTTCAGCAGTTCTTATACATGGACTAATCTTTACAGCCATAGAGTCCTCACTCCAGAATGACAGCCTTCTATCTGTCAACATCCTTGGGATATAGGTATTCAATTGGCTACAAATCTGCCACCCAAAATATAACCCTCCAGCTTGTCTATAAGACTATCAAATGCCTTATTGAAATCATGCTGCCATTCTTCTGTTCTACAAGCAACCATCCCAAGGACGAAGGAAGGAGCTGTAGTCCAACGTGACAAAACAGCTATAGAAAATAATGTGCACTAAATAAATACCTTTAAAATCTCAACCAGTTACAAACAAATTCCATGCAGTTCCTCAACTATAATATATAAAGTTTACAAAGAACAAAGGCAAAGGTGAAAGAAAACCTGAATCAGAACCAGGGCAGAAACATTTCTCTTAGCCAATGTCACCATCTTATAGAGAAGGAGTCAGGAGCACCAGTGCTATATATACTACATGTTATTTTTAGCTTGTTGTTTTCATGTTTATACTTTGGCTAACTTACTTATTAGTAAACGGGATCTGTTTTTTTTCCATGGTATGGACCCCTCTCTGTAGAGCTGTTTTTACCCAGCAGCTTTTTGAAAACTCAACTGGCCTTCAACTCACAACACAAAAAAAATGGCTTAGAAGCCCATTATTTTGTTTGCTATGAATATTGTTTACTGCAGCTCCACTTGAGAAATTCCCTTTAAGACTTATGCTAGGAGAAGCATAGCTTCCCAAAGGAAATGAGAATTTTTTTTTCTCTCCTGGTTCATCAAAAATTTTCACCTGACTATAGTCTCCTTTACAGGTTGGTTTCTATGAAGGTTAAAGATATTCCTTGTCCTGTTAGAGCAGCGGTTCTCAACCTGTGGGTCTCGACCCTTGGGGGGTCAAACGACCCTTTCACAGGGGTCGCCTAAGACCATCGGAAAACACATATATAATTACATATTGTCTTTGTGATTAATCACTGTGCTTTAATTATGTTCAATTTGTAACCATGAAATTGGGGGTCACCACAACATGAGGAACTGTATTAAAGGGTCTCGGCATTAGGAAGGTTGAGAACCACTGTGCTAGAGTATCTGTGTTGGCCCTCCTGGACATATGTGTTCTATTTCCACCCAACACCACCACCCCAATTATTAACCTTCTGCTCTATTTTCCATCGCCATACTTTTAAAAAAATGTGTTGTTTTACATGTGTATATGTTTTTTATACCTGGTGAACTACCTCAAGTCCTTGGTTGAAAAAGGTGAGGTGTTTACATTTAAATTATGAATAAATTATTTAATATGGGTGCCATCATTCCCAATTAACCCCTCTTATTGTTTTTAATGTCCTAAGGTCACCCACATAGTTCATGCATTATCAAGGGGAGGCACCTGAGTGAGCCCACCCGACAATCACACTGACCACCCTCCTGCCCAGACTCGGCACAGCAAGCAGTCCTTCCCCATCTGGGTGTATCAAAGCTTGTTATCCAAACAGTAGGCCCTTCTCTCCTCCAGTGTCCATGCTCCAAATAGGGTTTAATTAGATAATGAGGTGGGTCAGATGAACTTTCAGATGAATTTATTATTCAATAAACTCATTATTTTCCTTCTCCAATTTTCAATTAAGAGTCTTAATTCTATTCCTCTTTCCTCTCCTTCCTCCCTCTTCTGGCCATTTAATTATTTCATTCTTCATCTTCAAAAAGAAGACACAGGAAAACAAGACCAAATATTAGACTATTTAAACTGTGCACTGAGAGAAGAAAAAATTCAAACACCAATTCTCTATAGTCCAAATGGAAAGTTAGGGACATTCTTTTCTTACGTCAGAAAGCTCTGTGTGTGTGTGGAGGGGGGAGGGGGGGAAGAAGGAGCGGGAGGGGGGAGAAGGAAAGTTTCCTCTAGAACTATCTATAGAGAATGCTTATATTTCCTACAGTAAACTTCTAAATTGTCTGCTTCTTTTTGATCATGCAGATCTAAGCAAGGTATGGTCAGGAAAATTTTTCTTTCCCAGTTATGGAAGTTATGGAGAAATTATTTTAAGCTTAGACTCCTTAATTTCCTTTATTTTCCTCTTCATTTTCAACCACTGGTTAAACACAATATTTGTATATAGCATTCTTTGAGAAAATTAATTATGTAAATACAAGCAAGGTATAATTTTCTTTCTTATTAAGTCTCTAGGAGAAAAATCTACACTGAAGGAAAAAATGCTTTCAGTTATGTACTATAATCCTTTGTTTTCATTTCCCCCACATCTCTTAAAAGGGCTACTTGTAATTCTGGCTATCTCTCTTGAAAAATGCAAAATGGTAAGAATTTTTCATTGTTGTATCATCTTCAATCAATAAACTCGGTAAGAAAACTGTCAACAAAATAATTCATCACCTCGTGCAGGTAACTGATTATTTGTAATGCTGCCCATCCCCAAGGATCAAAACCAAAGAGCTTTTTCATTCATTTGGGAAACTGGAGTGCGCTCAGAAATTTCCACAGTAATAGAGCCTAGTCAGAGGCGAGTTCACTGTGAAGATAACGAAGCTGAAGCCTCGGGGACCTACCAACATGTTCACAGGGTCACACATTTTTGTAAAGTTTGCAAAAGCCAACTGTTTGATTTTGTTTCTTTTTCTCAAAGAGGGACTCCAGATTTTCACAAGCTTCAGGCTGATAAAACCTGGATCTGGGCCTCATCTCAATGCAAAGCAGTGTGGTAGTTTCTTTTTCTGCAAAGTAAGACTGTAACTACAGCAAACCAGCACTCTTCCGCAAGATTCTGTTTTAATTGCATAAGACTGAGAAAGAATGTGTGCCTATGTGGGTCATTTATATTAGGCTATTTTAAAAGTTATACAGAAATACAATTTAGAAAAAAATGGCATTTTCATATTCAAATAAGTCCAACTGTAATTTCAATTATTAGATTTAATTTCTATTCATAATATAATCATAACTCACATTTCTTAATAAACTAGGAGAACTTGGCAATAAGTCAACATTTAATTAAAATTTCACAGACATGACCAGATTTTTAAGAATCTGTGCCCATAAAGAGTCAAAATAATATGCCTCCCCCAGCATTTCTTCTAGGCCAAGTATTTAAAAGCAACAAAACTATTACAACCATAAATAATTACATATCCATTTTGACCTGTTGGTAGGAGACTACGGTTTTATCAAATCAGAACATTTACGGAATGGGAGCATCTATCATCAAAGAACACGCTTTCTGTAGTTTAAATCCAGCAATTATACTCCTAACTGATGCTTACTAATCTTGGCTACCAGGAACTTGGAAAGAAAGGTAATTCATAAGACAGCTTGGTACCCAAAACCACCTAGATTTTTGTGGTCCACAGTCAATACCTCAAATTATACTGAGAAACAAACAGGCTGCCAAAGGGAAGCGGAGAGTACAGTTCTGAACAAGTTATAATTTCACTCCTTGTAGCCTGTGCCTCTCAGCTGCAAAGCAGCTGGATTGCGTGACCTGCAGCTTCCAGAAGGCCCACAGAGTGTGTTCAGACAACCATCTAAAGCTCACAAAAACCACCTGGCATAATACCGTAGAAAAATCTACACCTACCCAGAGCTATAGTAGGTGCTCACCCCTAAAGAAACATGATTATGGCAAACCAGTACTGACTATCTATTGCTCAGGTGACCTTGCCCATAATCCCCACTGGGCTCAACTTCTGTGCCCCGTTCCCAAATGCGCTTACACATGCATTGTGGTACGGATTCCATAGTTGAAGTAAAAGGTTCAGGGGTATGTTTTTGCAGCTTGAGATCAAAGAGATTAGGTCAAGGCTGAGTGTCTCAACTTCAGGGTGGTGTGGGAGAGGAGATAGCCAAAAATGTCACACTGTGTCCTGACATGGGAGTTACCATCGTGACTTCCTGCTTTCAAAGTGACTGACATTTTCCAGGTACATACCACATGCTGGGCATTATGCCAAGGCCTGTACATGAATTATTTCATTTAAATATCTACAAAAAGGCCTGCAAGGGAGGCCCTTTTATTATCACTGCCAGGCAAGTAAGGAAACAGATTCAGAGAGATGGTGTACCAGAGAAGAGCTAATGAGAGAGGGAGAGACTCGGAATTTAAATTCAGCCTGTGTCTGACTCGACTGCTTGGATTTGGGAACCTTATGCCAATGTTTCCCGAACTTTAAAACAGAATCTCTGGCAAATAGGATTTTATTTGGTGCACGGATGCTTCATTAAATATTGAGAAAGTCGCGTTCTTTTGAAGGTCTTTCAAGCCTTCATTTCCTATCAAGGAGAAAGGCTCAGTGTGGTGCTGAATTGTCAACACCTCTCTACCCCTGGCTCATCTCCTTGTGTAAACAGTGAGACCAAGCTCAGGCTCAACCTGGTGCAGGCAGTGGTATCTAGCTGGAATTTAACAATATTTTCATGGTATTTATTTTGACATACTTAAGTCGATGGAATGTAACATGGGTTTTTTATTATGTAGTAAAACAAAATTTCCCTTTTCAGTATAAATACTTAATAGTGAGCATATCATATTTTAAAAAAATTATTAAGTAAAGGTGATGATCAGCTTTATGGCTAGGCAATAGTCCCTCCTTATCCATCAAGTACTAATATAGGTGTGTGTGAAGATATATTTTTAAAATATATTTTTATTGATTTCAGAGAAGAAGGGAAAGGGAAAGAGAGAAACATCAATGATGAGAGCCATCAATCGGCTGCCTCCTGCACACCCTCTACTGGGGATGGAGCCCGAAACCCAGGCATGTGCCCTCCTGTTTCATAGGTCAAACCTCAACCACTGAGCCACACCAGCGGGACTGCTTTTATATTTTTTATAAAATGCTTTTAAAATTATGTTTGCTAGCTGAGCAAATGTAAAAAAAAAAAAGCTATATATTTACTTCTGATAGGCAAGATGGGCAAACTGGATAAAAATGGTGATCAGTATATATTTTCAAATGACTTTCATTTACTAAATTAGTACTGAGTAATCCAACTGGCAAAATAATCATTGTCCCTAAGTGACCTATATAAACTCTTTAGACCGACTTTCTGCCACAATGTCAGGTTCACAACCATCAGCTGCTCTGCTAAACAAAGTTCCATGGAGACCCAGGATAGCTCAGATGAGAGCTAACTAGACTACATAATCACGACCACGTACCAGAAAGTTGAGAAGACTGGTTATGTTTCTCTCCTTTTCTTATGTTCTTTGTACAAGAACTTTTCACCTGAGGAATTGCAAAAAAAAAAAAGTTTAAATGAGTACTGAACTAGCAATTCAATAATTCTAAATTTTAAGAAGGGACCGGAGAAAAGTTGAAAACATTTTCAAAAAGGTTCCCCGGGATTTAAAAGAAAAATGTTTAAAAAAGTAAAATAAAAAAATAAAAAATAATAATAAAAAATAAAAATAAATAAAAGGAAAATGTTATTTTGGAGCAATCTAGGCACGATTATTATGAAGTGGGGATGGGGAGCTGGACGCATTGAATGAGAGAGCCCAGGCTTGGATCACAGACTCCGTCGGGGCTGGGAGCAGTGTTCCCTGAGCTGGGAAAGGCATTTTACCCAGAGCCTGGCCCACTGCAGGCACTAAAGCAAACAAAATAATTCCAATTTAAAAGTAAGACATTATGCTGAAAAAAAAATGCAAATCTGAACATGAATAAGAATATACTCCACAGTCAAGCCTAATAAACTGTTAAGTAATCCTGGTGAGCAAACGAATCATGGTCACTAAGTGAGCCATACAAACTCTTTAGACTAAATTTAAAAAGACTAAATTAGAAAGACTAAATCATTAACCACAAACTTCTATGTTATTGAGACATACAAATGCTGAAAGGATTCATCACTAGCAGACCCACGCTTTAAGAAATATTAAGGAAGTCCTTCAGGCAGAAGAAAAATGACACCAGATGGACATATGGACCCAAACAAGAAATAAAGAGCACTGGAAATAGTAGCTAAGTGGGTTTTTATATAATTTTCCCATTATTTAAGTATTTTAAGTAATAATTGAATATTTAAACAAATATGTGTTATAGTTAACAACATATGTATAGTTACAATTTAAAAAATAACAAATATATAATTAAAGTATCACGTTAAAATTTTTAAATTAAATAAAATGTATGATATTACTAGCGTAAAGGCTAGGAAGGGAGAAATGAAAATATATGTTACATAAAATAAAAAAATGTGAAGTGATACAATATCACTTGAAGATAGACTGTAAAAAGTTAAAAATGTATACTATAACCCTAAAGCAACCACAATAGTAACAAAACAACGAGTTATGTTAAGAAGCCAATAATGGGGATAAAATGGAATCATAGGAATACTCAAATTTTAAAATGTCAGGGAGAGAAGGGGACAAAGAACAAGTGAAACAAATAGAAAATAAATACCAAAACGATAGAGTTACACCAAGCATGTCAATAATCTTCTTAAATCTAAATAATCTCAACATCCCCCAAATAGGTAGAGACTGTCAGTTGGGTTTAAAAAACAACAACAACGATCCTAGCCAGTTTGGCTCAGTGGATAGCGTGTCGGCCCCCAGACTGTAGGGTCCCAGGTTTGGGTCAAGGGCACATACCTTGGTTGCAGGCTGGATCTCCAGTCCTGGTTGGGATGGGTGCAGGAGGCAACCAATGATGTGTCTCTCTCACATTGATGTTCTCTTTCTCTGTCTCTTCCTCTCCCTTCCACTCTCTCTGAAAATCAATGGAAAAATGTCCTGGGTGAGGATTAACAACAACAACAAAAACCACCAACAACAAAAAGCAAAAAACAGAACCAATTCTATGGTGCCTATAACAAAATACTTTAAATATTACTAGGAAAAAAAGAAAGTCACTTTATAATGATAAATGCAGCAGGACATACCATCATAAGTGTCTGTGCTCAATAACAGAGTTTCAAAATATACAAAGTAAATACTGATAGAACTGCAAGGAGAAATAGAAAAATCCACAATTACAGTCAGAGATTTCCATATTCCTCTCTCAATAACTGATAGTACAAGTAGACAGAAAAACCAATAAAGACAGAGAATAAATGAACAGCACTATCAATTTGATCTAATTGACATTTATAAAATACTTCACCCAACACCAGCAGAAAACATAATTTTTCAATTGCACATGGAACATTTACTAAAACAGACCATATTCTTGGCCACAAAATAAGTGTTGATAAATTTAAAAGAATCCAAGTCGCATAGAGTATGTTCTCTGACTACAACAGAATTACTGTAAATCAGAAATCAATAACAGAGAGATTTCTGGAAAATTACCAAATATTTAGAAACAAAATAACACTTCTAAATAACTCATAGGTCAAAGAAGAAATTGGAAAATATTTTTAACTGAATAAAAATTAAAACATAATTTAGCGGGAAATTCATAGCACTAAATATCTATATATTAGAAAAAAAGATAAGGTAACTAATCAATGATCCAGCTTCCACCTTAAGGAATTAGAAAAAGAAAAGCAAATCAAAGCCAACTAGAGTAAGTAGAAGAAAGGAAATAATTAAGATTATTGAGAAATAAAAGAAATAGAGAAACAATAGAGAAAATCAATGAAATAAAATACAAAAATCAATTGTATTTCTATCTATTAGCAATGAGCAATTCGATATTGAATTTTTTAATGATTTGTAGTAGCATCAAAAATATATAAAATACTTTGGGATAAGTCTGACAAAATATGTACAATATCTCTACACTAAAAACTACAAAACACAGCTGAGAGAAGTTAAAGAAAAACTAACTAAATGGAGAGATACCTTGTCATGGGTCCAAATACCTGATATTGTTAAGATGCCAATTCTCCCCAAATTAATATATAAACTCAATGCAATACCGCTCAAAATCCCAGCAGCTGGTATTGTGTCTGTCTTCTTCCACTTGGAATAATATGTTCAAATTTTGAAACTCTGTTCAAGGTTTATCTATAGATAAACCTTGAACATATTATTCCAAGTGGAAGAAGACAGACACAAAAGGGCAAATATTGTATGATTTCATTTATGTGAAATGTTCCTAAGAGGGAAACCCATGGGAAGGAGGTGGTGGGAGAGTAATAGGAAGTGATTGCTAAAGATGCAAGGTTTCTTTTGGGGGTGATGATAAAATCTGACATTAAAGAGTGGTGATGGTTGTGCAACATTGCGAATATACTAAAACTTGTCCTTAGACACATTAGAATGGCTAAAATGGTGAATGTTATGTGATGTGAATTTTATCTCACTTAAAAAAAAATCTACCTTAAAAAATTCCAGCAGGTTTTTCTTTTTTAGTAATTGACAAGTTGACTTTAAAATTTATAGGGATGCAAAAGCCATGACATAGTCAAAACAACTTTAAAACAGCAGAACAAAGTTGGAGGGCTCACTCTACTTAATTTCAATGCCTACTATAAAGGTACAGTATTCAAGACAGTGTGGTAATGAAGTAAATAAACAAACAAATCAGTGGAACAGAATAGAGAGTGCAGAAATAGTCCAATACATAAATGTACAACTGGTTTTCAACAAAGGTGCAAAGGCAATTTAGTGGAGAAAGGATCATCTCTCAACAAACGGTGCTGGACTAATCAGATATCCTAATAATCCTATATAATAAAAGCATACTATGCAAATTGTCCCCTTGACCAGGAGTTGAACCAGGGGGCAGGGCCTGCTGGGGGAAGGGAGGGAGGCCTTGGCCGGCAGCTGGCAGCCTCTAGGGACCCTACCAGTGCACAAATGTCATGCACTGGGCCTCTAGGAGTAATACTAATAAGCTTGCACCATATATAAAAATTAACTCAAAATTGATCATTGACCTAAAGGTAAAACCTAAAACTACAAACCTTCTAGAAGATAACATAGGACAAAATCTTTGTGACCTCCTGGTGGGCAAAGATTTCTAATCTAACAGCACCCAAATTCACAATTCACAGAAGAAAAATATTATTAAATTGCTCTTAAAAATTAAAACTTCTGCTCTTTGGAGTATATTGTCAAGAGAATTAAAAACAAGCCATGGATAGGGAAAGATATTTGCAAAGCATGTGTCTGATAAAAGACGTGTGTCCGAATACAAAGACCTCCCAGAGAAAGCTGTGCTGCTGCAAATGAGTGAAACTGAGAAGCAAAGTGAGTCTTGGCAGTTCTGCCCTCAAGGGCTGGTGTCCTGAGATGCAGCTAGCCTGGGGCCTTCCCCACAGTTTGGTTACATGGGCCAAAAAG
Source organism: Myotis brandtii (assembly GCF_000412655.1). Classification (NCBI taxonomy): domain Eukaryota; kingdom Metazoa; phylum Chordata; class Mammalia; order Chiroptera; family Vespertilionidae; genus Myotis; species Myotis brandtii. The sequence continues at coordinate 14,813,476 of NW_005354291.1, forward strand.
TTACCCTTTCTGTCTAAGCTGGTTCAATTAAGTTTTCTATTGCTTGCAACCAAAAACATGTCTTTAATCTCAGTCATTTAGAGGAATGGGAGTATCAGAGAGAGGTAGCGAAAGAGGGGATGTAAAAATGATTTTCTGTACGAGTAATGTTGAGAAACAGAACCTTTGGTGTGATCACAGGAACTGGTGGTATATGGTCATGTAGTTGGCTATATATTCATTTTTTTTTTTTTTTACCATCTATGAAGATTGTCAAGCACAAGAAATCGACTGCTAGATACATCTATCCTAGAGAAATACTGGCATAGATGCACAAGGAGGCTGTACAATAATATTCAGTGCAGCTCCATTGTGGTAATAAACAATTACAAACAACTGAAATGTCCATCAGAAGAGAAACAGTTGAATAATCCATTGTTGATTACATCATGGAATGCCTGGCAGCGGTCTAAAAACGGGATGGATGCATTTTTACTGACATGGAAAAGCGCTCTAAGCCATGTTGTTATGAGAAATGAGCTAGTCACGTTCACTCCTTAGCATCTTTAAGTTTTAAAAAATAAAACACACACCACAAACTTCTATGTAAGTAAAAGTATAGAAAAGAGCTGGAACGTTCCACTTCTAACTGGTAATTGAGTTCAGTTCTAGGGAAGGATAGGAACTGGGAGGAGGAAAAAGGAGCCTTTCACTTTGCCTGTGTTGCTTGAAGTTTTTGCACATAAACACACTCACTAGAACTTGCTTAAAACAAATGAAGGAGTGTGAAGGATTTTTACTAAGCAAACACAGTGTACTGGCTATTATGTAAATTAGGTAAGGTCCCTGCCAAATGGAGATGGCTAAATGTACACAATTTTAGGGTCAATATAGGACCCTGAAGTACCAAGTAGTCTGAAGAAGGAGACCTTTTTTAAAAGGTCAATTAAGGTAGAAGGAATAAAAATGTTTTACATTTATGAATACAATATCTGACTTTCTAATGGATTGTTTTTAAGAAGTTCTATAGGTTTCTTGTGGGGAAAAAATGTTGAGATTTCCTAGTTATGTCCCAAATCTGTTGTATCAAGTGTTCTTTGATAGGACGCATTAGAAATCCTCTGGAAATTAGGGAAAAATGTATTGAACGCTACAGAGAGGCTCACAGAATCCAAGGAGACATGCAATTTCAGCCCCCAGGAAGAATAAGAACCGAGGCGGCTCTCAGATCCAGGCTAATGATGACAGCTGAGCCATCAGTCTTTTCTGGAAGTCGGAATCTTGAATCACATGATGTCAGGACAGAAAAGCACTGACAGGCCCTGGAATCTTTCTGTTCCTGCCTCCTAGATACCCTGCCTGTGCGGGGCCGGAGAGTTCTGAAGTTTTGAAGACTCTGAGAGTTCACATTCCAGCTGTGCTACTGACTAACATGTGACTGAGCAAGTTCCTTAACCACAACGGTCTTCATCTGTAAACATGGGGATAAAACTGCACCTAGCTCCTAGAGTTTTTAAGAGGATTAAGTTACATAATACCCTTAAAATTACTGGCCTAGGGTATGTATTCGATTAACATGGACTATCATTTATTTCCTATTCATAAACAGAAATACATCGAAATGTTAAGTATTTGTCATAAGAAATGTATGAAAGGATCTTCTCTTGTTTTACAAAGTTACTGAGAGCATTTTATTCTAAAAGCAGAAAGAAATATTTTTAAAGCTCTGAGTTGCAATTATATGATGACTACCATTATAGTAGGATCTGCTACTCAGATATTTTAATGATCAGTATTGTTTAGCTGTCTTTAAGAATTTAAAGTTTAAGAATTTAAGAGTTTAAGGATTTTAGCCACGTAAATTTACAAAGTGTTTGCCTCCAAAGAAAGACATTACATTTTTTAATAGGAATTGACTAAGTTCAATAGACTCAAGTGAATTTCAAAAGTGTATCTTACTGTTTGGCTCTGTTTTCACAGTCATTATTCATGATGTTTCTTGTCTTGGTCTTGAACAAATAAACACCAGAATATTTAAAAACACTGAACTGTCTGTCCTGGCAAGATATCCGTCCCCAAAGGCTAAAACCGAAAGGTCACAAGATGTTTCCCTTCATTTTGTCATTTGATCTTAGATATGCTGCTTTCAAAACACAAGCTACAATAAGTAGCTATTTAGAGACAAGACAGCCCAAATCTATCATTTTAAAGAGAAAATAAGCAGTGAGGAGATGACATTCTGAAACTAGAACTTCTGAACTGAAAACTTTTTGCCGGTTAAAAACAATTCCACATGACAAGGAATCAGAGAAACTCCTAGTCAGTGGTGGCAGATCGTGTAAACTGGCTCCCTCACCACACATCCCACCATCTTCCCAACCTGCCTCCTCTCCTAGAAGGCAGGTAGGGAAGGGAGATGTTTGCTTTCCGAGGCTCCTTTGGTGGAAGTGGGGTGGCCAGGTAATCCAGTTCTGGCCAACAGTGTCAACGGAAGTCTCTGCTAGAGGCTTCCAGGAAAGCTTTTTGCTTTTTTTTTTTTTTTTCTTAAATAATTTTATTGATTTCAGGAAGGATGGGAAAGGGAGAGAGAGATAGAAACATCAACGCTATTTAGAGACAAGACAGCCCAAATCTATCATTTTAAAGAGAAAATAAGCAGTGAGGAGATGACATTCTGAAACTAGAACTTCTGAACTGAAAACTTTTTGCCGGTTAAAAACAATTCCACATGACAAGGAATCAGAGAAACTCCTAGTCAGTGGTGGCAGATTGTGTAAACTGGCTCCCTCACCACACATCCCACCACCTTCCCAACCTGCCTCCTCTCCTAAAAGGCAGGTTGGGAAGGGAGATGTTTGCTTTCCGAGGCTCCTTGGGTGGAAGTGGGGTGGCCAGGTGATCCAGTTCTGGACAACACAGTGTCAACGGAAGTCTCTGCTAGAGGCTTCCAGGAAAGCTTTTTGCTTTTATTTTTTTTTTTCTTAAATAATTTTATTGATTTCAGGAAGGATGGGAAAGGGAGAGAGAGATAGAAACATCAACAATGAGAGAGAATCATTTATCAGCTGCCTCCTGCTCACCCCCTACAGGGGGATTGAATTGCAACCCGGGCATGTGCCCTGACCAGGAATCGAACCATGACCTCCTGGTTCATAGGTTGATGCTCAACCACTGAGCCACATGGGCCGAGCTCCAGAAAAGCTTTTATAAAGACCCGGCTGGCAACTTCCTTTACACTTTGCCCTTCCTTCTCCCTCCTTCTTCCCACTTGTAACCCTGATATGATGCCTGAAGTGAAGCTATTTTTCAACCACGAAAAGAGCCATGGGAAGATGTTGCTGAGCCACCATCCCAGCTCTGGAAGCTTCCCTCAGATACCTTGTTGCTTAAAGCAAATAAATGCCTTACTTGTTTAAGCCTTTCTGGGTTTTCAGTTGCTTGGAGGCAAATACATTTACAACTTATAAAAGTAACACACCAGCGAAAATAGATTGCTCCCTGAAATTAGTAATTTATTTTTCCAGAGACTGTAAAAAGCACCTAAGAAAAGGTGTTTTATCAAATTGCACTAGGAATGCCTGAGAAACTTGATTTACATAATGTGTAATGTGAATTTTGCTTTCCTATGCTTATTACCAGAATCAAACTAATGAAATGTAAACATTTTTACTAAAGTTTTATTTTCATAGAGAATGAATATATAACTTAAAGAATACCAATGTGATTCTGACTTGTGGATATATAACAGAGTCAGTCTTTTCAGTTCTCTTTCCCTGAAGAAGTTAAAAACATTCTTCATTACTAAGTGGAGATGTCACAAGAAACAATTACATAATGTCCTTCATTCTGGGGGTGGGGTGGGGTGGGGCCGATGAAGTAAATATGGGCAATTCACAGAACCCAATAGAGTTATTCCACCTCAACCACTCCCTGCCCCAATCCCCTATCCAGGAGATGATGTGAATTTTGGAGATATGTCTTGGTTCTTTCTTCTTATTTTTTTAAAATATATTTTCATTGATTTTAGCGAGGAAGGGAGAGGGAGAGAGAGCTAGAAACATCAATGATGAGACTCATTGATCGGCTGCCTCCTGCACGCCCCCTACTGGGGATTGAGCCCACAACCCGGGGATGTGCCCTTGATTAGAATCGAACCCGGGACCTTTCAGTCTGCAGGCCAATGCTCTCTCTATCCACTGAGTCAAACTGGCGAGGGCCGTCTTGTCTGATTTTTATAATCAAAATGACATAATTGGACATTAAACTGAAGAAAAATTCCTACTATCCTGGAATCATTCTAAAAGGAGAGAGACTTACTTCTGAGCTATAGGCAAGGTTTTGCTGCCATGAAAGGGCTAGGCGTCCACATGTGGCAGGTCCACTTGAAGATCTCTTTGGCTCTTCTAGCTCAGAGTTCTCAGCCCCCTGGCGTTAAGTCAGTGGTCAGTCATCACATGTAGAACTTAGGGCACACTTTGGGGTTGCTGAGGGGCTCCCTTGGGAGGGGGAATGCAAGAAGGAAAGAACTTGTAAGTTCACCATCTCCCCCACACCATCGCATTTGAGCCAGAGCCACTGTGCTTTAGGGGCTTCTATTAAAGGGGCTTTGGAGTAAGTTTTCATTTGTAGCAAGTTCATATTGCTTTTGAAAAAAGCAATAACTGGATTAAGATATATCCTAATGCCAGTTATAAATGTAAATATATTACTCAGGAGAGGTAGCATTAATCCATCCACCTTCCCACACACATTTGAATTTAGCTGAGTTAGTAAATCAGAGCAGTGGAACAGTCTGGAACTATCCATTCGACCCTCAGGTTGTTAATTCTTCAATTGCATTAAATAAAAATTAGTGCAGCCCTAGCCGGTTTGGCTCAGTGGATAGAGTGCCGGTTCTCGGACTGAAGGGTCTGGGTTGGATTCCGGTCAAGGGCATGTACATCGGTTGCAGGCTCGATCCCTGGCTCTGGTTGGGGCCCGTCCCTGAGGCAACCAATCAATGTGCCTCTCTCACATTGATGTCCATCCACCTTCCCACACACATTTGAATTTAGCTGAGTTAGTAAATCAGAGCAGTGGAACAGTCTGGAACTATCCATTCGACCCTCAGGTTGTTAATTCTTCAATTGCATTAAATAAAAATTAGTGCAGCCCTAGCTGGTTTGGCTCAGTGGATAGAGCATTGGCCTGCGGCAAACTAAAGGGTCCCAGGTTTGATTCCAGCCAAGGGCACATGCCTGGGTTGTGGGCTCGATGCCCCCACTCCCCACCCCAGTAGGGGACATGCAGGAGGCAGCCAATGACGCTCTCTCATCATTGATGTTTCTATCTCTCTATCTCCTTTCCTCTCTGAAATCACTTTAAAAAGTTAGTGCAATCCATGAACTTATACTCACATCCCAATCAGTGTTCAATCAATCAGTCACTTAATAGTTTCATAAATGTCAGCAAGTTAATTTCTCTAGTCTGTTATAGTGGAGCTACCACCACACCAGGTATTTGTTCCCACGAACATGTGTGAAGCACCTGGAAGCACAGACACCTCTGATCCCAGGTATCCCAGCACCGAGGCTTGTCAGCTGACCCTGGAGCAGCCTGATATTCCTCCACATTGTGAGTTTAGCTCTGTGGAAGCTTCTGAATCTCTCTCTCTCTCTCTCAACTCTTACTGCTATTCTTAAAACAACTAATATAGGGACAATATTTTTTATTCCAAAATCTGAGCTCTCTTTTTACATTGCTGTACACAGTGTCTCAGCTGGTGTAGGATCTCTAGAGAAATGACAGTTCTTTCGAGGGAAGTGCCTGCTTGTTATTCCTATGGCCAGAGTTTCTGCCTGATCTTTATCTCCTACCCTGTGAGTTAGGCTGGACAAGACAGAGAAACCACAAGTATGTCTCCCGGTTAGGCGCCGACCAGATCCAGGCCCTCTTTTCTCACAAGCTCGGGGATCTGAGGGTGAAGTCATGGACCAAGAAGAAGGTTTTGCAGGGGAGAGGGAAGATGACTCAGCATAGGAGAAAGAGTCTGTTGATGCCTTTGTTTTTCCAGAATGATGGCCCCATTGTGCTCCTCACATCTTTGATGTGTCCTTTTATGCAGGCCAGAGCGTGATGTTAGGTTGGGGGTGGAGGACCCGTGATCAACACTGGCTTTCAAGGCCGACTTTAGCCTCAACTCCCTGAGAACCAGAGTCCATGCTCATCCTTCCCACCTACGAAGCCTTATAACACTTACCTGTAGTTCTTAGACATTCTTACCTGTAGTTCTTATTGGACGCCTTTATTTTCATCTGAGTAACTTGTCACCTGAGGTAGATTATGAATTCTTTGAGACCAGGATGGACAGATAAGCAGCAGATTGTAAAGACAATGAACACGTGTTAGATGTTTATGATTGATCACAAGAGGAGGACCCTCCTATTTGGGATAAGTATTTGATGAAGAGATAACTCCTGCCTAATTTAGAAGGAATTTGGATGCCGTCTTATAAATAAGAGATGTGCTACATGTGAATATCAGATCACCTTTCATCCAGAAAGATTTGTCCTTCAACCTCACCAGGAGATAACAAGTTTTCTTTCTCTCACATTTATAATCCCTCACCCAAAGCATCATTAGAATACAACCATCCCATAATACAGGTATAGTCATTTATTTTTACATTTATGCATGTTTTGTTTTCTTCTGTGGCCATGAAAACAATTACAGAAACTTGTGAAATTTGTAATCTTTATCTATCAAAAACACACAAAACATACACACACACACACACACACACACACACACACACAAGTGAATTATAATGATCTAAAACAGAATAACAGCTAGGGCTTTACTCTGAAAAAAATCGGATTTTCTATGTAACTGATGTGTCAGAACCATCCCCAATGAGCATAGGACCAGAATTTCTATCCATCATTCATTATGACACTGTTGAAAATCCTGACTGAGACAGCACCCTTGCTAAAGGGATCATTAACAAATGATCGAACACCTGGGCATTCTGTTTGTACTTCACACACTTTTCTATTATTTGGATGTCTTTCAACAACAAGAATAAGTCAACTTAGCTTGATTGGAGTTCCTTTACCTGTTAATTATAAGACATTGGTCAAGTGCTTTTCGTGCCTAAGCGTTGTTAATTTTTGAAGTTGAGTGATGGGTATGTGTGGGTTTGTTATACTAGTCTCTCCAACCTATGGAGTATGGATTATTTGACACTATCCATAATAAAAAGTTTATTAAACAAGATATCATTTTGGTAATTTAAATGATGTGTAGCTAGGAAAATAAGTTTCCTGCAATCTGCATAAGTTTATAATTTTGTAGTATACAAACTGTTCATCACAATTCCTGACTTCTAAAACTTGAAACGTGTATGAAATGCTTCCTTTCAAAAGCTTGTATGGAAGGGATGATCAATAATGCAGTAATGAAAAATAAACCCCAAATTAAGTTGTTTGCAAAAAAATAAAATAAAATGAAGAAATGTCACAGAATAATGTCTGGAGGTTTCACCAGATTAGGAAAATAGGTCTAGAAGCATGAGAAAAACAAGCTACCACCAGAAGAGGAAGTGGATTTAGAGGCCAGGGAGAAGGTCACGCAGCAGGCACTGCAGAGACAACCACAGGAGCAAGGAGAAATTCCAGCCAGGAGACGTCCACGTGTCCACTCAGGCCCAGGGCTGAGGCGTGTCTAGTGGACAGATCCACGTTTGAATCATTTTGGCGACCTCTTATGTGGCACTGGGGAATACCCACTGTAGGATTTTGGACCACTCTGATTTGTCTACTGCAAAACATCTGTACACAGTTATTGCTTGTTTATCTCTAAATAAAACTTGGTTTCTCTACACTGCAATTATTGAACTTGCAAGTGGAATTCATGCCAGTTTACTGCATTATTAAGTGAACAGTTTCCTTGGGTTTTGGCTCATGCCAAAGTACATGATTTTGGAGTCAAAAGACAGTCACAAACATTCTGAGCCTAGTTTCTGAAATGAGAGTGTTCCTCATCTCAACAAGTCTTTGTGTCTAGCACCTTACCAGGCATATAGTAGACACTTCATAAATATGAGTTTCCTTTCTTTCTTTACGCCAGAAGTATATCTGGCAAGATGATTTTAACTAGAGACATTAGTGCATGTTTAAACTATAATAAATGTTTCCTGTAAGAAAGCAAAAGAAATAGCCTACATTTTCAGAATAACTGAAAAAGACCCAAGAAGGCATTTAGTTGCTTTAGTCTTGCTCTTCTCCTAAGTAGATGAGCTATCATAAAAAGCAAACTTTCAATTAAGTTCTTTCTGTTTTATAATTTAATCAGTTTTCATGAAATCAACTCTTGAAATTAATTTACTTCCTTCTAAGAAGGATATACTCTTTCAGAAAGCACTTACTTTTTTTTACTACCTTTCTCATGCATTATTATCCTTTTATATCTATATCATACATAATTTTAACTTAAATGCTTTTTAAAAGTAATTTTAAGTGGTATTTTCATTGGTTGATATTTATAAACTTGAAAGTTAATAGATTTTGCCTATATTGATACATATTTATAACTACCTATTTATTTAGATTTTTTTCTAAGGACTCTTAGAAGATTATGTAAATAAATAATTTTACAAACAGACCTAAAAAGAAAAGGCAACCAACAATTTGTATTAGTCCTAAAAAGAGCGAACACAAAAAAACAGACCTAAAAAGAAAAAGCAACCAACAACAATTTGTATTAGTCCTAAAAAGAGCGAACACAAACTTATTGCTTTTCTATGTTTCATATTATAAACACCTTTTTGGTGTAACAGACACTAATGAAGTTGAAGGACATTGATTATATATACATCATTATATTAAAAAATAAGATGTCTGTTAAGGTACAAGTTACTACCTGTGGATCAGTAATAAATGTTAGTAAATAAAAAAATGTACTTCAGTGGACAAGTATTTATTGAGCACATATCATATGCCCAGCAATATGTTAGGGCCTATAAAACTGCCAGTGAGTGAGACCCTTATCTCTTACACGTTGCTTTGTATATTTAAGTATACAACAAACAACAGAATCATTTACATTTTTGTTTTTAACTGCATTAGAACACAAAATTAAAGATAATTTTACTTTAAAACATTTAAAAATATTTTATCATAGCCCTGGCTGGTGTGGCTCATTTAGTTGGATCGTCCAGTATATTGGAAGGTCACAGGTTCGATTTCCGGTCAGCACACATACCCAGGTTGTGGGTTTGGTCCCCTGTTGGGGCACTTATGGAAGGCAAATGATTGATGTTTCTCTCACATCAGTGTTTCTCTCTCTCTTTCTCTTCTCCTCTCCTCTCCCTCTTCCTCCCTCTCTAAAATCAACCAAAAAATAATAAAATATATATAATCATAAAAATAAATCAACAAAGAAGCCAGAAGTTTGAGTAAAAATGGAAACTCAGCTGCAACAGCTATTGAATTTATGGCCATTAAACTATCTGGAAACTATTCTCTTTCTTTAAAATTCAAGCTAGCTATATAGAAAGCCCTCTCCCTCCCACAGGGCATATTAGCAATAGAAACTGAGATCCGTAGGTGGGAGGAGCAGAGACAGAGTTCATACAAAGTAAAGCCATATGCACTCGATGGGATTAGTCACAATCTCTCCATCCCCAGCCATGTAAACCTACAGCATGCTAGAGTAAGTGGCTGTCTTCCAGCTTTGTACTGAGGTTGCACCATGTGACTTATTCTAGTCAATGACACATCAGTGAACATGACATGCACAAAGGACTTCAATGTCCTTGCATCCTTTGGCCCAGTCTGCAGCACTCTTGTGATTACCACGAAGAGAGAGTGCACCAGCTAGCTCCTCTCCCTTCAGCCTGGGCCCCAGAGTAAGATACACAGGCAGTCCTACACTAGAAAGAAAGCCAAGAGCCAAGCTGCGCTCACCTGCAGCCGGAAGCAGAGTTACCCTGCTAACCTGCAGCCCTGTGAGCAAGAACATAGATGCCTCATGTTATAAGCCACCGTGTTTTTGAGGTCTCTTTGCTAGATTGGAGCAATAGGTGATTAACCATTCCTGGTTAAAACAAGCAGTACATGTACAGATTATCATACTCCAACTAAAAGACAGTATGAACACTTTATATGCAATTATAGACAAGGAGACTAAAAAATTGTACAATTAGTTAAAAAAAAATTTTTAATCCTCACCTAAGGATATTTTTCTATTGATTTTTAGAGACAGTGGAGGAGAGAGGGAAAGACAGAGAGAAATATCAATGTGAGAGAAACACATCAATTGGTTGCCTCCTGCACACCAGGGCCGGGGTGGAGCCTGCAACTGAGGTATGTGCCCTTGACTGGAATCGAACCCAGGACCCTTTGGTCCGAAGGCCAACACTCTATCCACTGAGCAAAACTGGCTAGAGCTAAAATTTCTAATATAAGTAACAGACCCCACTAGTGAGCAGAATTATGGAACAGGTGGGAGTCGGTGGAAGGAAGGTGCAGAGGCAGGGCCAAAAATGAATGCTACAGCTTTAGACATCACAGGCTTCCCAATCACTGAGAACTGGCATGTCCCAATGGCAAGCTGAAACAGTCACCACAGTTGAATTCATTTCCTGTTAAAAGCACAAAGCTTCTCTCTTCAATTAATAATTGAAACATATTTTCACAGATCAGAGACTTTAGCTGAAGTAATCTCATAAAATGAGACTTAAATTTGGTATCAATATAATTTGAAAGGCAAGCACAATAATGTTCTTCTTTGTTTTAGTAACTAAGGACAGTACAAAGGCAGACTTATGTAAATTAAATATTTGTACCAAGAGACGGCTGAACGTTGTCACAGCAAGCTCTGTGAATAAAGGTTTTGCAATAGTTCAAACAGAGAAAGGCGATGAAGCATAGCACACACCATATGTGTAGGACACAAAGGTATGCCAGAGCTCAACACAACCCACACGTATTGGCCAATGCATATTCCCATTGGGAGAAGGAATTCAGTTCCAGTAAAACAAAACAAAACAAAAAAACATTGTTCGTTTGAACTTGCCTGGATTAGTGATTATATTGGCATCTAATTTTACACTTTTTGTTTTACAGTTATAACAAATGGTGAGAGGTAACGAATTTTGCCTCAGTTAGTGTCCTGTTGTGACCAAAAGCCCAAACTCAAACTAACTTAAATAGGAAAGAAAATGTATATATTTATGTAGCGGAAAAGCCTTGGGGGTGTTTAGTATCATGAGTGGCTTGATCCAGGAGCTCCAAAAACGTAATCAAAATTCAGGGTCTTAGTTTCTTAGCTTGGCCTTCTGCTGTGTCAGCTTCATTCTTAAGATTCATGTGGTAGCCTCTGGTATCTCCAGGCTCACATATTCCTTGCTGCTAAAAGTTCCTGTGGAAGGAGAGAGCGCGGACCCCAAATTCACTCCAATTGAACCAGTCACTGGAGCCAAGGCTAAGGTGTGCTCCTACAGCACAAGCTGAAGCATATGAACTGATGGATAGTCTTCAATGAGAGGTCGAGGGAGAGAAAGCTTCCTCACATGAAATCAGGATCCTATTAGCAAAATAAGGGGTGACTCTAGGTGGACACAGAGCATCCAGCATCTCCTGTGGCAGGAACCTGCAAACTATGGCTCATAGGCCAAATATGTTCCACTGCCTGTATCTATACAGCCCACGAGCAAAGAATGGTTTTTACATTTTTAAATAGTTGGGAGGGGAATCAAATGAAGAATATTTCCTGATGTCAAAATTATATGAAATTCAAATTTCAGGGTCCCCAAATAATATTGAGGCACGGACACAGCATTTGTTTATATACTGTCCATAGTTGTGCTCATGCTACCATAGTCACAGCAGAGACTCTATGCCCCTCAAACCCTAAAATATCTGCTATCTGACCCTTTAAGAAAACTTTGCCAAAATCACCCCTTATTTTGCTCTTTTATAAAAAATATTTTTTATTTATTTCAGAGAGGAAGGGAGAGGGAGAGATAGAAACATCAATGATGAGAAAGAATCATTGGCTGCCCCCTGCATGCCCCACACTAGGGATCAAGCCTGCAACCTGGGCAAGTGCCCTGATTGGGAATCAAACCCGTGGCTCCCTGGTTCATAGGTTGACACGCAACCACTGAGCCAAGACAGCCAGGCCCTTATTTTGCTCTTTTCCAGATGATGTACAACACTTTATGAAAGCACATTGAAAACTATAAAATAATATGTACGTTATATTTCATCATGTATATATCTTCTATAGAAACGATAATTATCATCATTACCTAGCATCAATAAAGAACTGTGCTGGGCAATTATATTTATACTAGAGGCTCAGTGCATGAAATTCATGCACAGGGGAGGGGTCTCTCAGTCCAGCCTGCACACTCTCCAATCCGGGACTCCTTGGGGGATGTCCGACTGCCGGTTTAGGCCCGATCCATGGATCGGGCCTAAACCACAGATCAGGCCTAAACCGGCAGTTGGACATCCCTCTTGCAATCCGGGACTGCTGGCGCCTATCTGCTTGCCTGCCTGCTGGCCTGATGCCCCTAACTGCTCCCCTGCTTGCCTGATTGCTTCTAACTGCCCTCCCCAGCCAACCTGATCACTCCTAACTGCCTCTGCCTGCTGACCTGATCACCCCCTAACTGCTCTCCTCCTGCCGGCCTGATTGCCCTCTAAATGCCCCTGCCAGCCTGATCACCCCCTAACTGCTCCCCTGCTTGCCTGATTGCTTCTAACTGCCCTCCCCAGCCAACCTGATCACTCCTAACTGCCTCTGCCTCAACCTCCACCACCATGGCTTTGTCCAGAAGGACATCAGTCTAATTAGCATATTACCCTTTTATTAGTATAGATAATTGTTCCTCTAAGAAACTTAAAACCAATAGGAGTACTTGCTTTCATAGCATACATATTATTTTTTAAGTATTGATATATATTTAAAACAGCAATAGATGAACTAACCAATGGAAAATCCCAGAAACAGTATTATATCTACACACACACATGCGCGCATGCACACACACACAAGAATTTTATATATGAAAAAATTGATATTTTAAATCAGTTCGAAGAGAATGAATTATTAAATTATCGGTGATGAGATAACTGACTAAATATTTTTTAAAGTTAGGTCTTTATCTCATAATTTGTAGTTAAATAGATTCCAGGTGAATAAAAAAGAAATAAAAATATTGGAAGAAAATGTAAAATGTGTGTCAATATAATTGTGGGGTTAGAGAAAGATTTTCTCTGCATTACACCAAAGATAGAAATCATACGGTTTTAATACATGTGATTGATGTAGTGCATACCTCGATATGTGGTCCCCACCGAAAGGGAGCCTACTTAATTCATGAGCCAACAACCCTGCCCCTTCCCCATCCATAAAACTGCATTCTCAACAACTATGTTGGAACCACATGATCTTGCCCCACCGGCTCAAATATGCCAGATCAGCACTAGACACCTGACCCAAGCTTAAGCGAACACATTTACTTTTCAGGGAATTTGGACTTGGTTACTTCCCACCCGCCCCATAATTGTAAAATAAAGCTAGACTGCCAGGAGCTGGGAATAAAGCAAACATACAGAGAAAAGCAGATCAGGAGACAGTACTTAATGGGAGTTTGAGTTCTTGACTCCAGATACTTTTGATACCGGCTGCATTGTTACTCTTGAGTCTCATGAGCTATCCCAATACACGCACTGGAAGCCTTTTCCGTACATCTCCTGTCCTCATCTCTCACTGTGATTCCACGTAGGCCCCGACCCTTTTTCTCTCACCAGTATCTCACTCAAGAGTGGCTGCACACACCTGCTTCCTGCTCAGGGCTTCTCTGGTGCTGTGGTGAAGGGCAACGTAACACCACACTCCTCGTTTCGTCCCTTTGACAGAAGTTTGCAGGTCTCAGAAGTAACAAGCACTAGTCTCCTAATAAGGCAAGAGTTAAATGCTTTTTAATGCGGCATTTCAATAAAGCAGCATCAGAAGATCAATAGATGTGCTGTCTGCCTAAATTAAAGTAGGCACCCAAAAATGTCCCCTCAGATGAACAGCAAAAAATTATCAAAATTGAATTTTTCCCCATTTTTAACAGAACCACCCATAGAAAAGTCAAAACATTTGATGATTAAATGATATCTATTTTATATTTTACTAGAGGCCCAGTGCACAAAAATTTGTGCACTGGCGGGGGGGGGGGGGAAAAAAACCTGACCTGTGCCCTCTCACAGTCTGGGACCTCTCGGGAGATAACCACCTGCTGGCTTAGGCCCGCTCCCCGGGTGGCAGATGGCAGGCCCGATCTCGCGGTGCCTGCCCCACCTCCCAGGGTCGCAGATGGCAGGCCCTGATGGCCAAGGGGCGGGCGGCAGCTTGCACTGTCCTGCCCCACCACCATCCGCCCTGCCTGCAGTATGCAAATTTAACGGCCATCTTTGTTGGGTTAATTTGCATACTCTTCTGATTGGCTGATGGGCGTAGCCAAGGTATGGTCAATTAGCATCTTTGTCTTTTATTAGTGTAGATTTGTATATTGATCTTATATCCCAGGGGTCCTCAAACTACGGCCCGTGGGCCACATACAAATACAAATATTGTATTTGTTCCCGTTTTGTTTTTTTACTTCAAAATAAGATATGTGCAGTGTGCATAGGAATTTGTTCATAGTTTTTTTTTAAAACTATAGTCTGACCCTCCAACTGTCTGAGGGACAGTGAACTGGCCCCTTGTTTAAAAAGTTTGAGGACCCCTGGTGTAGATTATACAAAATAACATTTAAAATTATATATATTTTTTATTAATCCTCACCCAAGGATATTTTTTTCCATTTATTTTTAGAGAGAGTAGAAGGCAGGGAGGGAGGAAGAGAGAGAGAGAGAGAGAGAGAGAGAAATAGAGAGAGAGAGAGCGAGAGAAACATCATTGAGAGAGAAACACATTGATTGGTTGCCACTTGCACCTGCCCTGACCAGGCCTGGGGATCGAACCTGCAACCCAGGTACATGCCCTTGACCGAAAATTGAACCTGTGATCCTTCAGTGTGAGAGCCGACACTCCACCCACTGAGTCACACTGGCCAGGGCAACACAGAAATGTTTTTAAGTAG
>NW_005354291.1:14830455-14875276 GCF_000412655.1 Myotis brandtii
GTTCCCCCTTAGGCATCCCCCTGCCCCCCATGCCTCCAATGCTCCGCCCCAGATGTCTGCATGGTTCACTCACTCATGGGCTTGCACAGGGGGTTCTTCATGACCACCCAAGAGCTCCCCACTTCCCCCACTCGTTCTCTGCTTTTTCTCCATAACATATCTCACCTTCTCTTGCAGGTCATATTTTCCTGTGTGTGTGTGTGTGTGTGTGTGTGTGTGTGTGTGTTTCCTTCTCTTCTCCTCACCCCACATTCCCTCTTAGTAAAATGTAAGCTCTGTGAAAGCAGGTATTTTTGTTGTTTACTGTTGTATC
Source organism: Myotis brandtii (assembly GCF_000412655.1). Lineage (NCBI taxonomy): Eukaryota > Metazoa > Chordata > Mammalia > Chiroptera > Vespertilionidae > Myotis > Myotis brandtii. Next base: position 14,830,769 of record NW_005354291.1, read on the forward strand.
TCTGATACCCAGAATAGCACTGCCACTGCAGGTACTCAATAAATTTTTGTTGAATCCATGAGTTAAGCACATCTTTAATTTACTATAGATATTGCCAATCAACTCTCCCAAGTGGTACTTATGCATCTTTCCACCTGCACTGCACGCGACTCCTGTTTCACATTCTTGGCACTACTCGATATTGCCAGACTTTTAGTTTTCTGCCAATCTGAATAGAAAATGCTATTTTATTTTAGTTTTAATTTATATTCACATAATTTTAGGGAATTTGAACAACTTTTCATGTGTTTATTGGTCATTTTAATTTTTCTCCTCAGTGAATTACATATTCTTTTCTTTGGCCCACACTTTAAATTATATTCTGAGTACCAATCTTTTGTCAATTATATGTGTAGCATCTAACTTCTCCAGTCTGTAGTGTCTTTTAACTTTTCCAAAATGATCTTTGATGCATAGAAGTTGGCACTCCATTTCTTAAAAGCAAATTATCTTATATTAATAACTTCTTAAAAGTACTTAGAATTTCTGTCTGGCCGACATGGCTCAGTGGTTTGAATGTCAACCCATGAACCAGCAGGTCACAGTTTGATTGCCTGGGTTTTGGGCTGGATCCCCAGCGGAGGGTGCACACGAGGCAACCAATCAATGACTCTCTCATCATTGATGTTTCTATCTCTGTCTCTCTCTTCCTTCCTCTCTCTGAAATAAATAAAAACACATTAAAATTTTTTTAAAGTACTTAGAATTTTTCTTATATATGTGGATTTAAAAATACATTTTTGAAAAAAGTTTTCCACTGCCATCTATTTTTCATAAGATCTATTACTGTCTTATAAATCCCAAGTGTTTCATGGTACAGTTTTGGGGAGATGCTCCTCTAAGAAGTAGAGAGGGACAGGAGGCTCTTGAGCAAGATAGAAGCATGATGGGAACAGAGCATGGGAGCAGAGAACAAGACCTATTGTCCCCTTATTGTTGGGTGGGAATGCCTTCCTCTGCCCTCTTAAGCTTACAGAGTTATTCAAAAAGCCTCGAGTGACTTATACAACGGCTAAATTTATCATTCCATCAAAAGGCCTTGTTTCATCAAGACATTTAACCAAGCTGACATCATCCTGCAAGCTTCTCTGCCCAGGAGCTAGCAGAGGCCTGGGAAACTTCTTTCCTGAATACAGCACTGGGAATTCTGTATGCCTACCTTAATAGATGCAATATTCTGGCTGTTCTAAAAGTTTGAACATTCCGGAATGGAAGCGAGGGGATTCAGTCCGGTGTGTTCATTGTAGTGTACCTAAATGACTAAGGATTATCAATTGATCACTAAATGCCTAAACTCTAGCATGGCAGAGGAGGCTTTGAGTCCAAACTTCCTTTCCTCAGATTGTCAAGGAAACATTTCAGAGTCCTTGTCAAGTTTCATCCTTTACAGATAGAAACAGGAAGAGGCTCCTTCTTGTAACTCAATTCTGATCCTCTTCCTTCTGTCAATTACAGTCTCAGGTGGCCGACGTTGATCATTTAAGTGATCTTTACTTTTCTCATTGTTTTCCACCTACTGTTCTTTTGACTTCTATTCATCTTAACACAATTCTAAATTCTAGATTAATGGAGTTAATAGTAAGGTTTTCTAGGCATTTGTCAGCTCAATGATAAATATAACATTCATAGCAATAAAAAAGTTTCTAAAACATAAACTAATTTAATTTAGAGATTATCTTTTCAAATATCATAATTATTGAAAATGTTTTAATGAAAGGAATTATTGAATAATTAAACCAAAACAATTAAGAGAAAAATACTAAGTAATCAGACCAACACAATTAATAAGACAAATTACTAAGGACATGAGATAAAACCAAGGCATAATTTTAAAGCTTCAAAGTAAATGCCTATAACTTCACATGTACATATAGAAAAAAATAATTTAATAATAAATTAACTAATAAATAAGAGCAGTGATTTGGCTTGTTTCACTATAACATACTTATTTTAATATTTTATCACCACCTTGTAAGCCCCTTTTTCTTTTCTTTTCTTTTATTATTATTACTAGAGGCCCAGTGCACGAAATTCGTTCACTCAATGGGGGTGGGGTCCCTCAGCCTGGCCTGCACCCTCTTACAGTCTGGGGACTCAGGGGATGTCCGACTGATGGCTTAGGCCCACTCCCTGGGGCCGGCAGTCAGACATCCCTTTCGCAGTCTGGACCTAAGCTGGCAGTCGGACATTCTTAGCCCTGCTGTGGAGGCAGCTCACCAGCCGTGAGCCTGGCTCAGGGCTTCTGGCTGAGTGGTGCTCCCCTGTGTGCGTCATAGCGACCAGTCATTCCGCCATTCGAACGATTTGCATATTAGCCTTTTATTATATAGGATTATCATTAGTAATCCTCACCCAAGGATATTTTTCCATTGATTTTTAGAGAGAGTGGAAGAGAGAGGTAAAGAGAAATACCAATGTGAGAGAGACACATCACTTGGTTGCCTCCTGCACCAACCCTGACCAGGACCTGGGCCAGGGAGAAGCCTGCAACGGAGGTATGTGCCCTTGACTGAAATCGAACCTGGGACCCTTTGGTCCACAGGTCGACACTCTATCAACTGAGCCAAACTGACTAGGGCTTTCTTTTATTTTCTAAAACATATGTTTCATTTATTTTAGAGAGAAAGGAATAGAGATGGATAGAGAGACAGAAACATCGATGAGAGAGAAACATCAATTGTTTGCCTCCTGCACACCCACCACCAGGGACCTATCCACAACCCCAGTATGTACCCTGACTGGAATCAAACTCAACCACTGAGACATGCCAGCCAGGTTCTTTTATTCTTCATTTTTTCACAATCCCTCCTCTTCTCCCAACATCCCCCCCGCCAAAAAAAACCCCAACAACACTGTCTACCTGATCTCTGAAAGGTTCTGAATGGGCCAGGGTTGCACACCTATGACTTGAGGCCATAATATATCAAAAGACTTTTATTCCAGGCACCTGGGTACAGGTGGGTTGAGTCTGAAAAAGGATATTTTTCCATTGATTTTTTTTGAAAGTAAGGGGAGGGAGGAGGGAAGGGAGAGAGAGAAACATCTATGTGAGAGACATGTCAATTGGTTGCCTCCTGTTTGCACCCTGACCGGGGCCCAGGGTCCAGCTTGCAACCCAGGTACATGCTCTTGACCGGGAATTGAACCTGTGACCCAAGGATCCTCCAGTCTTTGGGCTGACGCTCTAACCACTGAGAAAACCAGCTAGGCTACATTTCTAAAATTAACTCTAAAAAAGGAAGCTATATGTATACAAGGGGATATAGCCATTGTTTGTTGGTATTTTTAATATTCTCCTTTTCTATTTTTTTGTCTCAATTTTCTAATTTTGCTGGTTCCTTGTCTTTCCCTAGGGCTCAGTTCTTAACAGTGTTTTCTCTGCATTCTTTTGGTGACCTCATCATGCCTCATGGATTTAAATATCAACTATATGTTGAACAAATGTATATGTCCAGGCTAGAGCAGAGCTCCAGACTTAAACATACAACTGTTTACTCAATATCGCCACTCGGACATCTAAACGTCATCTCAAGCATAACATCCCAAAGTGAACTTCCTGCAACCCCCCTTCCAACACACAAGTCCTCCCATCTTAGTCTATGGAAAAGCCTTCCTTGCAGTTGCTCGGGCTCAAAACGTGGGAGTCATTCTTGACTCATCTTCTCACAACCCACATCTCAGGAAACCTTGTTAGTTTTACCTTCAAAATGGATCTAGGTTTTCACTACTTCTCATCAACTTCACAGCTGCCACCTGGTCTGGCACCACCGTGTCTCGCCTAGATCACCCAATGGTCTCCAAACTGGTCTCCTCTCCTCTGCTTTACCGCCTATGGTCTACTCCCAACAGCAGCCTGAGGCAGTGCTCTATCACACTGCAGGCCCAATCATGTCACATTTCCACTTAAAACTCTTCGGATGCTTCCATTTCTCAAAGGGAAAAAGCTCAAACCCTTAAAGTAGCCTACAAAGCCCTAAAAAATTCGTCCATCCCTTCCTCCACTCCCACAGTCTTACCGCTTCTTGCTCTTTCTCACACTGAGGCCAGGCTGCCTCTCAAGCCAGCCTGGCCTCCTTACTGGGCTCTACCCTCCAGGCATGCTCCCACTTAAGCCATTGTGCTGGTCCTTCCTCTGCTCTGACCCCAGATAGTCTCACAATTCATCTCCTCCCTCCCTTAAACTCTTAGCTTAAAACTTACCTGCTCAAGTAGACCTCCTCTACTGGCCTATCTAAAATTGCAGCTGCCCACGCATAATCCAATTCTTCTTTCCCAACACTGTTTTTTTCCTATGATACTTATTCCTGTCTATTCTGTAGAAATGTTTTGATTATTGTAGTTATTTTTTAAATATATCTTCATTGATTTCAAAGAGGAATGCAGAGGGAGAGAGAGATGAAAACATCAATGATGAGAGAGAATCACTGATGGGCCGTCTCCTGTATGCCCCCCACTGGGGATTGAGCCCAAAACCCAGGCACCTGCCCTGACCAGGAATGGAACTGTGGCCTCCTGGTTCATAGGTGGATGCTCCACCACTGAGCCACACTCAACCACTGGGCATTGTAGTTATTTTTAAAAATAATCTGCCATGCTCACATTAGAATACAATCTATCTCCATGAGAACGGATTTTTTTCTGCATTGTTCAGTTCCAAAACATGTGGCATATAGCAGATGCTCAATAAATATATGTTAAATGAATAAGCTTGTATTATAATGTAATAAAGAATAATTTTGAAATAAAAGTCACTATATGAATGAATGCTACAGTGTCTATTTATTTATAAATTGAAGGTTTTTTGGAACATTTACCCATGGTATGTTTTGCTTTAAAAAACCTATTTTTGTTTCCTTGGGAAAAAAATATTTCTGAGCTTTACTTAGTTTCTCCCCCCTATTTATCAGGACTGGAGTAGCAAAGGCTTTTTAAAATTTTCATTCTGGAAAAAAGTATAACCATTTCATTTCAGTGACTGCATTCTCTCCTGTAGGCAGCAATGCAGAGGGAAGATCAACCGCGCTAGCCAGCCGTGGGCAAACTACGGCCCGCGGGCCGGATCCGGCCCGTTTGAAATGAATAAAACTAAAAAAAAAAAAAGACCGTACCCTTTTATGTAATGATGTTTACTTTGAATTTATATTAGTTCACACAAACACTCCATCCATGTTTTTGTTCCGGCCCTCCGGTCCAGTTTAAGAACCCATTGTGGCCCTTGAGTCAAAAAGTTTGCCCACCCCTGTAACGATCGGGGCACCTATGTCCACTACGATATTAGCCCTTACGTGCTTTCAAACAAGTACTTTCACCCCCTGAGCCTCATTTCCCACACCCATAAAATGGGAATGATGCCTCACAGGGTTGTGAAGATTAGTGGAATCACAGTTAATATTTGCCAGGTGCTGACATCACGAGGTGGGTAATATCATCTCTGTTTTCACAGCTTAGGAAACAGGGGCCAAAGGTTAGAGAACTAATTAGGTAGCAGGGTCAGGACTCTGCTCCCCAAACATTAAGTCCAGAATTCTTTTCCCTCCACCCTCACTACCTCTTCTCTCTGTGGGAGAAGATAAAGGGTGGACAGAGTGTCTAAAGACAACTGAATGGGGATTGGGATTTGACGCCTCCTTTGGCACAAGAGAGACTATCACCTTGAGCAGGGGCCTTTGGGAAGTCCGCTATTGCCACCACTGGGTGGTACCTGAACCACCTCGGGTTCTCGCGAATCTGAGCAAGTTAAAAAGGATTAATAATATCCCTCCCACTTCTCCTTTCCTATTCATGTAGATAATTATGGAAAGTCAAACTGTCCGCTCTTTGATTTTTCTTTTTAGGTATCGGCTCAGTTATTTCCACTCCAGAAATCTCTTTCTCATACCCCACTGCCATCTCTTTAATCTACTGCCATCTTTCATTAATTCTTATCCAGTTACATCTGGATAAATCTTTCTCCCTCTTTCTGACATCCTTTGTTCCACTTACAAACTCCAAAATAGTTCCATTCTGGTCAGGAAGCACAAAAGTAGTATTCATAAAACAGCTAAATTAAGGGAAAGACCAACCATCCACTTTGAACTCTTCTAGGTTCAGTGTACTACCTTGGACAGTGAGCAGCTGTCCCCTCAGAATCTTCTCAGACCGTTCACTTCCCTCTTTATTCTAAACGAGGGTGACTGTGGGATACAGTGGTTAATGCAGCTGTGCGCTGGCTCAGAGCCCAGTTCTCCCACTTAGAAGCTGTATAACTATGGGCAGCCATTTGACTTTTGCCCCAGTTTTCTCATCTGTCGGGTGGGATCATAACGGAATCTACCTCCCAGGGTTATAATGAGGATTAAATGGGTTAACTCACTTAAAGTGCTGAGAATGGTTTCTGGCAAGACAGAGCAAGAGCAAAATAAACACGGGTTATTGATATGTCTTCAAACCTGAATATTCAATATTCAAAATTTTTTACTCTTTAAAATACTATTAAAATGACCTTTAAAAAAATAACAATTTTTGACTACAAATACAGTGGTTCAGTCATATGATCATTTAAATACACTCTCACCAGGAAACCTGAAGATCCGATTACGATTCATAATATTGTTTTTATGAAAAGCTTATTTTGAATTCAGAAATATTTACAGCCCGGCCGGTGGCTCAGTGGCTGTGTGTAGACCTATGAACCAGGAGGTCATGGTTGGTTCCTGGTCAGGGCACATGACTGGGTTTCAGGTGGGGGTTGTGCAGGAGGGGGCGTGCAGGAGGCAGCCGGTAAGTGATTCTCTCTCATCATTGATGTTTCTATTTCTCTTTCCCTCTCCCTTCCTCTCTGAAATCAATAAAAATATATATTAAAAATATTTACAAATGAAATTTTGAAGTGCATTTTATTTGAAAGATAGGGAATGCTTATATTAAAATGCAAATATATGTCACATAAAACTGTGACATATGATTTACCAGAAAATTCTTTTTGAAATAGGACTTACATCATAAGCAATTTGTCTATTTCCATTGGCATAGCTGGTATGGATCAGGTCCCTCTGAGAAGTGTAAATCAGAGGTGAAGGGTCTGGGATCTCCTTCCTTATTCACAGAGCGGGGCTTTCGCAAGCAGATTCACAAGTGCTATAAAACAGTGCTTGTGTGGTAGAGCTGCGTTAGGCTGCAACAATGGCACTTGCCAGGGTGGTCAGTTTCCTGCAGATGAATGACTTAGTTAAGGAGCTCCAAGCTGCAGGGGGAAAGTACCAAGAGTGTTAAAGTTAGACTCCGGAGGAAGAAGCTGACCCCACCAGCTGTTTCCCTTTTCTCTCTCCGGGCTTGGTAAAGTTCTGTTTATTTTGGAATTAGCAACACCAAAATATTTGTCAGTAAGACTGCCAGATTTAGGTTAAAAAACAAACAGATACTAGTTAAATTTGCTTTTCAGATACACAAGAAATACTTTTTTGGTATAAGTATGTCCCAAATACTATATGAGACATATAAATAAAGTATCTTTTGTGTGTCTGAAATTCTAATTTAACTGACCATCTTGTATTTACTCTAGTCATCCTAAATGTTGGGAGATGGTTTACTTTTAGACGTTTTACTTCTCTCTTTTGCTCTCTCTCTCACACGTTTTCATACCCTGAAAAAGTACATGTGTTTTGTAAATAAAGTACACCAATTTGTATTTACCTTTAAGCTTGGCAATTACTAGAATAAGAGAACTATCAGTAGTTTTCATTTGTGTTTAAGTTGGGGAGGAAATCCATAATATCATGTAATTATATTTTATTTCTTAGTTGGCTCTGCACAATTACAGAAATAAGCTACAGAATTGTTTTTAATTCATACTTGTTCTCAAAAGTTAAATGGAATCTGGTCTTGAACCAATTTAACATGAGATAATACTGCCACCTAAAGATCAGAGGCAGGCATGACTAAGAATCCACCTAATTTCTAATTCCTGAATAAAAATCTGAGTTATGGTGACACTTGATCTAATTAATAATGCCATTCTGCCACTTGCCATCATATAAGCCTAATTGTCCCTCACTTATTCATTCATTTAATGAACATCTTCTACATTTCTACTGTGTACCAGCACTATGCTAGGCTTTGAAAAATTAAAGATGTTTAAAACCTAGTTCCCTTAAGTAGCTAAAAACTACTGGGAGATACAAGCAGATTATCAGGTGTCATCCCAGGTACCCTAGTCCTTTAGGAGTAAGTGAAATTAAATATAACCCCAATATCCATATGGTAGAAAGCTCATCTTTCTTGCTCTTTTTAAGATTGTACTCTAGCCTGCCATTTGTAATTTCCATATTTACCTTGGTCTGTAAGCTCCTACTTCATCCGACATAGTGCCTTTGATGGATACTTCATTGTTATACACATATTTGCCCTTGTTTGCCACTGTCTCCTACACATGTAGAATTTGATACTTTCCCTTGGTTTCCATGATTAATTCACACAAAACTTTGAGTTTGGGGGAATTTATCTTGATGTTTAGAAGCATGGAGGCTGTGTGTGTATGTGTGTGTGTTTAGAACAACATTAATGATTATAAATTGAATAACAGACTTCATTGCTCTTTTCAAAGACCTTCCCCTTTGACTCTCCTTTCTCCCTTGCTCCCTTTCTTGCTCTTTTTCCCCAACCCCCACACTCTACCAGTGATATTCTTCTCACTTTGTTATATACACTGAGTGGCCAGATTATTATGACCACCTGACGTTTGTAGGCAAATTAGCCGTACACACTGCATCATATGGGATATGGAAGCCGAAGGCCTGTTCCAGGGGTCCTCAAACTACTGCCCGCGGGCCACATGCAAATACAAATATTGTATTTGTTCCCGTTTTGTTTTTTTACTTCAAAATAAGATATGTGCAGTGTGCATAGGAATTTGTTCATAGTTTTTTTTAAACTATAGTCCGGCCCTCCAACGGTCTGAGGGACAGTGAACTGGCCCCCTGTTTAAAAAGTTTGAGGACCCCTGGCCTGTTCGAACCCCTTTGCTGTCTGCAGTTTCCAAGGTAAAACGTCTCCAATTCCCACAGGAACACAAGAATTGGACAGTCGAGCATTGGAAAAAAGTCATGTGGTCCGATGAATCACATTTCCAGTTGCATCACGCAGATGGCAGAGTGAGAATTTGGCAGAAACAGCATGAAAGCATGCATCCCACATGCATGAATACAACCCTTCAAGCTGGTGGGAGCAGTGTGATGGTTTGGGGCATGTTTTCCTGGCATGATTTGGGCCCTTTAATTCGTGTGGAACAACGTCTGAATAGCACAACATACCTAAGTATCATTGCTGATCAAGTTCATCTTATCATGTTGATGGCATATCCCAATGGAGATGGCTTCTTCCAACAAGACAATGCGCCATACCACGGTGCTCGTATTGTGCAGGAGTGGTTTCAAGAACATGAGGGAGACTTTACCTTGCTTAGGTGGTCCCACAATAACCAGATCTCAATCCAATTGAGCATTTGTGGGACGAAGTTAAAAGAGCCATCAGGCAGCTGGTTCCGCAACCACCCAATCTCACAGAACTGGACAGTGCTATTCATCAGGCATGGTGTCAGATTCCTCGCATCACCTTTCAACATCTCGTGGAGTCAATGCCAAGAAGAATCGCTGCAGTATTGAAGGCAAAAGGTGGCCCAACGAAGTACTGATGGGGTGGTCATAGTAATCTGGCCACTCAGTGTAAAACAATTCAAGATTCTCAATCTCACGTTCCCAAACTCAGACTCCTGTCTATGTGTGCACATACAACTCTCACTGTTGTATTATGGCACACAATGGGCCATCTACCTGGGGCCAAGTCTCATCCATTTTCCTGCCCCTATATAAAGATTTATGTCTTCACTGACAGGAATTATGGCAACCCCTTAAAAGACAGAGTGATAACAGTTTAAGTTTTTAATGACATTTTAAAATTTCCTCTTTGAATAGAGATATAAACAAAGCCTCATGGGAGTCCTTCTTACTCCTCCATCCCTTCCTTCCTTCTATTTTCTCTGCCATATTATGAGCTATTCCTATGGGTATTTCTTAGCAGTCTGTAACAGTCCATGGTAATACTGCTGAACTTGAACTAAAATTCAAGAAAAGGAGAGAAAACTGATTGAAGGGTTGTGATGCAATACTGCATAGCTAATTTGCCAGTCCATGGTACACTTTCATTTCTGGTTAAACTTATAACACAAGGCTTCTTTCAAAAGATGGGTATGACAAGAGCTTGGAGAAAGAATATTAGTAAGATGAATCATCCTCATGTCTTACTGATCATCATTCTCTAATCCTGTTAACTACTCTTGGCCTTAAAAAGGAAGTGTAATGTGAAATTGGACTAAAATGTTAATTTTGTAGCCATAAATTGAAACTATCCCAAATATTAAGTTTAACAAGAATAACTCAATTACAGTTGGCATTCAATATTATTATTATTATTATTTTTAGTTTCAGGTGTACAGCATAGTGGTTAGATAATCATAAACTTTACAAAGTGATCCCCCGATATTTCAAGTATCCACCTGACACCATAGAGTTATTACAATATTACCTACTATGTTCCTTATGTTATAACTTACATCCCTGTGACTGTTTTGTAACTACCAATTTGTACTGCTTAATCCAGCAGTTCTCAACCTGTGGGTCGCGACCCCTTTGTGGGTCGAACAACCCTTTCACAGGGGTCGCCTAAGATCATCGGAAAACACATATATAATTATATATTGTTTTTGTGATTAATCACTATGCTTTAATTATGTTCAATTTGTAACAATGAAAATACATCCTGCATATCAGATATTTACATTACGATTCATAACAGTAGCAAAATTACAGTTATGAAGTAGCAATGAAAATAATTTTATGGTTGGGGGTCACCACAACATGAGGAACTGTATTAAAGGGTCGCGGCATTAGGAAGGTAGAGAACCACTGGCTTAATCCCTTCATCTTTTCCACCCAGCCTCCAAGAACCCACCTCTCTGTTAATCAACAGTCCATTCTCTGTGTCTATGAGTCTGTTTCTAATACAAATTTTTTTTAAAAGAATCACTCAGTCAACAATTTTCCTAAACTTTTGGATTAATTCTCCATTAGATCCCTTTGGTATGTTTGGTATGAAGGCTGATGTACCAAAACATAAAACTGCATTTGCCTGGGCATTAGTGATGCCATCTGACTGGCAATGTGACTGGGCCTATGTCATTGGACTTTGGGATATAAAGAGGGATTGCATGAATCACTTCACTATCAGAAATAAAATCAGAGGACTCTGATATACTCTTTCTCTCCTACTTTTTGGGAGGCAACCTAATTTTTGGAGGCCTTGTTTCGACAAGTTGAAAAAATAAATAAATAAAGCCTGTGGATCTGTTATGTTTGCATCACCATCACTACCAATTCACACCAACACTCCTCCTTGCCTACCTATGCTATAGAGTATATTAGTGTTGGGGCGGGGTCTTGTTGATCCTCTAAATATCATCCTTGGGAAGAAAGTATCTGATTAGAGCTGTGCATTTAACAATCAATCCAAAGGAGGGATTTTGCAGTTAAAGGAAAATCTAGTAAATCTCAGAGAATAAAATTTCTTTCAGGAAGAACTCTAGATGTCAAGTGAAGAAATCACACTCAAAATTGTGCCTCTGTGACTCATGTCACTGTGACCCTAATGATCAGTACAACCCAGCAACACCAAGCCCTTGCTTCCTCAAACATGCCAAGCTCATTTGTGCCTAAAGACCTATGGTTTAATGAAGAACATAAACTGATGAACAAAAATAGAGTCAGAGTCATAGAAGCATCAAACAGAACGTCCAACCTAAGAGGGAAGGCGGAGGCTGGTGGGGGGTGTAATACTTTAAACAATAAAGAATTTAAATTAAAAAAAAAAAAGACCTACTGTTTAGCCATACGTTTTGCCCAAGAATGCTCTTCCCCCAGACCATTCTATGGCCGGCTCCTGTCTTTCATTGATATCTCAATCCCCAAAGTTGCCTTCTCAGTAAGGCCTTCCCTGACACTCCCTCTTCAGTACTCGACCCCCTAAAACAACTCCCTATGACCTTAAGCTATTATTTCACATAGGCACTTAACACTAAATGAAACTGTTTTGTTTACTAATTAATTGTTCATCTCTTTATCAGGAATGTAAGATTTCTAACTTTAAGGTTCTTATCCATCTTGTTCACGGATGCCCCCTGACATCCTATGAGAGAGTGTCTGGCCAAAAGAGGGACCCAATACAGGACTTTAAATACCCGAAATATGTAAATTTTGAAGGTCACCTCCTTGTGTCCCTATTTTATGCAGATTCAAATACCACAGGACTCAGATGGGCACTAAAGGCGGAGGGACTGAGAGAGAAACTAGAGATCACTTGAACTGACCCAAAGGAGGCAGCTGCTCGTCAGCTTGAACTGTTGTTTCTGGGCTGCAGTGCAGATGTAGTGTGGTCAGAACTTCCCGTGATTATTGGGATGCCAAACGGATGGGATGACATCATTTTTTTAGTCTTCCAATTTTAATTGTTAGCAACCAATGTGAAAAAAAATAAAATAGGATGTAGATCACCAGTTTGCAAGCTCTGCTCATACAGATAAGACAATTCAGAAATTACTTAACAGACAAGATTAGTTTTGAGGAAAGATACTGGGAAGATTGTACCCTACTGCACTGTTTGTAATGGTGAAAAATGGGAAACAACCTAAATATTGATCACTATGGAAATTCGCAAGTAATTTGTGGCAAAGTTATTTAATTGAATACTATCTAGTTAAAAAACTGAAGTCTAGCCATATGTATCAATGTGGATAGATCGCCAAGACACAGAATCGGGTGAAAAGGTTAAGTTTTAGATCAATATACAAAATATAACAGCATTCCTATAAAACTTCAAAAGTCCCAAGTCATTCTCACTATTGTTTATAAATACATCGTAATAGTGAAAGTATACAAAAGCTAGATTAGGAAGATGCATATCAAATTTAAGATCGTGGTTGCCTTTCGAAAGGGAAGTAGAATGGCGCCGGGAATAGGTGGCTCCTGCTTTATTGGTCATGTTCCACTTATTTCATTAAAAAATATAAAACAACTAAACGTAACATCCATTCATTCTGGAGAGAGGGTACAAGAATGTTTACTCTGTTTTTCTTTGTAAAACATTTCAGAATTTGTAAATATGGGCAATCGGGGCCGTCTGTGCTCTGCTTCCCTGGCACTGATACCCTCTCTAGACTCGGCTTCCCATTTCCTCCCCAGCAGATGCGGGGGAAGTGTGTGGTGCTCTCCTGCGTCTCTTCAATCAAACGGTCTATGAGTCTAAAACCTCCCCACTCCCATCCCCGCGCGGGAAGGCTGTGAATGAGGCATGATGCCTCCCTTCATTTAGACTAGTGCCATCCCTCTCAATCCGCAATTCGTTCTCCAGAGGCACGATGTGTAGTGGATTTATCAATCCTTCTGAGTGTTAGATCCCTCTTTTCTGAAAAGAGCGAAGTTTAGAGAAAACGTCTGTCTGGTGCCTGAACAGAGTAGCTATTAACAGTAACAGAGTCGCATTTAGGTTCTAATGGGGCTCAGCATCACGGTTTTTCACGCTGCCTTTCAAATTCAAGTTGGTTTACCTTGCCAAATTCAGGCAATGTATCGGAAACAAGCCAGGAATGGTTGCTATGGCGACACTCTGGCTCCGCCCCGGGCTTACCAAATAGCATGCTGGGAAATGTAGTGCCTAAAAGAGGACACTCGCCGAGGGGCGGGGTAACTTCCGGAAAGGGTGCCTCCACCGCCACCCTACCTTTCTCTGCTTTTGGGCCACAAAACTCTCAGTGGACACCCAGCTATGGGTTCTCCTTTCCACGCCCGCAGAAGGCATGGCTGAAGGCAGGCCAAGTGAAGGAACACGATTCCCAAGAGCGGAGACCCGCGCGGGACCGGTGCCGCCGGAAGAGGCGAGACTCCGGCTGGGGCACGGAGGCTCCACCCCCTGACGTCACTTCCATAAACAAAGGGCGCAGTGGCGGCGCGGGGTCTGGGATGTGACCCCTGCCGAAGGTGCTGGAGCTGCGGCGGTGGCTTCCGAGGCTTCGGGGTGTTTGCAGGTTGAGGACGAGGACAGATCCCCGCTTTCCTCAGGTATGAAGTGTAAGCAAAGGCACCCCCGCAATGGCCCCCTTTAGGCCCCTCCCACCACCCACTCAGGCCACTGCTGGATTCCGGGCGGTGAAGGGTGGGCTGATGGGGAGGCGCATGGGGCGAAGGCGGGAGGGACGCCTAGTGGTCCCGCTTGGAGGCTGTGGGTTCCTGATCTCAAACCAGTGAGTAAACCACGAGCTGTTTATAAAGGCCTTTTCTGAATGGTTCCTCGCTTCTTGGTACACAGGAAGGATTTCAGTGCTCTTGCGACAGAGGTCTTACCTTCCTTAACGGGTACTTTTCGAGCCCCTCAGAACATCTTGGTTTAGACTTCTATTGGTCTATTTGCATTGCTTTGATTCCTAAGTTTTTTTTCTTTTTCGAGTATCACCAAATGTGTACTAGCATTAAATTCAAAGGCCAATGTGTTTATATGTATCATAATTTTATACAGATCTTGCCACTTTGGAGAACTTATATCCCATTGTCTCTATTCAGTTGTGTGTGTGTGTGTGTATTGATATCAGAGAGAGGAAGGGAGAGGGGGAGAGAGAAACATCAGTGATGAGAGAGAATCATTCACGGGCTGCCTCCTGCGCCCCCTACTGGGGATCGAGCCTGCAGCCCGGGCGTGTGTCCTGATGGAAATGTGAGCTCCTGCTCATGGATCAGTGCTCAACCCCTGAGCACACCAGCCGAGCACTATTCAGTTTTTTTGTTTGTTTTTTTTAGAGTTCCATTTCATTTCATTTGTGCTGCATGCTGAAACAACGCCAAAATGGCTGTTCTGTTACTAAAAATGCTTCCTTAAAGGGGAAATTGTTAGCCACGATTTCAGGGGATTTTCGCTGAGTATCTGGGATTAGAGGCTGGGCATTGGAGCCTTTCCTTAAAAACCTCTCCTTTGGAGATGTCATAGCTCCAGTTATGATTGTCTAGAGTCAGCCTGAGCCAACTGAGCTCTGGTTTAAATTCCAGTGCTAGGCGCACCAATTTCAGACAGTGGCAAAACATCTGTTTTTATTATAATGCTGAATTAATTATTTAAGTGACATCAGTGGATCTGAATCTTTCTGAACATCATAGCATGATTAAATCCAACTCAACATACAAAAAAAAAGCCTAATGCTCCTAAGGCACTTTAGGATCTGGTGAGGTAAATAACCATATACATTTCTCAGGACACATGAAGCAATATAATTAAGAATAACTTAATATTATGCATAAATAAAAAGGAAATGTAGGGGATATTTTTAGATGGATGACTTAGGAAAATAAAGCTGGTTAATATATAAAGTAAGGGGAAAGTATTGAATAAACACAAGACCTTACAGTTATACTCTATGGAAGGGCCAGCTGTAACTTCATAGTGTAATCTTTTTGATATTAGCAAAACTAAACATATATAGTAAAGTTCCATGTTTCTGTGGCAATAGGTAGAGAAAGTATATTAAAAATAGTTACGGCATAAATTTAATGTTACATAACTTCACTTGGTCAAGGAACTAGAATCAGTATTATCCCTACACAGACATTGAGTTTTTGCTTGGTGGTTGAAATAAGGTTTCTAGTTACTAGTTAAAATGCAGATACCCCTCTCAAGTATACATCTGTTTGAATCTAGTTGGTTCTTCTAAGAATATATGTATACATATTAAATATATTTTTATTGATTTCAGAGAGGAAGGGAGAGGGAGAGAGAGATAGAAACATCAATGATGAGAGAGAATCATTGGTCGGCTGCCTCCTGCTCGCCCTGTACTGGGGATCAAGCCCGCAACCCAAGCATGTGCCCTTGACCTGAATCGAACTTGAGACCCTTCAATCTGCAGGCTGATGCTGTATCCACTGAGCCAAACCAGCTAGGGCTAAGAATATATTTTTGAAGGGAGACCTAAAGGCCACTTGAAGCTTGAGTCAGGCTGGGAATATCAAGTGGCTGTTTTGTTTATTTTTTTATGTATTGTTCCCCTTCAGTAATGCAGGTTTTTGGAGGGCAGGGACTTTGCCATTTCCCCAATGCTCAGAATAGTGCCAGGAAACTGGAAGAGAGTTAATATTTATGGGATGAGTGAATAAAGTGGTGGAAAAAAATTTGTCACTTTGGCTTAGGGCTTCTGTGTAAAAATACGGTAGATTAAATTTAAGGCACCCTGGTTCTAACTTTCTTTAACAATCTCTGAATTTCTTGATCGTCTTTAGTCTATGAAGTGGGTATCGAACCTTTTTCATTTTGGCATATTACAGCATACATGTGTATAATTTTTCCCTATTTCCTTAGGTCATAAGAAGCTGGCCTTGGTGCCATAAGGAACTTACAACAATGGAGGAGCGGAAAGTGAAGAGGAGGAGTCCTAAGTCTTTTAGTGCCCACTCTACTCAGGTTGTTAATGCCAAAAAAAATGCCATTCCAGTTAGTAAAAGTACAGGGTTTTCAAATCCTGCATCACAGTCAACTTCACAGCGACCAAAGTTAAAAAGGTGAATATTTTTTCTTTCCTATTATCACAGCAAAATGCTATGGAAGTAAATATTAAATCCTATAATTCTTATATTTTTTTCTCTTGACTTTTAAACCGTTGAGGCACATATTATATGTGTTTTAGGAAAAAGTTATGAAGTTTAAAGTGCATGTATAGAGATTAGACAGTGCAAAATGAATGATGGGTTTGAAGGTCCTTACTGTGTCTCAGATTAAAATAAACAGAGCAAGAAATCTTGTAGAAAAAGTTGATGAGCTAGCCAGAAGTGAGATAAAGGACATTTGGGATTCTTTGTTTGTTCTTTTAACTAAGATGAGTGTTTGTGCTTTGGTAGTTTTTATGTTTTAAAAAGTGTGGTTTCATTGTTTTTGTAGAAATGATTTGTATGGATTGTAAAAATTTGAACACAGGAAGAATTCAAAGCAGAAATTTAAAGCACTAAAATTTCATCACCTCGAAGTGATCATTACTATTGGTGAACATCCTTCGTCTTCAGGCTCTAAAGCAGCGGTTCTCAACCTGTGGGTCGCGACCCCTTTGGGGGTCGAACAACCCTTTCACAGGGGTCGCCTAAGACCATCGGAAAACACATATATAATTACATATTGTTTTTGTGATTAATCACTATGCTTTAATTATGTTCAATTTGTAACAATGAAATTGGGGGTCACCACAACATGAGGAACTGTATTAAAGGGTCGCGGCATTAAGAAGGTTGAGAACCACTGCTCTAAAGGAAACAGGAATGGTGTTTAAATGTGTTACGTATTACTGTTGTAAATGTGTGAATATTTTGTAGTATTAAATATTTGGAAAGCAAGATAACATTTTTTGAGAGAAAAAAGCATTTCATAATCTCAATTGTTTTTCTAGTTAGGACTAAAGAAACTTACTTCCAATTGCAAGCACCTGGTGGAGAGTCAGTTGAGGAAGTAATGCGTGTAGTACTCTGTGGCCATTGGGCTTCCGCTAAAGAAAAAATCTTGCCTTGATGATGGTCTCTCACTCTGAGGAAACAAAAGGAACATTCCAATAGGAATTAAATGATAAACAACAAGAGTTATGGGGTTTCATAAATTATCACATTGGAAAGGGGTTTTCCTTCTGGAGGAGTTTGACTTAGAGTCAAATTTTGAATATGGTTTATGGTTGGTGGAAAGAGAAAACTAGGAGGCAATCACTCCTCTTCCTAAATTCTTACAGCAGTTTGTTTATATCTCATTGTCATTTTCTACCTTGTACTTTTATTTCCTACTTTCCTCAGGAGTGTAGGCTTCCTGAGGATGGAGCAATCTTGATAATCCGTATGTGTCAGACAGTACTTACAATGTGGCTTTGCACCTAGTATAATTTCAATGAGTGCTTTTTTATTGTTGAATTATTTTAATATAAAATGAGACAGTGCAACAAATCAAAAACATTGAAGTGGAAATAAACAAAGCTACTGAAGGGTTTGAATTAAGTAAATTTATATGATCTGATTTTACTTTTTAAAAAATAAATTTCCAATGTGAAAGAAAAGATAAGCATTGTATATACTAAAACCTTATAGTCAAAAGTAGTTTATCTCAGATTTTTAAAAAAATATATTTTTATTGAATTTAGAGAGGAAGAGAGAGGGAGAGAGAGAAACATCAATGATGAGAGAGAATCTTTGATTGGCTGCCTCCTGCACGTCCCCCACTGGGGATTGAGCCCGCAACCCAGGCATGTGCCCCTGACTAGAATCAAACCCGGGACCCTTTAGTCCGAAGTCCGGCGCTCCATCCACTGAGCCAAACCAGCTAAGGCTATCTCAGATTTTAGTGTGAAGATAGATCTCTTGGGAATCTTTTTAAAATGCAGATTCCAAATCATTTAGTCTGGGGTAGGGCCCCAGATAAGCATTTCTAATAAGCTCACAGGTGAAGTTGATGCCAAGGTCCTAAATAATGATATTAAACCTAATATGTATATAAGACACAGATCTTGCTTTGTGGCGAGCTGTTACTAACCTACTGTCTGCAGCTTATTTGTTCTAAGTTGATTTCTTGTAAAGAGCATTAGTTTCTTTCTTGCTACCCCCTCAGTCTCACCCACCATCTTCATCTTATCTTTATTGTGGTGAGTGCAGTTGTGGAAGAGATGTCTTCATGAAACATTACAAAGAAACTAATTGAGTACTGACTATGTGTGCATGTCAGGATTATAGTATGTATTGGGGTTCACAGATAATATACAACCCTTCTTCCTTTTTTGCCTGGTGAACTCCTACTTATTCTTTACGGCTTCACTCACATGTCACCTTTAGGAAGTTTTCCCTGGCTGTCCCTTGGTTGAGTGAACTGCTCTGTCTCTGTTCCCGTATCACATTGGAGAGCCTGGTATACGCTAGATACATGTAGTAAGAACTAATCTAGTCTAGGAGTTCTAAAACGGCCTTCCTGAGGAAGTTGCATTTGAACTGAGATAAAGATGGCAGTGAGGAGAAGGATGCTACTGCAGACAGAGGGTTAGCATGTAGTTAGATAAGAGAATAGAATTATAGGAAGCAAACTGGACATTCTGAATGTCTAGAGCATACATAGACAGGAGAGGATAGGGCTTCTTAAGGATATTGGGCTTTATCCAGCAGGCGGTGCAAAGCTACTGAAGGGTTTGAATTAAGTAAATTTATATGATCTGATTTTACTCTTTAAAAAATTGACTTGGCTGGTCTATGGGGAGGCTTCATAAGGGGCTTGGAGACAACACATAGAGACAGGAAGACCAGTTGGGAAGTGTTAGAGGGTTCAGTCAAGAGATAGGTAGTGGCAGTGGAGAGAGAGAACTAGAAAGATTAGAGAGATATCTATGATTATAATCAACTAGAGGCCTGGTGCACAAAATTTGTGCATGGTTAGGGTCCCTAGGCCTGGCCAGCAATCAGGGCTCATCAGGTTCCCTGCCTCTCCGCCTCCTCCTTCCCTCGCTCCCTCAGCGCCCCCACTGCCGCCACTGGTCGCTTGCCATGTTCCACGCCACCCCCTGGTGGTCAGCGCAGGTCATAGCGAGTGATCGAACTCCTGTTCTCCTGGTGGAACTCCCAAGGGGACACTTTGCATATTAGTCTTTTATATATATAGATAGGACTGCATGACTGTATGTGGGGGCCTTAGGAAGTTGGAGGAGTCAAGGTTAATAACAGGCTTTTAGCACTCCATCATATGGTGGTTTGTAATTTATCTGACTTCCTTTCTCCTTAGACTGGGCACTCTTCCGTGCAATGATTGATGCCGTGTGCATCTTTATATATCCAGTATCTGGCATAGTGTCAGCTACGGAGTAGGGACTCCATAACCACTTGTTCAACAACTGATAGTTCAAGAAACAAATAGGGTAAAGTTTAAAAGGGAAAGGTGTATGTTTTACTGAGAAATACAATATGAAACATGGCCTTGGCTGGTGTGGCTCAGTTGATTGGAGCGTCCTACGCACCAAAAAGTTGTGGGTTTGATCCATGGTCGGGGTGCATGGGGGAACCGATCTATGTGTCTCTCTCATATTGATGTTTCTGTCTCTCCCTCCCTCTCTAAGAAACAAATCTATTAAAAATATATGAAACGTAGGATAGTAAAAATACTAATTTTCTTTTCAGTTTTTTGTAGTCCAAAGAATGAGCACAATATATAAATGTATTAACCAAACTTTTTATATACCTTAGTAGTTATGTTTTATACATTTGTTTGAGATTTTTCACAACTTGTCCTTTTAATTTCTAGCTTGGTTTTATTTAATACTGAATTTGTTCTGATTTCTTGTTTTTAAGGGAAAATTTAATTCAGAAATTTTGCTTAACCGAGAACAGTCTGAAAATAACCATCTCTTTTTAAAGACAGGTACACACAACCAACTTTTAATTGTATCTTATTTGCAGAGCGGTGAAGGAAAAGACAAAACCTCAGGGAGGGGAGGGAAAAGGAGCTCAGTCAACCCCGATTCAGCATTCCTTTCTCACTGATGTCTCAGACGTTCAGGAGATGGAGAAGGGGCTTCTCAGCCTTTTGAATGATTTCCACTCTGGGAAACTTCAAGCCTTTGGTAAGCAATAGATGTTTGTATTTACCACTTTTCAACATGTTTATATCCTATTTTCTGTATGTATTTTGTTATTCCTGTTTACGGTGTCATTTTCTTTTGTTTTTTTAAAAAAAGAGTCCAGAGGCATGAAATGCAGTCCTCTTAGATTTTATTTATCAATTACGTTGTACTGCTGTGTATACAATTGAAAATATTGCATTGTGTGCTTCATAACGTTCTACATGCTTCATGAATATTTTCATATATTTTTCTTAAAGGAGGAATACCTAATTGGTTGACAAAGGATTTGTAGTTGAAGTATTTATATGACTCTTAATTTCATCCAGATTATTATAAAATGTTGGATCACTTGATTCAAATGAGAGTTGTCAAATTGGAGATAATTATACCTGAGGGATAGTTTGTTTTGTTGTTTTTTTATCTTTCCTATCTGATTTGTTTAGTGCCCATGGTCATTTCTTAGGTTGTCATTGTTTTTCCAGTCAGAAATTTGACTTACTATGTCCAGAAAATATTCAATCATTAACAAAGCAATTTATAAAAGAAAATGATAATCAATTTCTTTTGCAGCACCTGGAGTTTGAGTATTTCCTCCATCTTAATCTTTATTAATGTTTTGGAATGTTCCCCCAGGAAATGAATGTTCCATTGAACAGATGGAACATGTTCGGGGAATGCAGGAGAAATTAGCTCGCTTGAATTTGGAGCTGTATGGGGAGTTAGAGGAACTTCCTGAGGATAAGAGGAAGACGGCTAGTGACTCTAATCTCGATAGGCTTCTTTCTGACGTGAGTATAGTTCTTTCTCTTTATTCTTTTTTTTTTTTTTTTTAAAGAAGTTTATTTTTCAGAGCAGTTTTAGGTTCACAGCAGAATTGAGAAGGTACAGAGGTTTCTCATGTGTTTCTTGCCCCCACAGAAAATCATTGATCAGCTGCCTCCTGCACGCCCTACACTGGGGATCAAGCCCACAACCCAGGCATGTGCCCTGACCGGGAATCAAACCGCGACCTCCGGGTTCATAGGTCAACACTTAACCTCTGAGCCACGCCAGCTGGGCTCTCTTTATTCTTAATAAATATTTTTATTGAGATAAAATGTACTATTTTAACTATTTTAAAGTATAAAATGCAGTGGTTTTTAGTATATTCACAATGTTGTGCAGACATCACCACCAATTTCAGAACATCTTCATCACTCCAAAAAGAAACCCTATAACTCTCTGTTCTCCCCTTCCCCACCCCCTAGCAACCATGAATCTACTTTCTGTCTCTATGAGTTTGCCTATTCTGGACATCTATCTATAATAATAAAAGCGTAACATGCTAATTAGACTGGACATCCTTCCGGATGACCATCCGGACGAAGTCGGGCTGCGAGGGAAGCCCGGGTCCTGGGTGCCAGAGGGAAGCCGGTAACGGCAGCCAGGGGAAGGAAGGCCTACTCTTGCACGAATTTTGTGCATCGGGCCTCTAGTATATATATAAAAGCCTAAGTGACCGTTATGACCAAATGACCAGAATGACTGGCCGACCAGTTGCTATGACGCTTACTGACCACCAGGGGGCAGATGCTCAATGCAGGAGCTGCCCCCTAGTGGTCAGTGCGCTCCCACAGCCAACCTCCCAAGGCCAGCCAACCTGCCTGGTCGCTCCCCTCCCCCTCTCCCCTCCCCTCCCCCCTCCCCCTCCTCTCTCCCTGAGGCCCGCCCAGCTTCTGTCGGGACTGGGCGAGATGGCCCCAATAGGCCCTGATCACTGGTCAGGTCTAGGGACTCCACCCGTGCACGAATTTCGTGCATCGGGCCTTTAATTTCATATAAGTAGAATCATACAACATGTGGCTTTTTGTTGGGATTCTTTCACTTAGTGTAATGTTTTCAGGTTTCATCCATGCTGTACTTTACTCTTTTTTTAAAAAAATATATTTTATTGATTTTTTACAGAGAGGAAGGGAGAGGGATAGAGAGTTAGAAACATCGATGAGAGAGAAACATCGATCAGCTGCCTCCTGCACACCCCCTACTGGGTATGTGCCCGCAACCAAGGTACATGCCCTTGACCGGAATTGAACCTGGGACCCTTGTGTCCGCAGGCCGACGCTCTATCCACTGAGCCAAACCGGTTAGGGCATCTTTTTTTAAAGAAACATAATCCAAAGAAACTATGCATATATTCTGAGAATGCTGGCTAACCTTCAAGCAAAATATTACCTTCTGTACATATATGATAATATCTTAAGATGTAGAAGGGTAGTATGTCAAAAAATCCCAACATGATTAATATACATTGCCTTATTTATTCAGGGTAGTTACTTATTTTTAAATATAGAACTACGTTTGGTAATTATGGTAGTTTAACACATTTCCATGTGTACTAACTTGCTAGAGTTGCCATAACAAAGTACTGGGTGGCTTAAACCACAAATATATTTTCTCATAGTTCCGGAGGCTAAGAATTGAAGATAAGGTTTTGGCAGGGTGGTTTCTTCTGCGGCCTCTTTCCTTGACTTGTAGATGGCCACCTTCAAGTTCTCCTTCTCCGCATGGGCACCTGTGTCCACATTTCCTCTGCTTGTCATTTTGGATTAGGGCCCAACCTAATGGCCTCATTTTCACTTAATTACCTCTTGAAAGACCCTCTCTCCAAATACCGTCACATTCTAAGGTTTTGGGTATAGGACTCAAAAATGAATTTTGGGAGGACGTAAGTCAGCCCCATAACACCAACTATGATTCTTACACTGAGAAGTGTGAACTAAATTTGCCTCTTTAAATCTTTTTTTGAACAAAAATAAAAATTGAATTCAATGTACTTTAGTTTCAGAATAGTTTCCTAGTCACCAATGACATTTTATTGCTTTTCTCTATCTTTTGAATAAGTAAAAGTGAGGGAAATTATATGCCCATACTTTAAAAATTTCATGCTTATACTTTTTATTTCAAGTCTACTATTTTCAGTGTTGCAACTATTTCCTTTTACAAATATAAGCTTAATGTATAATACATTTAGGAGAGTGACTGTGGTATGCTGAAAACAACACTGATTTGAAACCAGAAAGCCTTTGTTTAGTCCAGGGTCTGCATTTGTAACTGAGCAATTTAACATTTCTGTAACTCGGATTTTTCCTTGTAGGGATGATTAATTCTACCTCACACTGAAAACTGAATGTCATGTGCAATCTTTTTGTAGTCCACAAAGGTTTTAAAGATTTTGATTATTAAAATGGCAACTTTTGTCTTTTAAAAACTATTATTAGAGAAGACTATAATTATGCATGATTTTAAGCATAGTTAGGAAACTCCAATTGTATCATCTGATTTAATTCCCTCCACATATTCTTATTTAACAAATGCTAAAGCTACTTTATAAGTGAATTTCCCAGTCTGGAAATTTTAGTATTTTGCTTTTTCATTTAAAGAAAGCTTACATGAAAAAGAATTTATTTAAAAATGCATAGTTATGATATTTATTATGTTTATATTATAAAAATTAAAATTAAATGTGTTTCTTATGTTACAGTTAGAAGAATTGAATTCTTCCATGTATCCTTTGTCTAATGTCAACAGTGAAAAGTCTACAAATTATAATTTCTGGTGAATAATCCCAATCGTGTTTTAGAAAGATGTGATTTTTAGATGTATTGAACAAAGATATCTATTATTTACTAGGGCCATCTCTCTTCCCTTTTGTTTTCCAAATGGAATTTTCTAGTTGTTTTGTTTGTTTTTGGTTTGTTCTGCTTTACTTTGTATTGTTTTGTATTTTTAAAACAAATTAAAAATACTTTTTCATCAAGAGAATTGAGGATTAGGCTAGTTGTCATATAAATTATTTTGAATCTTATATTCTGAGGCTAAATGGCAGTTGGATATCCCGATATACTATGCTTAATCTAATATTATTACATATAATATTGTAAATGCATAACATTGAGAATCAGACATTTAAGGGATACTTCCATAGCTTGTGAAGTGACATTTTCATAATTAAGTGTACAACGTGTATTATAAGATTGCTTAAAGGAAAGCACCAAGGTACATGTAAAATATTCAGGTTTTGACATTTTAATTCAGAGCAACTATTTCAGGAACTTAAAAAAAATTTTTTTTACAATGTGATAGGCACAATGTGAGGTACATAAGAACAGTAAGAAATGATTCTACCTACAGAATAATTTCATTTGAGAGGTAAGACATCTCCTTTGAACCAAAAATGAGATATTAGAAAGGTTATTATAGAGTCAAGAGATTTAATTTTTGAAATTTGGTTCCACATTTTGGTAATGTAACCTTGGTCAAATTGTTTAACATCTCAGTGTCCTCTGTAATATGTGGTGATTGCTACACATAATAATGTGTATGTGAAATTTTCCAAACCACATTATATATACATAAAATGTATAAATATATATATTTATATATGTATGTAAATTACTCTTATTACTGTAACATATACTGTTATTAATTGCTGAATTTTAGTCTTGAGTCTGATTTTTTCTTGAAAGTCTTCAAATTCTAGGTATAGTTATAATTACTTCACTACATTTAAAAATTGTCTTACCACCTCTAAGCTTCTCAAAAGCACATAGGAACTTTCCCTTTAGACATATTTCTTTTTTTTTAAAAATGCCCCTGTCTCTTAGCTCCTGAGTGTAATTTTCAGAAATTTAAAATAATTACTTATTGTAGAATGAAAATCTTAACTCATGAATTCAGACAAAAACTGCATTTGACAGATGCACAAGACGTTCCAAATACTTCTACCAGCTAAAATGAAATGCAGTTGCTTTCTTGTGGTTTGAAGAAAAGCAGCATTATTTACTTTTCCAGCTGAATCCAGCAGCAGAATCATCTCCCACAATAAGGAATTAAAGTAATTAAAGCGCAAGTGTAATGATTTTCTCATAACTGCTTGTGGTAAACTTGACTTGCTGTAATTCACCATAACTGGAGGCTAGGCCTTGTGGAAGGCTTAGTCAGGAAACATGATACACAGGTTGTGCTGCTATGCTTATTATTGTTGCCTTCTGGGTTATACTTGAAATGCATTGTGCTAAATGTTGTTGATAGGGCCGAGGGATTGTCCTTCCTGAGCTCACCAAGCTTACTCCACTGTTGATGTAAGTTGGTGATGCCCAGGCTTTTTGTGGCAGCCCAGCTTCAGTTTACGTCAGACAATCATACACACACTGGTGTGTTTGCCAATGGCCAGTGGTAACAAAATGTGAAATGAGTATTTGTGAAATTTGCTATTTTTAATAAAGTGATTGTTTTAAATTTGTCTCTGTGGTCTGTTTGGAAGAAACCCGTAGTCTTCAATCTGGGAATATAAGGTTCAATTCTCAAAAGTAAACTGTTCTTATAAAATTTGAGGTTCTGTAACTTCCTTGCAAATTTTGCACCTTGTGCCCATTTAAATGTGGATGTAATGAAAAGAGCATGGGCTTTAAAGTCAGACCTTGATTTGATTCCCCATTCTGCTCCTTAGCTTTGTGTTCATGAACATTTACTCAGTTTACCTGAGTTTAATGTTTGTTTTTATCGAGAAAAAGAGGTTAATAACCAACTCCCAGAGGTTGTTAGGAGGAAGTAGAAAAGTGTGGACTAAGATGCTGAGCACAGTAGCTGACACCAGTAATGTTCAGCCAACAGCTTCATGACCCTTTTAAAAACAATTTGATTGAAATAACCCATATACATATACCATAAAATTTACCATTTTGGGGTGTATAATTCAGTGGTTTTTAGTACATTCAGAGAGTTGTGCACCCACCACTATAATCTAATTCATCACCCCAAAAAGCCCATTAGCAGTCACCCCCCAGCCTCCAACCCCCCAGCACTTGGTAACCAGTAATCTACTTTCTGTCTCTATGAATTTGCCTGTTCAGGACATCCTCTACAAATGGAGTCATACAATACATGGTCTTTTGTGACTGGATTCTCTTAGTGTAATGTTTTTAGAGTTCATTCATGTGGTAGTATGTATCAGTACTTCATCTCCTTTCACAGCCAGATCATATTCCATAATAGAGATATGTCACATTTTGTTTATCGATTCATATAGTTCACTCAGTTGCCTTCACCATAGACAAGAGACCTCCATGATTCTGCCTCCTTATTTTCAGGCCACAGAAACAAGCACCTAATTGGGGGTGGGGAGAGTGGAACCCGTTCAATGACCATTTTTATAAGTGATGGTTTTAGTAATTTTGGGGATTCTGAGTTAAAAGAATTTTGATCAATTTATCAGTCTCTTGAATATCCCTTTTAAAAATGAGGAAATCACTAGAACATCAACCACAATCCAGGAAATGTTTCTGTTGGGTGGAGAGAATAGGGATTTGGGGGGAGAACTGGCACTCTAGGGTCTGACAGAATAAAAGGAAACTGGCATGAGACATGTTTTTCCTGGATGGGTGCTGCGACAGGAGAGCTGAAGCTGTTTCCTGTGGATCAGTGACAGAGCAGCAGATTGGCCTTGTTTACCCATTTGTCCTTCCATCAAGGGACCCCATGTCCCAGCTAACAAAATTTTAGCTTATCTAATAATTTGTATCTGTTTACACAACTTTAACATGTTAAAGGCAACCGGGAAAATAATGAGGTGCCTGGCTTAGAATAAAATGTATAGATGTTGCATATTCCTTATAGATAAATTTTAATTAAAGTGACTTTTAAAAAATACTACCAGAGCACACCAACTTCCAGACATCTTAAACTTGTTCATTTACAAATATTTGATCATACGATTTATATGGTTTTCTAACCTGCTTCTCATATTATGGATCTCTTTCCATGGTTACAACTATTCATCTCCATAGAAAAGAAAAAAACTTGCAGGCTTCACAATAACTAAAGACATTTTGACCAGAATCATTAGAAATCGATTAGGAAGGGTGCGCTTTGGTTTTGGTACCTTCTGTATCATTCTAAAATTGACAATAATAAGTATTAGAATATTCTGAGGATTTACTGAAGATAAGAAACCCCGCCTTTCCCACACGTGGCCTTAAAATTGCTAGCTTTCTTTGGGACCAAGCAAACGCTGGCTTGGGCATCCAGGTCTCCTCCCGGAGCCCGGCCTCCCGGCGTCTCACCCCTGCTCCTGGCACTCAGGCCAGGCGTGCCCAGCGGTTATGCGGGTCTCGCCGCAGCCCTGGCCCTGGCGCTGGCCCTGGCGAACTGCGACCTTCCCTCCGGGTGGGGAGGGGGCGGAGCAGGTCTCTCCCCTGTTGTCAGGTCTCTATGGAGACAGCGTGGGGCCATCTTGTCCACCCTCCGCCCCAGGCTGCAGCGGAGGTCTTGCTCCAGATTTTCACTACAAGATCCAAAAGGAGGCAGCCGCTGGGCGCCGTCTCTCGGCCACCTTCCCGAGGTAAAGCCCTTGGCTGTGGCCGCGTCTTCTGCTTGGGGACATCACAGGCACTGCGCCCGGGCTGGGTTAGTTCCCCCTGCAGCCTAGGACGATCCCACGCAGCGTTGAGATAACCTCGGAGAACCTTGGAACTCTCCAAGATTGAAGTGGCGCGGGGGAGAAGCTAACCGGTCTCTGAGCAGGGGCAGGTCTGAGTCGCGCTGTGGCAAGTAAGCGCTAACCTCCCCGCAGCACTCACTGGGGATGGAAATAAAGTCAAGTTATGGGGCCCCGTGGAAAACACTGATTTTCTTAGGACTCCTAAGTGGTTACACCATCAAACTCCCTCCATCTGCCAGTTCTCACCCTCTTTCCTACCATGGAGTCCAAAATGTGGAGGGTGGGGCGGTAGGGAGGGGATCCCCGCCCCCCCCCCCCCCCCCCCCATCCCAATGAGTACCCTGGGGGAGGTGAGCGTTTACTTGTCACAGCCTAACCCTAACCTGGTCCAATGCAGAGATTGTTTTGTTTCTCCCTGGAGCCACTTCAGTCTTTTGGAAAATTATGAAGCTGCTCAGGTTATCCGAGGTCACGGGTGAGGAGCCCAGTGCCCTGCCTGGGTGGGTAGTGAAGGAGAAATAGAATTGACAGCGAATACGGTGCGTGGGTATAATTGTATAGCTCTGAGTTCATATGCTAAGATTTGAGGAATAGGACACATAATTAAACCGTGGTAGAAATATTTATCTTTTTAAAGCACTTACCCTGTGCTGATTAACAAATCTCGCCATAAGCATCAGAACAGAATCTCCAGACCTCACCTGTATTAGAGTTAGCACCACCCACCTTGTTTTCAGGCCCATCCCGACATTGGTGCAGCTCAGGAACCTCAAAAATCACACTCTAAAAACTATTTCAGTGAGAGAAAGTAGGTTAGAAATTTGAAAGTTTTAGAGCAACATAACTGGTTACTCTTCCTGAATGAATTTAGATAGGACAGTTGCTTCTCGTTATAGCTTTAATTTTACAGCTTTAAATTGAGCAAATCAGCATTTGATTATGTCCAGTTTGGCCTTACAGGCGTGACATTTCCTATCTCCTCCTGTGCTACCCAAAAACACAAATTTCCTCAAAACGTGCTATTGCTTTTATTACGTGTGTGCATTTAATAAAAATGATATACTGGTTTATGCTCAAAATAAGCCGTGCCTTGAATAGGACATTTTATTTAACTGGAATAGTCTTTAATTTCTGTTTTTTACTAATCACATGCACTTTTCTTTTACTCTGTTTTTTCCCCCCTGCAATCTTTAGAACCAGATTGCTTCTTGGGGAGCATATTTAAGGGATTAATTTTTTTTCTCCACCCATAGTAGTTTATTTCTTCTTCATGCTTCAGGAGGAAGACTTGCTAATAGATTTTTCCCCAATGCATAGAATCTAAAAGTTTCTTAAGGAAGAAATGCCAGGTACATATTTCTAAAGGTATTAGAAAATATTGACTACTACCATATAGTAAGCATAATTCAGTCAGTGTTCTTGCCCCAGAGTGAATTCTCATCTCAAGTACCCTCAAATACTTCTCTTTCTTCCAATTCACTAATGTCATGAAAGAGTAATCTGTCAGACCTACCTAATACTTCAATTCTAACCTGATTTTACCATATAACTCATTTAACATAATGATGAAAATTTTACTAATAAGAAGATCACATAAGTTGATAAATTGCCACCGTGGCGACATAGTTGTCGAATCCTAATAACCAGTGAAGGAATTTTTCTTAGCTAGTAACTTGCTTTTCAGTCCTGGAATTTGGAAAATTGATAAAATGTGAATAATTATTCGATTACTCATCAGAAACTCATCAAATGCCTACTCATGGGCAGGTGTTATGTGGGAGGCAGCTTCTAAATGACTCCCAGTGGCCTTCGCTGGTTTGGCTCAGTGGATAGAGCATTGGCCTGTGGACTGAAGGGTCCTGGGTTTGATTCCAGTCAAGGGCACATGCCTGGGTTTCGGGCTTGATCCTCAGTATGGGATGTGCAGGAGGCAGCCGATCAATGATTCTCTCTCATCATTGATGTTTCTAACTATCCCTCTCCCTTCCTCTTTAAAATCAATAAAAACATTAATCCTATATAATAAAAGGCTAATATGCAAGTCAACAAAACAGTGAAACGACCAGTCGCTATGATGCATACTGACCACCAGAGGGCAGACACTCAATGCTCAGTCAGAACCCCTGAGCCAGGCTCACAGCTGGGGAGGGCAGCAGCCATGGCGGGAGTCTCTCCCACCTCCACAGCAGCACTAAGAATGTACGACTGCCGTGGAGAGCGGGCCTAAGGCATCATTCGGACATCCCCCGAGGGCATGAATTTTGTGCACCAGGCCTCTAGTATAAAATAAAGTAAAATGACTCCCAATGATGCCAACTTCCTGGTGTCCATGCCCTTGTGAGTCCTTCCCTTGTGGGTCGGACCTGCTTCTAATGCAGGAGAGCCAAAGTTTTCTGTAAAGGGCCAGGTAGCATGTATTTTTGGCTTTATGGGCCATATGGTCTCTCTTCCAATCACTCAACTATGCTGGTGTAGTTATATTAGCTGTGTTCCAATAAAACTTTATTTACAAAAATGAGTGGCAGGCAATTATGTCCTGCTAACCACATTTGCTGATCTCTGTTCTGACTAATCAAAAGTGATGTAATCACTTCTGAGACTATGCTACACAAAGACTCTGGCTTCCATCTTGCCTACCCTCTCTTGCTCTTTCACTTGCTCACTTGGCCAGATACCATTTGTGAGCTAACCTATGGAGAAGCCTCCATGGGAGGGGAGCCTCCAGCCAACAGCCAGCAAGGAACTGAGGTCCTTGTTCCAAAAACCACTTTCATGAGCCTGGAAGTAGATCATTCTCCCATCTGGCTTTGGGATGACTTCAGCCCCAGCTGACACTTGGAGCATGAGAGATCCTGGCCAGGGGATCCAGTTAAGCCATGCCTGACTCCTGACAAAACTGAGATAATAATGTTTGTTTTTTGAAGCCACTAAGTATTGGAACTATTTGTTACACAGCATTAGATTTGTTACACACAAGATAACCAATACCATTTTCTCCTCTTGGAAATATTAAATATTAAAGTTTCCAAAACATCCTACAAAATGAGACATGTTTAATTTTGTTCAATCAAGTCTTTCTCAAGCATATTGAACCACGGATCCTGTTTTTCCTGGGAAACACCTATTAATATCTTATGGAGCTATTTGGAGAAATATAAAATGCTTGAATATGAAAAGAAATCATTCCATTTAAAGAAGTAGTGATTGTCAGCATTCCATTTCTCCCTGGGTTGAGAGTCAGCAAAGTTGATATCTTAGAGAATAAACATAATCCTGTGGGAATTTATCTCTGTCCATATCTACATTAATAATATCTATATATATACATGATGTAGTGTACACCAGCAATGTTTGGCTCAGTAAGCTGTTAACATGAGGATAATAACTGAGAACTGGCTACATAAAATTCCCTTGTTTGGGCTCTTGGAGGGATTTCACATAACAACAGCTGGGCATCTGATGAAGCTAAGGGTTTGTTTTGATTTAATGTTGATTCAGAAGTAGGTATTCCCACATTGCCATGAGGTTTTCCTCTGAACCACACATTATTACACTATAGTTCAACAAAACACATCACTGCCTTGATTTACACATGAGGAAACGGAGGCTCAGAGACTAAATTACTTGTACAGCTTCAATTGGGGGGGGGGGATTTAGAGCAGGGACACAAATTTGGTGCTGTCATACTCTCTTATAATATTTCTAAAATTGTTCCTAATATGGTATACGCATTTCCAATATATTCATCTTCAAAATGTGCTTCTATCTTATTGAAACATAGTAAGAGTAGAGGCACTGCAAATGTTTGTCTTATGCTTGAAATCTTCTGGCTCTCCAATAAAATTTTCTCAGCTACTCCAGGCCCCATTGTTCTCTGCTTCTTGGAATTTATAGCAACAGATGGTTGCTTAGAAACATAGACATTTCGGATGCTTGAATCCCAGCTAGAATTTCACTGACAAGTGGTCAGTGAATTTGTGTTTTAATATCTTCAGTAATGGACATAACCTCCTGAGACAGCTAAAGCTGCTGAAGTGGTTGTTTTCCCACTTAGATTGATCCAAAATCTGTTTCTCTGACATCATCCATTGTTTCTAATTTTGTCTTCTGGGGATTTACAAACCATATGAAATTGATTATATATATAAAAAAGCCTTCAGTTAATTGGTGTGTGTGTGTGTGTGTGTGTGTGTGTGTGTGAGAGAGAGAGAGAGAGAGAGAGAGAGAGAGAGGGAAAGGGGTCCTTTTTCTTTAAAAAACAAAACAAAAACAGATACTCTGTTTTCTATAAATGTAAGAATCCATCTCTCCTATTTTTTTTTTTTAAACCCAGATACTCTGTTTTCTATAAATGTAAGAATCCATCTCTTCCTCTTTGATTTATCATCTTACCAGTGTCTGTCTCCATACTAATACCATGTCATCCTATTACTCTAGCTTTACATTGAGTCTTGATATCTGGAAACACATCTCCCTCCCTTGTTCTTCCAGACTGTCTTGATTATTTTTGGCCCTTTAAACTTCATAAATATTTTAGAATCAGCTTTTCACTCACACACACCCCCCACAATATTTCTTGGGATTTTAAAAATCGAGGTTGCATTGAATCTGTAGATCATTTTGAAGAGAATTAAACTCTTCATTCTTCCGAGTCTCTAATTCATGAATAAAATATCCCTCTCCAGTTATTTAGGTCTTTGAAAATGTTTTTCAATGAAGTGTTATAATTTTCTTCATAAAGTTTGTACTTTTATTTTTTTAGGTACGTCATAATGTTTAATGGTATCATTTCTAAAACACCTTGGTTGAAAGAGAAGACATAGAAAAATATGCAACTCATAAGTGTAGAACTCAATGAAGGCCAAAATGACTGACATGGGCTCCCACCACTAGATGGGTACCAGCACCTGAGAATCACCTTTCACGTCCCTCCCTGTCTTTACCCTCTTTTTCCTCCCCAAAGGTAACCGCCATCCTGATTTCTAACACTATAGTGTAGAACTCTGTATGAATGAAACCATAGAAAATGAGCTATTTTGTTTTCAGCTTGTTTTGTTTAATGTCTTACGTATGTCAGCCCTACATATTTTTGTGTGTAGCAGCATCCGGTTACATGAATATATGACAACATGGTTATCCATTCAACTGTAGATGGGTGCCTGGGCTTTTTCCAGCTTGGAGCTCTCTGACGCAGCTGGGAATATTGTGGATATAACTGGCCCACATGTTCATGTTTTTCTGTTGGGTCAAATGTATGCACATGTTCAACTTTAGGAAACAACGCCAAGCAGTTTTTCAAAGCGCTGATATCACACCAGCTGTATGTGAGAGTCCTGGCTGCACACCAACACATGGCTTCGTCAGTCTGTGCTGGATAACAAACCACCCTGACATTTAGTAGCTTGAAACAGGAACCTATAAAGAGGTAATGAGAGTTAAATGAGGTTGTAAGGTGGGACCTTAATCCAATAGGACTTTTAAAGAGAAGAAGAGACAATAGGTCTCTGTCTCTGTCTGTCTGTCTGTCTCTCCCCTCCCCTCCCCTGTGTGTGCACAGAAGAAAGGCCTTGTGAGACGACAGATGGCCATTAAGCCAGGAAGAGAGGTCTCACCAGAAACCAGCCCTGGTAGCACCTTGATCTTTGACATCTAGCTTTCAGAACGGAAAAAAAATAAAGCCACCCAGTCTATAGTATTTGTTATGGCAGCCCTAGTAGACTAAGACAGTACTCCACTAAGCTGTGCTTAGACTCCTGACCCATAGAAACATTGAGTTTTAGGTAAAGACAATAGGTCTCTGTCTCTGTCTGTCTGTCTGTCTCTCCCCTCCCCTCCCCTGTGTGTGCACAGAAGAAAGGCCTTGTGAGACGACAGTGAGGAGATGGCCATTTGCAAGCCAGGAAGAGAGGTCTCACCAGAAACCAGCCCTGGTAGCACCTTGATCTTGGACGTCTAGCTTTCAGAACTGTAAAAAAATAAAGCCACCCAGTCTATGGTATTTGTTATGGCAGCCCTAGTAGACGAAGACAGTACTCCACTAAGCTGTGCCTAGACTCCTGACCCATAGAAACATTGAGTTTTAGGTAATTTGTTATATAACAATGGAAAACTAATACGTTAGCCTATTTCCCCCCCCCTCTACATTCTGTTTGACTTGTGTCCTCAAAAGATAGGCAGGTGGAGTGCTGTCTTTGTGGCCTTCTTGCTTTCCGGGCTGGGGGTAGGGTGTGTGTGTGGTGGTGGAGTCAAGTCCACATCCCTGTCTGATACAGAATCACTCCAATTTCAGAGTCATTTCCCAGCAAAGGGAAAAACAACTGGCTTAGATTCACATTTGGGTGAAATCAGAGGAGGACAGAATAAGTTACAATCACTTGGAGTACATGAACTTCCTGTGTATATTTGTATGGATTCTCTTCCATGGATATATATGTCCATGCATTGTTGTAATTGTGTAATTCCTATAAGGACAATATTAATATACTGGATGTTTCTAGGTGATCTTAATGAAACATTTTTTTGAAAGGAACCTGTAGTTTCTAGGACTGGAAGAAAATAATTTGCTGGAATGTCAGTTGGGGATTCTTCCAGGAAAACCCTGGAAATGGAGAGCTTCCACACGCGATTCAGTGCCTGGACACCATGTAGCAACAAGGCATTAAACAGTCAGGTGAGTTAACACACTCTAGAATAGAACAAGTTTAATTGGTAAGGCTCATTTTACTATGACATTTTGGGTGTCATGTTGCCATATATTTTCTAAAAATACCCCTAAAGGATTTTGTTTTTGAGTCACTTTGAATAAAAATCAACCTACATTTGTCTCACCCTAGTCCCCAACTCCTACCTTATGGAAGGATCCAGATCTGTTTCCCTTTGCTCTGTACCTCCAGGGACAAAACAGAAACCTCCAGAACACACACTGTTTACAGTGACAGGAAAGAGAAAAGCGAGGTGCTTTTGGTGTTAATATTCCAGGGTGGGCAAAAGTAGGTTTACAGCCCTGGTCAGGTGGCTCAGTTGGTTGGAGCATCTTCCCGTGCACCAGAAAGGCTGTGGGTCCAGTTCCCATCAGGGCACATACTTAGGTTGCAGGTTGGATTCCCAGTTGGGGTATGTATGGGAGGCAACTGATCGATGTTTCTCTTTCTCAAATCAATAGAAACATATCCTTGGGTGAGGATTAAAAAAAGTGGGTTTACAATTGTGAATATGTGAAACAGAGTTTATTCTTGTATTATTTATTTGTATTATTAATATTAGTTATTATTTCATATCCTTATTTATTTATGATTTATCTTTTAGGTAATAATGGCTGGCAATTTAAGCCGCCCTTGGATATTTCTCTGTGTATTTCTTTAATCCGCTCTTCCCTCCTGTGCCAGCTGTGTGGCCTGATGGCCTGGGGATGTCCCCTCTGAAAGGTAGCGCAGGAAGTAGTCCTTGAACGGCTCTGTCAGACCTTGATGCGGAAGGCTGGCTGGGCCTTCAGAGCTCGTGCATGGTTCAGGCCCGCTCACAAGGGAGGGAGACCACACGAGCTGGGACCAAGGCCTGACTGAGTAATACATCAGCGAGTGTGTCTATGTCATCTGAGCAAAGCTGGGCTGACACCCAGGTTTGGGGGGGATGCTGGTTCTTGGTGTATGTCCTCCTGGAGACACGTCTAACAATGGCTATTTAGCAATATTTATTAACTTTCATTTTGGTGGGTGCCATGAAGCTATAGGACTGTGGGTTAGTAAAAATCATACCTACTTCAAATGGCCTCGTTTTCACAGTTCAACAAGGGTAGGTAGCCTGCTTGTGCTTTCAAGATGAAATATTTGGAATCTGTTTCCCCAGGCTATATCAGCCAAGGCAGAAACAAGAGCCAGGATTCCTTACCTCTCTGTGTTGAAAGAGGCCTCCATGGGCCCCTCTGTAATTATATCTCCCACCAGCACATCCAGCAAGCCTGGGCTTGTCTGTGCCCCGGGATACAAGCAGGTGAAGCTGCAGGGAGAGACCTCCACTACGCATGTGCTCTGTGAACTGTAAACTGCTGTGCAAATATAAGCTGTGAGGTGATTAACTTGCTTAGCAACTAAGAATATATTAAACTACACAGAAAAATGTCATTCCCCCTCCCCTTACAGCTCTTTCAGGAAAGAGTTGCTCTTATAAGTCATTGGTTTGACCTCTGGACTACCAAGCAACGTCAAGAATTCTTATTCACGATACTTTTACGCTGCACTAAATCACAACTAAGGTAAATGTAGCTGATTGATGTAGTTATTGTTGGTTCTTAATGAAAACAAAATGTTTATATAACCTTTAAGAGTTTTTTCCCCTAGAAAAAAAAACAAAGTCATTGGTATTTTGACGTTTGACGGTTTATAAACACGCTTCTGCTGCTGATTCCTTGAGAGCGACATGGAACCTCTGGGGCTTTAACATCTTCATATCACAGGGGAATGTTTAGTTTTTCAAAAACTTGTCAATAGCCTCAGCCAGTGAATGTTTAGCACCCCCCTCGTATATTAAGTCCCCTTGGGAACTATTAGATGACAAGATACATCAAGTAGATACCTGGTACATAGGTAGACACTCCATAAATATTTGTTACCAGAATGGTTGTATCTGAAACATATCTGAGCAGTAACCATAGCAGCAACACATAGGAACATGGGCAAGACTTGCACAGCAGTGGTCACTGATGACCAGTGTGTCCTTGTTCTCTTTCGTACCCTTCTCTCCTACTATGTCTACAATCTCCTTTGAAATCCTGCAGCAAAGACGGTGTGCTATTTGAAGGTGTTAGTTGAAATACCAGGGGTTGCTCATATTCTGATCAGGAATTAATACTCTGGAGGTAGTTAGCTAACATTATACTGGAAGGGTCACTGTCTCAGTCATTACCACATGTTTTACTAATTAACATAGCAAATATCTGGCATTAGTTATTATCAGAGCAACTAGCGGCTGGTTAACTTGCCAGATGAGTGTTAGGAATGGAGTGTCTCTGGTGAAATTAAAGATGTGGGACAGACCGGAATATTCTAGAGAGCCCTGCAGTGTGCTTGGACATGGTTGAAGAATCCAGCCCCTTTGGTAGCTGGTAGAGAAAGGATGGTTTCTCGGGTTTCATCCCCAAACAAACAGCCTTATCAATCTGGGGATTTCTGGGAGTCTGAGGTCAACCATGAGGGTAATGACAGACTTCTGTTTCTGGAATGTGAACTGCTTCTCGTCCTTTCTCATCTGAGTGAACCTTTCACCCAGAGGACAGAGCGCTGGGACTTCAGCCTACAGAAGAGGCCGGCTTGGGCTTATTCACCCAGGTTTGCTTCGTAAACCTCTAAGTATGGCATCACTCCGTGTGAGTGGCTTTCCCTACAACCTGGTGGGAAGGTTGGGGGGACTTTGAACCCCTTAGGTAGCCACTGAAAAGTACTGGAGACTTGTGCAAGACCAAATTGGCTTTTCCAGTTGGCAATACCCGCCTCCCACTTTTTCTCGCACTTTTCCCTGCCCATCTATTATGCTCAGCCATTTCCTCTCTCCTACCCACTCGCTCACCTTCTCCGTTGCCAGCTTTCTCCTGCATCCTGGGCACATAGTGGATTGTTAATCAACTGTCCCTTATGAAGCCACTGAGTCACTGGAGGGAGACAGACACCTTCTTGGTTGTGTTTAAAGAAGCTGCAAAAACAAGTCACAGAGAAAGAGCTCTCCAGTCAGTGCTGAGAAATCAGGGAAGGGAACTTTTTATGGCAGTCATTGGCCAGGTTTGCTTGTACTCCAGCTTGACAGCTTTCAAGATAAGAAAATTATAGGCCAAACCCCATATCCATATTGCTTTGTGGTGTAGTCTCACGTATCATAGACCAAGCAATTTTAGTTGTAACCACTAGAGGTCACTAGAGAACTTCTGGTATATTTTGAGGCTTATTAACATTAGGCCTGACATTTTGTCACTGGAAATTGCATCCTTTGTCTGGTACCTGAATTCTTCTTTCTATGGGACAAAGGTATGGGGCTAATCTATTCAGGAAGATTACTTTTCTTTGTTTCCTAGCAGCTGTGTTTCTGCAGGGCGCTGTTTGTATTTCATCATTCCACAAATCTGTTATTACATACTCTGGGCTGCTGATTTTAGGGGAAGTTGTATGTCAATTTCTGGTCTCTATATTTGGCATCCTGAATCCATCTTTAATTGGTAGTGGTGGTTTTTCTTGTTTAACATCAATCAGTTCACTCTCCAAAGTCTGGATTCAGTCTTTCTTGTACCACTTCCTCCCCATTTCTTTCAGCTAGCCATTTCTTCTCTCCTACCAGCATCTGCAGACCCCAGGGGTTCATAGTGTTATCCAACCTGAGTGATGCTAAATTTTAATTAAATCTTAAAAGCCTAACTCATTTTATTTTTTAAAGTTAGAGCAATCACCTTTCTTTGAAGCATCTTTATTGAGAGATAATTCACATACAACAAAATGTATCTATTTAAAGCAGCTGTGGGCAAATTACGGCCCACGGGCCGTATCCGGCCCGTTTGAAATGAATAAAACTAAAAAAAAAAAAAGACCGTACCCTTTTATGTAATGATGTTTACTTTGAATTTATATTAGTTCACACAAACACTCCATCCATGCTTTTGTTCCGGCCCTCCAGTCCAGTTTAAGAACCCATTGTGGCCCTCGAGTCAAAAAGTTTGCCCACCCCTGTAACTAGACCACTAATAGCAGGGCCACACAACTCTCTCAGGGCACAGAGAGAAAGCTAAGGCCCAGAGATGGGATGTGATTGTGCAATCATTACCACAACCGAAGTTTAGAACGTTTTCGTCACCCCAAAAAGAAACCCCATACCCATTAGCAGTCACTCCTTATCCCCACCTCCCAGCACTGGGAAACCACTAATCTACTTTCTGTTTCTATAAATTTGTCTTTTCTGGGCTTTTCATATAAATGGGATCATACACTTTGTGACTGCTACTTTCAAGTATTACAACATTCTTACCATTCACCCATTTTGTAGTATATATCAGCACTTCTTTCCTTTTTTATTGCCAAATAATATTCCATTGTATTGATATGCTATATTTTATTTACCCATTCATCAGCTGATGGACATTTGGGTTGTTTATGCATTTTGGCTACTGCAAATAATGCTGCTATAAACATTAGTGTACAAGTTTTTCTATATGGATGTGTTTATTTCTTTGAGATATATACCTAGGAATGGAATTGCTGGGTCAAATGGTGGCAGGGCAATTGACTTTTAACTATTAAGCATTTCTTTTGAATCACATTTATTCCTATAGTCCTCGTTCCTTGGTAACTGTGAATAAGCCTGTGGATAAACAGGAGAATTTAGCATTTTTTATAAATAAGCCAAGCTATAGTTATTCAAATTACCTTGTTATCAAGGCAGAGAAGCCAAGCTTTAGGTGTTTTGTAATTCCTGAATAAAATTTTTTAATTGTTGACAGTATTACAGATGTTCCCCATTTCCCCCCCTTTGCCTCCCTTCATTCAGCCCCACCCCATCCCAGACCTTCCCCACACTATTGTCTGTGTCCTTAGGTTATGCATAATATTGTTTTAATTCAGGCAGTTACAGCTATAACGCGTAAACAAGATATGCAGTATTGGTCAGAAACATGCTATCACCTTTAAAAGTTTCCTTTAAAAGCTTCTTCTTAATCTCTATGAGATGTAGTCAAACATCTAATATTTTTTCTTTCCTAATAAATATTTCATATTGTTATGATTTAAGAAGATTTCTTAAATGGAGTTTTATGATAGTTAAGACATTTTTCAAAGGTTCAGCTTCTGAAATTACCCCCTTGGCAGAGATTCTCCCTCTCACCTCGACTTAAATGTCACCTCTCCCGGGAAGCCTTCCCTGCTCGTTTTTCACCACCAGCAATTTTTACAAACCTCTACCACGGCATTTCCCCAATACATTGTGCTTATATGGCCACGTGTCTAATGGTTTCCAGTGGTGTTGTTCCCCTGCCGCTTGACTGGGCTGACCCCTCCTGCCACTCCTTAAAGGAAACGGGGCTGCTATGGCTGTCACACTCGGAGAAACCTAGGAGAAGTTTGCTTCGGTCTCCTAGCCACACTGGTGAGACCGGTTCCAAATTGCCTCTGCTCAGTACCAGGGAACGCCCCACGCGAAGGCCTCTCTGGAGCTGCTCAAACTTGTCGCTTTCCCTGGTGGGTGCGGCCACATTCATGCAAATTCATTCCCCAGAGATGGCTGGAATTTCTGTGGGTGTGTGTGTGTCTCAGGGGAGAGAGGGATAATGATCAGTGACGGGCTCTAATTATTGGTCTCCCTCGGAGCCACTGGAAATGGGGTTGCAGGGCAGAACACCCACCAACCAACATACAGATGAGAGAGCACCCCGTCCCCCCCCATCACCTCCCACTTCAGTACACCTGCCCCTCTTCCAAGCACCCCTGGGAGGGCTCAATGCAGGATGTGTAACTCAGTTGTGAACTGTGAGGGAGTCTTGTATATAAATTTTTCAGAGACAACATACTTCTAGGTTAAGTTTGAATACAGAACAGCTACATCACTGTGAGTTACTGCACACCCGTTAGAGAGAATATTTCTGTGAGGAGGCGGTGGAGAGGAGAGGAGAGTATTAAGAGACACAATGGGTTTCTGACTAACACAGTCTTGAAATTAGAGTCATCCTGACTCTTCTCTCCCCTCAGCTCGTAGTCCGGACATGCTCCTGTCCTTTCATACAGACCAGGTGGTCATAGGCAATTGTAAGAAATACTGTATGTCAAGCATGTCAAACTCACGGCCCGTGGGCCACATGCCTCATTTATTCGGCCCATGTTAGCCTTTGAGTTTGACATGCTTGCTGTATGGATTAACATTCATTGTTGGGGTGGTTTTTAGGGGTGGATGAAGCTAAGAAAGAAAACCCCTGAGTTTAAAAAAAAAGGAGAAACCCAATTAAAAACCCTAAGCTGTTTAATTGGGTGGGAATGGGGACAGAAGGAGAGCAGATGGCAAACCTGTGCATTGACGTTCTCACTTCCCATTGGGTAAATGATGTCTCTACTTAATAATGTTTCACTTCTCTTTGTAGCACTAAGCACCACCTGGCATTATGTTATATACAGCGCTTGTTGGTTTATGTTCTGTCTACATGACCATGGGATGTAAGAACTTCTTCTGGTGACTCATTCTGTCCCTAGCACTTAGAGCAATACCAGCTACAGAGTAGCCACTCAATAAATGCTTATCGAATGAATGAAGATGTTTAAAACACTCCCATTACAACAATAACCAAAAGGTGATCAGAAAAAAATATTTTTCATTTGATAATTTGTAGGAGGAAAACATTTTTAAAGATATGCCAAGTTTTTGAATACTTTGCTTCATTCAAAACTTTTCATTATTTAATTAATTCCAGACCTCTATAGAGCAATCCAAAGGAATTGTGCACAACAATACGACCTAAGGGGGCCCTGCCACACAACTCCATGGGCTGCTATTCCACGTTGTCATCTGTGTGAATGGCACTTCTCGAAGTTCATTGCACAGCTTCCCAAACGCAGCAGCCCAGATAGTACTACCAGCCATTTATAAAGTACATGATATTAGCTTTCAGCTCCACCAAGTGTCCTCTTAACCTCTGTGTAAGAGGAGTCAAATTCACAGATAATCAGGGGAAATGGAGACCAGGTTTTAAGAGACTATTTGTCTGTGCTCTGTATTTAAGAATCTCTTTAAGAAATGTCCAGGAGGGTCGCAGCAGAATCAGGTTAGAAGTGGCTGTCCGGGAGACCTGCATGGCCTAGCAAGTCTGAGAAGCAGAAGTAGCCTGCCATGGCGCACAGTGAACGTTCAGTGACATGTGCCATTACTCTACATGCCCTACTGGAATCGAACCTGGGACCCTTTAGTCCACAGGCTGATGCTTTATCCACTGAGCCAAACCGGCCAGGGCTCTATTATTCTTTTATTTCATGGTCAGAATGCTTTCAAGCGCAAACAGCAGAAATGGAATTCAAACCAGCTTAAAAATAAATGTGAATTTATTGACTTAAGATTGGTCTAGCTGCCTGGCCCAGTGGTTGAGTATTGACCCATGAACCAGGAGGTTACCATTCGATTTCCGGTCAGGGCACAGGCCCAGGTTTCAGGCTCGATCCCCAGTAGGGGGTGTGCAGGAGGCAGCTGATCGATGATTCTCTCTCATTATTGATGTTTCTATCACTCTCTCCCTCTCCTTCCTCTCTCTGAAATCAATTTTTAAAAAAAAGATTGGTCTAGCTTTGGGCTGGGCTAGATCCTTGGAATCAAATACTGTTACTAGATCTCTTTCTCTCTGTGTGTCTGTTTTTCCTCCCCCCACCCTCTCCTCCTCTCCTCCCTCTTTCTCTCCCTTCTCCCTGCTCTGCTTCCCTATCTGTGTTGTATACAACTAAAAAGATAAGTGCAAGGCCATTAATCAGGAAATTATAAATTAGTAGTAAAGGGTAATAAGAAATAATCCTGGATATCATGTTTAAAGATGCCAATTTTCTCTAAGTTAATCTTAAGTTTAATTAAATCTCAATAAAAATCCCCCAATAGGATTTCCTTATGAACCTTGAGAAACTTATTCTACAACTAATCCAGAAAAGAAAATGGACAATAGTTAAGAAAAATTTGAATATTAAAAAAATGAGCAAGAATTGTACTGCCAGATAATAAAAGCACTTTTATCCATTTAATAAATACTCCTTACAACCCAGCAATTTCACTTCTGGGTACTTATCTGAAGAAAACAAAAACACTGATTTGAAAAGATATACACACCCCTATATTCATTGCAGAATTATTTAAAATTCTCTAAAATTATTTAAAATAAGATATGGATGCAACCTATTTGTCCATCAGTAGATGAATAGATAAATAAAGTGGTGGTACATATATACAATGGAGTATTACTCAGCAATATAAAGGAATGAAATACTGCCATTTGCAACAACATGGATGAACCTAGAGAGTATTAAGCTAATTGAAATAAGTCAGACAAAGACAAATACCATATGATTCCATTTATATGTGGAATCTAAAAAAAAATAAAACCAACGAACAGAAACAGACTAAGATACAAAGAGCAAACTAATGGTTGCTCTCTTAATTGCTGAAG
This sequence comes from Myotis brandtii, assembly GCF_000412655.1. Lineage (NCBI taxonomy): Eukaryota > Metazoa > Chordata > Mammalia > Chiroptera > Vespertilionidae > Myotis > Myotis brandtii. Next base: position 14,874,122 of record NW_005354291.1, read on the forward strand.
ACTTTAGCACCTGGTTCTTCATTTCCTTTGTACCCCAATCCCAGTCATTATTCTATGTATCTCGGGAATGCACACAGAAACCCATCTCATACACCCTTACCATGCCATAGAGTGTTTGTAAAGCCACCAGACAAGACCCAAGAGGTGCTACCTTGGCAACTAGGAATCGGGTACCTCTACCAAAACCACTTGCCCCTCTCCAGGCCACCTCCCCAAGCTCTTCCCCAGTCACTTTCATCACAATTTTGGCAGCTTCTTTCCACTTCTTATCAGAAATTTAAGAGCAGAGAATTCAATTCAAGTCCCATATTACTAAGCCTTGTTATTTTTGCAAAGTACACATTGTACATTCAGTAGCACACTGCAAAACATTAGCATGAATTATTTAAAAGAAGCTTTCCTTGTCACAATAAATGAGCAAAGCACATTTTGTTCATTGTCTCCTTACGTGTTGTTATTTCTCTTCACAGATTTATTCCTTTGCAACACTAACTAAAATGCAACTACCCACGATGTCATTACTGCAAACTTGCCTGTTCTGCTGCTCATGCACCAATTTCTTAAATGTGACTGAAGCATTTTCTTTCCTTCTTGCTTAAGATTCATTCATTATGCGTTAATGTGTCCTTGTAGGCACAGAGTAGGAAACATCTATAAAACATGTATAATTGGGGTTTTCTTTAAAAAGTAATTCAATTCTTCCCTTTTGCTCTGCTGGTATGAATCAGTAGAAGCTGTGGGGTGCGAAGGGGATGGGAATAAAAACTCCAAAGATACTGAGTCCCCTCTTTGAAAAGGAGACTGAAGACATTCCTGCTTTGCACCTTATTTTATTGATGCGTTTTGTAATTCCAAATGAGAGCAAATTGTCTGTCAAGAGCCAGTGAAATGACTGAGAAGCCTGCCTCAGACAGTGATGAGTTAGATCAGTGATCCATTGGGGTTAACTGTTCTTGGTGTTGGCATAGTCTCATTCAGCTTGAATGTTAATCTCTATCAATATTGAGAAGAGCCCTAACCGGTTTGGCTCAGTGGATAGAGCATCAGCCTGCAGACTGAAGGGTCCCAGGTTTGATTCCGGTCAAGGGCATGTACCTTGGTTGCGGGCACATACCCAGTTGGGAGTGTGCAGGAGGCAGCTGATCGATGTTTCTC
>NW_005354291.1:14875787-14890076 GCF_000412655.1 Myotis brandtii
GAACGCCACAACATCAGCCCAGCATCACGTGTCTCACTCGTTCACTTTTTGATTTGACATACGAGTAATTTGAGTTACGAGCTCCATCACGGAATGAATTAAACTCGTAAGTCAAGGCCCCACTGTACATGCACACATGAGCACACAGACACACACATGCACACACACACACACACACGTGCTTTCCCCAGACTGACATGCCAACAGGTTCATTTTAAAGCCACTTTGTTTTGTCTCAGGTTGTGACAAAGCTGCATGGACAGGAATCAAGAGAGAGCAGGGCCTTAAAATAGAGCCAGGGGATTAGAAACACACACAATAATAGGCAATCATTAAACCTTGGAGCTAAAACAGGCAGCCTCTTTTCTTTTTTTTTTAAAAGTACTTTTTGTTTTGCAATAACTTTTAACTTACAGAAAAGTTGCAAAAACTATAAATAATTTATTTACACTGTCCATCTGGATTCCTCAATTGTTAACATTTTTTGCCATATTATTCCAAATCATTTGAGAGTAGATTGTAAACATGTTGCCCCACTAACCCTATGCCTTTCAGTAAGTCCTAAAAAAACAAGGACAGTTGGCTGAAAAATCAAGTACATCCTCTAATACCAGTAAATCAGCATTTATTGAGCACTACCATCCAACTCACAGACTCTATTCAATATTCCTGATTTTTCCAACAATGTCCCTTACAAATCATCCTTTCCTTCTCATTCCAGAATCCAATCCACAGTCACCGATTGTATTTAATTTTTATGTCTCTATAGCCACTTTCAATTGCTCAGTGTTTCCTTGTTTTTTCTTGACACTTGAAGAGCACAGATGTGTTACTTTGTTGGATGACCTTCAGTTTGTGGTTGGCTGACATTTCCTCAAGATCACATCCAGGGTATTACATTCTGGGCAGGAAGAACACAGAAGCGACGCTGTGTTCTCAGTGGATCACATCGGGGGCCAACCATGTCCATGTGTCCCATTGATCGTGATGTTGACTTTACTGCTTGGTTAAGATGACTAATTATGAAGTATTTTGTACTAATTTATTAATAACTAAAAAGTATTGAAGTGATTACTTTGAAATGAATTAAAAATTTTTGAATCCATGCAAATATCTTGTTTCTCATCAAACTTGTTTGCTGCATCCATTGGTGATTCTTATCTGAAGCATTTATTACTATGATAGCTACCAATTGGTGATTTTTCTAATCTAATTTCTCTACATGTGTGAGCTGGTGTTCTGTTGCAAGGTAGAATTTGCCCTCCTCTCACGACTTGCAGATGAGGCTCTAGCTAAGCCAGCAGTTTGGGTAAATTCCTGGTCAAGACTCTCTCTGGGTCTAGTGGATGTTCAGCAACTTGTTCATGAATGTAGCTAAGGTCTTTTTGTCCCTAACTGGAGGTGCTATTTTCATTTCACTGGGAAACTTTCTGAGGCTTGACCCACTCTATGGGAATGTAGGTCAAAGAAGACCCACGGGAGAATGAGATCTGTTCAGAATCATGACTTTTCTTGCAGTGAATTCATCTGTCCATTAGGACCCAGTAACAGGGCAGCAGTAGCCCCTTCGCAGAGAGAAAAAGTTCTAGTCTCAATGGCCTGAGGTAAATGAGTTCTGGTAGGTTCTTATTGTCAAAGTTTCCAATCATCTGTGAGACTGGTCACAAATGTCTGTAATTCCATGAAGTTTGGAGGCAATGAGAAGTTCCAGTGAAGAGTTTGATTTACTGGTACCTGGATTGCTCCCAAACTTTCTTATTCAAGAGATTCTTATTCAAGATGACCACCCTCTGGTAGCTTGGGACTGTAGCAGATGTCTATGCTAATATCCAAAAAGGACAGTCATTTTTGTTGTTGTTTGTTTTTATATAGTTGGTGGCTGCAGGGTCAGCAATGCATCTTTCATGGGCTGTTGAATGTCTCTTTGGCCTCTATAGCCCCAAGATGATCACTTTAATAGGGCCTTAGATTTTTATCTTTATTCAAGAGCTGTGCTGAGGCAGCTTGAAATGCAGTGTAAGAAGTTTTCTTGATGGATGTCATATAAAAAAGTTTTCTTTATAGATGTCACATTAAGAAATTATTGAATTTCTTTAGGTATGATGATAGTATTAGATAATATATTTTTTAATGTTCTCATTGTTTAGTATACACACTGAAATGTTTATACATAAAATATGATGCCTTGGAGTTATTTTAAAATAACATGGAAGTGGGGAAATGAGGAGGAGGAGGAAGAGGAGGAGGAGGAGGAGGAAGAGGAGGACGAAGAAGAAGAAGAAGAATGCCCTTGACCGGAATCGAACCTGGGACCCTTCAGTCCCAGGCCAACACTCTATCCACTGGACCAAACCGGTTTCGGCTGGGCCTTAGATTTTTATCTTTATTCAAGAGCTGTGCTGAGGCAGCTTGAAATGCAGTATAAGAAGTTTTCTTGATGGATGTCATATAAAAAAGTTTTCTTTATAGATGTCACATTAAGAAATTATTGAATTTCTTTAGGTATGATGATAGTATTAGATAATATATTTTTTAATGTTCTCATTGTTTAGTATACACACTGAAATGTTTATACATAAAATATGATGCCTTGGAGTTATTTTAAAATAACATGGAAGTGGGGAAATGAGGAGGAGGAGGAGGAGGAGGAGGAAGAGGAGGACGAAGAAGAAGAAGAAGAATTTTAAAAAGCTGTGTATCTGTCTCCTTGTGAATACCTTAGAGTAGGGGAGCGCCATAACTGACACAGCTCTATTTGAGAGGTGTCTGTTGCCCACATTAGGATTAATTACACAATTGGATCATGATCATATGTAGTCTCTTAAAGTGCCCTAGAAATTGTCAGTGGTTTACATGAAGTGGCCGTGGGTGTTCGAACTATATCAAAGTTGTACATATTTCCAAACATTTTTAAATGAAAAGGCTCTCGTGTTCTCCTCACTCTGTGCACTTTGCTGTTGATGTGAGAAGACATTTAAAGATGTTTCTGGCATTTTCTTTTTTTTTTTAAATCTGTAAGATGTTGTTAACTATTTGGTTATTGGCTAGAAGTTCTGAGTTATCTATATCTATAGTTTGTAAAAAGAACAAAACAACTGAGACAAGCTCTTGGTGCTTTTTGCTTGGCATCGAGGCTGTGGGCAAGGTGCCTGTGAAGAGTGGACCAGGGACACTGCAGTGGGCATCCATTTAGCTTCAGGTTGTCCTGTTTTTGTTCATAGTGACATAACACTCTGCTATTCTTAGCTCTGGAAAAGGGGAGTCAGCTGGCGTGAGGAGAGTTTGGGTCTTTTTTAGTTAAGTGTGGTAGTTTTAAACTGTTCTTAAACTGTACAATTCTTTATTTTCAGCAAAGGGAAGACTCACTGTATCAATGAAAGTTCAAGAACCTTTTGTACTAAACACAATTTGAAATTTTTTTTTTTACTTTTATATACTTAGAATACCGAAATATTTTTTGAAGTTAAATAAACAGTATTACATTAAAAAATATTAGAAAAAATAGAAAATTTTACCCAAAGCAAGTAAAAGGAAAAGAATAATGAATAGTAAAAATAAATAAAATAGAAAATGGACAATTTAAAAAATCTACGAAAACAAAAGCTGTTTTTTAAAAGAAAGTAACAAAGTTGACAAACTGAGTAACAAAGAAATAAAGAGAGAAAACATAAATTATCCAATGTCAGGACTAAAAAAGGGGGTATTGCTATAAATCCTACAAACATTAAAAGGTAATATAAGAAAAGTTTCAATAATTTTATACTCATAAGTTCAACAATTTAAATAGATGTTTTGTTTTGTACAGTTCATGGATATTAGTGTTCTGAACTAAATTTCTGTATCTTTCTTCTTAGGTTTGTCCATGACCAGTTTTCAGAAAGGATGAAAGTGTCCAAAGTGGATTTCTCCACAGTGTTACCACGCTTCATTTCTCTCTACATCTTTTCCTTTCTGAGTCCAAAAGATTTGTGTGCAGCTGCACAAGTCAGCTGGTCCTGGAAGTTTTTAACTGAACAGGTTTACTACTTGTTACTTCCTAGCTAGAGTTCAAATACAACAGTCATCTGTAATGAGGCTACTGGGGTAACTTTCTTCCCAGAGATAAACAGGGGTATCTGAACCATACCTAACTTATCCTTAAGGAAAAAAATAGGGATAAGTACATTACTTTATTTTGTAAGTAACAGATATACATTATTCTAATAATTTATGTAATTATAATATTTTTTAAGTACTCAATTATTTAGAAAATATTTTACCTTGGCTAAAAATGTCCATTCTTTCCTAAAATTATTTAAGCTTTGGTTTTTATATAATACTAGAGGCCTGATGCACGAAATTTGTGCGGGGGGAGGGGGGGCTCCCTCAGCCTGGCCTGAACCCTTTCCATTCCAGGACCCCTCAGGGAATGTCCGATGGCCAGTTTTGGCCTGATCCCACAGGGATCCGGCCTAAACCAGCTGTATGACATCCCTCTCACAATCTGGGACCACTGGCTCCAAACCACTCACCTGCCTGTCTGCCTGGTTGCCCCTAACTGCCCTCCTCTGCTGGCCTGGTCACCCCTAACTGCCCTCTCTTGCCAGCCTGGTCGCCCCTAACTGCCTCTGCCTCGGCCCTCGCCACCGTGGCTTTGGCCGGAAGGATGTCTGGAAGGATGTCCAGAAGATGTCCGGTCTAATTAGCAAATTAACCTTTTATTAGTATAGACTAGAGGCCTGATGCATGAAATTCGTGCAGGGGGGGGGGTGCTCCCTTAGCCCAGCCTGCGCCCTCTTGCAGTCCGGGAGCCTCGGGATTGATCTCCCTGCAAAGGGAGGCCCCGCCCACCCGCCGTAGTGCCACCCACCAGGTAGCCTGGGCCTCCCTCTTTGGGGTGATCGATTGTGGGGTTCCACAGTGGGCCCCAAAGAGGGAGGCCCTACGGGGTGATGGGGTGATGGCGGGGCCCCCCAACCAATCGCATCACACCCGCCTTGGCTGGCCTGGCGCCAGTGGGTGTCATAGCGTGGTCAGTCCAGGTGGTCGTTCTGCTATTTGGCTGCTTGGTCAATTTGCATATTACAGTTTTATTATTATAGACTAGAGGCCTAGTGCACGAATTCATGCATCAGTGGGGTCCCTCAGCCTGACCTGCGGGATTGGGCTTAAACCGGCTCTCCAACATCCCCTGAGGGGTCCCAGATTGCAAGAGGGTGCAGGCCAGGCCAAGGGACCCCACTGGTGCACGTTCAGGGCTGGCAAGGGATGCGAGAGGTTGGCTAGCCAGGGAGAGACTGTAGGAGGGCTCCAGGGCATATCTGGCCCATCTCACTCAGTCCTGATCGGCTGGACCCCAGCAGCAAGCTAATCTACCAGTTGGAGCATCTGCCCCCTGGTGGTCAGTGCACATCATAGTGAGCGGTTGAGTGGCCTTAGCATATCATTAGCATAGTATGCTTTGATTGGTTGAGTGGCTGACTGAACGACCGGACACTTAGCATATTAGGCTTTTATTATATAGGATTATTTTATCCATGGTAATTCACAATTTCAACTGAGCTCTCTTTGGCTAATATCTGTAAAGAAGTTAAGCCTGCCTCTGACATATTTGTCCCTTCATTTCTTTTTAAAAGGCTTAATAAAATGTGATGGGGACATACTTTAAAAACAAATCAATAACTTACTTCTTGAACCTGTACACACGTACCAGGGTGGCTTATGCGAGATTCTGATCCCAGAGGACACCTCACTGTCTGTGATGGGGCCACATGCAAGAGCCAACTGTGAGCCCTGGATTTATTGCTACAAAAAAGTCCAGGCTTAGTGTTTGCATGGTACATTGTTCTCTTTCTATTTTCAACCTTTCTATGTCCTTATGTTTAAAAAAATATGTCGTATAAACAGAATATGGTGGTGGTGGTTGTTTTTTAACATTTAGCAGTCTTTGACTTTTAGCTGGGATAATTTGGTCTGTTTATATTTATGTAAATACTGATATATTTAGGCCCAACTCTACCATTTTACTATTTATTTTTTGTTTGTTCCATGTGTTTTGTATTTCATTTTTCTCCTTGTCTTCTTTTGGAGTACTTAAATATTTATTTATTTTTATTGTTAATTATGAATTCTTCAGAAGTTCTTTCATGGCTACCCTAGTGATTACAGCGTGCATGCTAGGATTATTTCACCACTTATGAGATAAGGCAAAGAGCTTAGAATCCTTTAACTCCATCCCTCTCGTCCCCCTTGGTTTCTATGCTTTTGTTGTCAGATATTCTAATGCCATCTATAATCTACACTAATAAAAGACAAAGATGCTAATTGACCATACCTTCGCTATGCCCTAAGCCACACCCACCAGCCAATCAGAGTGACTATATACAAATTTACCCAGCCAAGATGGCGGCCTGCAGCCACGGAGCTGGAGCAAGCAGGAGGCTTGGTTGCCTGGGTGATGGAGGAAGCCAAGCTTCCCGCCTGCCATGAGCCAGCTGTGGCCTCCGCTCATGGCAATAAAGTTTCAATTATAGAAGACAAGTAAATCCCAGATACCTGCTTCCAGCCAGCCTCCACTGGGAGCTTGGATGGCTGGGGGTTGTGGCCAGCCTGCAAACTGCCATCAGCCACTCACCCATACTGGCCAGGCACCCCAGCAGGATGCTCCCACCCTGAAGGGGGTGTGGCCAGCCTGAAAACGGCCCTCAGCCCCTCACCCAGGCTGGCCAGGCACCCCAGGGGGGACCCCCACCCTGAAGGGGCTGTGGCCAGCCTGCAAACAGCCATCAGCCCCTCACCCAGGCTGGCCAGGCACCCCAGGGGGGACCCCCACCCTGAAGTGGCTGTGGCCAGGCTGCAAACAGCCATCAGCCAAACAGCCAACATATGTAAAAGATACAAACACTTAAATATATATGTTAACCTCACATGACTTTATTACAATTATTTTTTAATTATTATTTTTCAATTACAGTTACATTCAATATTATTCAGTATCAGTTACAGGTGTATAGCATAGTGGTTAGACAATCATGCACTTTACAGAGTGGCCCCCCTGTAATTCTAGTATCCACCTGGCACCATGCATAGTTATTATTGACTATATTCCTTATACTGTAATTTATATCTCTGTCTATTCTGTAACTACCAATTTGTACTTCTTAATCCCTTAACCTTTTTCACCAACCCCTAACCCCCTTAGTACTATTATTTTATATAGTCAATATATATTTTTTATATAGTCAATATTTATAAGTAACAACATATTTACTTTTTTTGTTGTTGCTCTTCATACCTTCCTACATCTCTGAGTTTCCATTTGGGATCATTTTCCTTCTGAATTTTCTTTAATATTTCATTTCATGCAACATGCTGATGACAAATTCTTTTAGTTTTTATTTTAAAATGTCTCTTTTCACCTTCATAACTAAAGGCTAGTGTCACTGGAAATTTGAACTCTAGGTTGGCAGTTAATTGTTTATAGTATTTGATATTTTTCCATTGTTCTCTGGCTTCTACAACTATTTTTTGAGGAGTAAGAAGTTTTATAGTTGTTCCTTTAAAGGTAATATTTCTATTTTCTCTAGCTGCTATATGTTTTTTTCTCTCTTTTGTTTTGTGTAATTTTATCATAATGTACCTAGAGTTTGTGTATGTGTGCATGTGTGTGTGTTTGTACATTTATCCTGTTTTGTGTTTTGCAGTGATTTTTGAATCTGAGATTTAATGTCCTTTATCCATTTTGCAAAGTTCTCAGATGCTATCTCTTTAGATATTGCTTCTGCCCAATTTTCTCTCTTTTCCTTGTGGGATTCCAATACTTATCTTAGACTGACTCACCATATCCCATAAGTTTCACATTTTCTCATATGTCTTTTCCTTCTGTTTGGCTGTCATTGTTTCAGTCTGGACTTTTCTTCTGGCCTGTCATTTAGTTGACTAATTACCTCTTAAACTGGATTCTAATTTGCTCTTAAACTGGTCCATCGAGTTCTAAATTTTAGTTATATTTTTCAATTCTAGAATGTTGATTTGATTATCTTGCCAAAATTTTCCACCTAGCCATTTCATTTCTTAGACATATTAAGTATAGGTTATTTTTTTTTTTAAAGTTTATATCTGATAATTACAACATCTGGATCTCCTGAGGGTCTCTTTCTATTTACTCAAAGACAAAAGAAGAAATGAACAATTGTCTTTTTGGTGGCTTGCTATTTTTGATTGAATACCACATACTGAGTATAAGTAGTTAATGTGATCATTTGAGTCTCTGGATGATGTTATCTTCCTCCAGAAAGAATTTGCTTTTGGCTCTGGCATTTGGTTTGGTTAGGAATAGATCCCTGAAACCCAATCAGAGAATGAGCTTTTTCAAAGCTAGCTTCAGTCCTGGTGATAGTTTTCCCAATTCCTCATCGTCCTTGCTGAAAAGAATCTCAACTGAAAGCCTGGTGTGGTTACCAGGGTTCCTCCCCTTAGTGGGCCCTAAACTTAAATTTGTTTCCTCTCCTCCCTGTGAGAATGCCTAGAAGTCTTCACAGCTTCTAAGTCTTTCACTCGTGGCTTTCTGCTCAGCTTGTCAGCCTGAACTTCATTTTGGAGCTGTCCGACTCCCTGCTGTGAGAGTGATGCCCCGGATCAGGCTTCTCTGGATTTCCTGCTCCCTGTGTCGGGGCTGCACAGTCCTTATTGCCCTGGTAGCTCTACAATGACTTCAAATAACCGTTGTATAATATTTTGTCAAGATATTTATTTAGATTCACCTGCACGAAATCCGCTGTTTTCATATATCAAAACTGGTTGCATATTGGCAATATCATATGGTTCAATCAAAGTTGTTCTCTGTGGGAGGATTGGTCTGAAACAAACAACTACATCATTGCTAGAAGCAGAAGTCCCAGAATCTTGGGTTAAAGTAACCAAATGCTATGGGGCACTAGATGTGTAGACCGAGATGACTAATACATATATTCATACATAATCAAAGGGTAGTTTTGCTATGGAGAAATGAATGTTTCTTATTTCTCGGCATCAAGATTAGATGGCAAATCAACTGCACTAGAAATCAGAAAGTATTAAAAAATATTATTTGTGTACCTGAAAGCATTATAACTAGGAAACTGACCTTTAAAAAACTCACAACTCATCTTTCTCCGAAGGACTGCATATGGATGCCCAAATGCATCAAGCTGGGATGGTTTCTGCCCTATACGCCCACAGATCATGAGTACGGGGCTTGGAAGCACCATTACATCGCGTGTGTGTGCAACTTAGACTGGCTGACACCTAGGGAAGCCGCTGCTGTCTATGGGACCCTGAATGAACCCAAAACAGACGACGAGGAGCTACAGGAGAGACACAGAGAAAAGTGCCTACGGAAAATAATTTGGGGGGAAATTGCACTGCGTAAGAGTGAGTAGCATTTAAAAACTTCACATCCTAACCAAGTGTTGTAGAAACCAATGGATTTACATACAACTTCCCAGAGGAACAGCATGTGGATGGCATCCTCTGAAGTATGTTCAGAACAAGCTCTTTTTTCTTCACTGTCTATTTCAAGATAATGGATAAGCAAAAGGGATTTCAGATGAATTATATAAGGTCAATTGTCAGCACCTCCATTGCTGTCCTAGTTTTTCTTTTACTTATAAGACCAAAGATAAGGAGAAGAGAGAAGTACAAACACAGGCAAAAGCAAATAAATAGGTTCAGAACAGTGCAGAAGAATTGGGATTGGTGAAAAGGGAGGAGAAATGAAAGGGAATGAAAATAGGAAGAATGGCTTTTTTTTTTTTTTTTTTTTTTTTTTTTTGTGGAAAGGGAGCTGGGACAAGACACACGTTCAGCTAAGCCTTCTGATTTGTGTGTAAAGTTAATTGACAAAGCTGACTCGAGTTCTCCCGTTTTCTTTTTGTCTTTTTACTGAATCGCCCTCTGTGAGATTGTAACAAACGGGAAATTACTTGAAGCCCAGAAGAAGGACAGAAATGGATGGGAAGCCTATAAATTAACTGGCTTCCACAAGAAAAGAGTTGCTTGTTCTCTGAGCTTTGTTTCTTGACCTCAAATGACTGGGAACTTGCAGCCACAGTGCTGACAGGATAAGAAATCCAAACAGAGTCCATGACAGTGGCTATAATGATTGCCGTTTGGAATACTGCCCTGGGACAGCTTTATTTCTGATGCCTTTATCTATGGAGCCTTGGCTGCGAGAAGCGTGCAGTCAACAGCCAAGCCGGCTGCTGTTTGTTTTTCAGAGGAGTTATTCCGAGCCCGACCCCCCTGGGTGAGCGGAACACGCTGCTCTAGATTGTTCAAATCCCGATGCCAACCACGTCTCCCCCAGACTGCGAGGGACCGAGTGGGATTACATGAAGCTTTGGAGAAACAGCTTGTTTTGGCTTCCTTAGAAGATTTGCCCAAGCGGTAAGCAAACCTCCATCTACTGAAGGCTCAGGACCATCCCCTGATACCAGTTCTAGAATAATCTAGCTAACATGCAGGATCTCTCGCCATTATATGGCTCTTAACCTTTGATATAGCAAGAACAGTTGTCTTTTTTTTGTTGTTGTTAATCCTCACCTCAGGATATTTTTCCATTGATTTTTAGAGAGTGGAAGGGAGGGGGAGAGACAGAGAGAAACATTGATACTAGAGAAACACAGCAATTGGTTGCCTCCAGCACACGCCCTGATGGGGGCCGGGGATCGAGCCTGCAACTTAGGTACATGCCTTTGAGTGGATTTGAACCCAGGACCATTCAGTCCGAGGGCCGACACTCTATTCACTGAGCCAAATCAGCTAGGGTAACAGTGGTCTTTAGCATGCTTTCTGAAGAGAGTAATATATAACGATGGTCTTTAGCAAGCTTTCTATAAAAAGGCTGTATGGTAGATATAGTATATTTTCCATATAAAGTTATTGAGCAAAAACATCCTTTTTTGCAGAAGTGTGTTTAGGGCTTAAGCAATACCCAGTGGTAACGTGGGGGTGGGAGTGACTGGAGAGAATGGAGACGTCACTCGGAAAACCGTGAGGCCTGGGTGATCGAGGAAATATAAAATCTCCCTGCTGCCCCTTTTCAAAATGTCATCTTGAACCCCTAAGTAAGCCACTACCTTCATGTTCAGAGCCCCACGAAAGCTAAGCTGCAAGAGAACTTTCTGGCATCCCACAGATGGAGGGAGGGAGGCCTAGAGAGCAGCTTTGGCTCCAACCTGCCCAGGAGACCCACTTGCTTTTGTCCCCAAACTACAGGGAGAAACGGAAGTGCTGAGGCCACTTGCCTTGTATACAATATAACTGATGACCACAGAGAACATATGATCAAAATCAAATTAAGAGAACATGAGCCCTGGCCAGGGTGGCGTAGTTGGTTGGAGCATCATTCCCACACCAAGGGATGGCAGGTTCGATTCCCCGGCGGGGCACATACCTAGGGTTGCCGATTCAACCCCAGACAGGGTGCATGCAATGTTTCTTTCTTTCCCTTCCTCTCTCTAGAAATCAATAAACATTAAAAAAAATTTTTTTTAAAGAGAGAGAAAATGAGAACTTCACTTATTTCCCCTTCCCCCCTACAGAAGTAATGTTTTTGGAAGACATTCCTACCCTTCATTATCGAAGAAAAATTGGCGTGGAGTTTTAAAAAATGATGACAGCCCTTCGCATGCTTTCCAGACACACTTCATATTAATATCATCTCGGATTCCTGCGCATGAGGTATAGGGCTAGAAGGCCAGGCCTTTCCGGAATCAAGTTTTTTCACTGACATTAGAAATTGTATGGCAATCTTTTGGCCACCATGTGTGTGAAAATGATTCATCTAAAAGAAAATTGGTCTGATCTAAGTGGAAATTTACAGGCCCAAAACAGTTTTAAAAATGAGAAGCAGTAAAGATAACCATAAATTAAAATTATTTTTTTAAAAGGCCTAACCTGCCTTGTATTAGTAGGTATCCAATAAATTCTTATTGAATTGAATTTGTTGCACTTAAACCACAAAAGAGCAAGGTTATTACAGATTATTTTAAAACTTCTTTGGAATACCAAGGAATTTAATAATATGTACCCACCATCTCTCAAAAAAAATAATATCAGAAATCCTATTTTGCAATCTATTTAATGAGGGTGTCATTAAATTAAATATGCTCTTTCTATAATGAAGTTACATATTTTGATTTTAATATGAATAAGACAAATAAAGGAAGTATACATATACATTAATACACACACAGGACATATGTAAGTGATAACATTTAGTAGATTATATCCATTGGCCTACTTAAAGTTTTCCAATAAAATTTCTATTTACAACAAAATGTTTGTTTTCAAGATATGAAATCACATCTATCTCTGGGCATCGAGGAGTTGACCTTGGTCATTCACAGTGGCTTACTTAGCATGTCCACATGGAAGCAAGGTCAGAGTTTTGATCTCCACATGGGCCACAGATAGTTTCCCTAATTGTTTAGAAGTGCATCATGCTGTGTGTGCAGAGGATAATTGGTGACAGGGTCTGGGTGAATAAGCAGGTATGAAGTAAGTCCATCCTCCTATTTGTCTTCTCTATAAAAGACTGTCATAATTACTTATTTGATTATCAATATAAAGGGGGGTTAGGTAAAAAATAGGGTCTAACCATGTGGTAATTCTCTATTCTGTTGAACTGTGACCTCCAGAAAGTGGCATGAGGTTTGAGAAAGAAAAATCAATGACTTCAATGACTTTTTGACCTGTCTGCTCCTAATAAAACTTAATCACAATGAAAAGTTTATTCGTTTGTTGAATTCAAGGAACAGTGTTTTAAATTTTTATTTAAATAGAAAATATTTATAATTCAAAAATTCAGCCTGGCCAGTGTGGCCCAGTGGTTGAGCGTTGACCTAGGAACAAAGAGGTCACCATTCGATACCTGGTCAGGGCACATGCCCAGGTTACCTGCTTGATCCCCAGTAGGGGGCTTGCAGGAGCAGCTGATCAATAATTCTCACTCATCGATGTTTCTATCTCTCTATCCCTCTCCCTTCCTCTCTCTCTATTTTTTAAAAATTCATAACTTAGAAGAAAACAAAACCTAAGAGGTCTGTTGCAAAATTGAATGATCTCAATTTTATTATTTTTTAAAAGTTGTATATATGTCTCTGTGTCTGAGTGGAAGAAAATAACTTAATAGAATTTATCTCTGAGTGCTGGAGCTACAAATGTATATAATTTTCTCCTCTTATAATTAGAAAAGAAATAATTTTTTAAAATTCCAGTGAAGGAGAAAGCTTATAGTTCTCTTTCCATAATTTCTGAAAAAAAGTCTTTACAAATCACAGATTACAAATTCATTAAATTCCTTTCATCAGCGATAGTCTAAAGTAATGGGCTTTAGTTCCTACAGCTTCGGTTTTATTTTCTAGATGGTGGTGGACAGTGTTAAGGCAGGTGTCATTTCTGTGGTGTACGAACACAGTGGCATGACCTTGGAGAGCCTGCTGTATCTCACAGATAAAGCCCTGGGTGGGCAAAAGGCACAGAGCATGGGAATATTCAGCGATGGAGATAGCAGGGAAATCAATTTACTCCAAGGTAAGATGGGGTTGGAAAGAACAACCCACTATACACTGGTGTGGTATTTGTCCCAGTCAGTGTATGACCTTCAGAGTACCATTGAAATTCCAATTTGTTAAGAAGGTTGATAATCCAGCTCAGAGCATACAGGCAGGAGTTCTATTCAGGCCTTCCACTGATTTAATGAGGCCCACCCACACTAGGGAATCTGCTTTACTCAGTCTATCTATTCAGATGTTAATGTCACCCCAAATCACCCTCACAAACACACCCAGATTAATGCTTGACCAAATTTCTGGGGAAAGTGACAGGTCAAATTAACCATTACGCCATTAAACAACAACTCCCTTTTCCCCCCTCCTCTGAACCCCTAGGCATTACTATCCAACTTCCTGTTCCTACAAGTGTGACTATTTTAGATATCTCATATAACTAGAATCATACGGTTACTTTTTGTGACTGGCTATTTCATTTAACATAATGTCCTCAAGGTTCACCCATATTATAGCATGTAACACGATTTTCTTCCTTTTTTTTTTAAGGTTGAATAATATTCTACTGTACCTATAACCACATTTGGTTTATTCATTCATTGATGAACACTTGGGTTGCTTCCACCTCTTGGCTATAGTGAATAGTGCTGTTAAGAATATAAGTACGGCCCTAACCGGTTTGGCTCAGTGGTTAGAGCGTTGGCCTGCAGACTGAAGGGTCCCAGGTTCGATTCTGGTCAAGGGCATGTACCTTGGTTGC
>NW_005354291.1:14890326-14915073 GCF_000412655.1 Myotis brandtii
TCTCTCATCAATGTTTCTAACTCTCTATCCCTCTCCCTGCCTCTCTGTAAAAAATCAATAAAATATATTTTTTTAAAAAGAATATAAGTACGCAAATATATCTTAGAGATCCTGTTTTTAATTCCTTTATATATACCCAGAAGTGAAATTGGTGGATATATGGTATTTCAATTTTTAATTTTTTGAAAAAACATTATGCTGTTTTTCATAGTGGCTACACCACTTTACAATCCCATCAACAGTGCACAAGGGTTTGAATTTCTTTACATCCTCACCAACACTTGTTATTTTCTGTGTTTGTTTTTTTTTTCATAGTAGCCATCCTAATGGGTATGAGATAATATCTATTGTGGCTTTGATTTGCATTTCTCTGATGGTGTTGAGCATCTTTTCATATGCTTGTTGATCATTTGTATATCTTCTTTAGAGAAATGTCTATTTAAGCCTTTGCCCATTTTTTAATTTGGTTCTTTGATTTTTTGTTATTGAGTTGTAGGCATTCTTAAATAGTCTGAATATTAACCCCTTATCAGATATATAACTTGCAAATATTTTCTTCCATTTTTTAAGGTACCTTTTACTCTGTTGATTATATCACTTGAACAAAATTTTTCAGTTTGATGAAAGTTAAGCAATTTTAATAATAGCAAATAACCAAGACCTATACATTGGTGTGCACTCATAGCATTCATTATACTTCCAATGGCTATGCCACAAAGGAAAGGATTGGCTGATAGCATTAACTTGTTATGGGCCATCTTTTAAAAACTTTAATGGTAGCCCTATCGGTTTGGCTCACTGGATAGAGCGTTGGCCTGGGGACTGAAGGGTCCCAGGTTCGATTCCGGTCAGGGGCATGTACCTTGGTTTCGGGCACATCCTCAGTAGGGGGTGTGCAGGAGGCAGCTGATCGGTGCTTCTCTCTCATCGATGTTTCTAGCTCTCTATCCCTCTCCCTTCCTCTCTGTAAAAAAGCAATAAAATATATTTTAAAAAAAACTTTAATTGTTACCTTTTTTGGGGGGGAAGGAGATGATAAATGTTTTAGAAATAAACTTAGTTTCTATTCTTCCTCATACTATAACTCGCATCCTCCCTTGCTTATACCTAAAGTAGAATTGTTTTAAGTTTTGCTCACTTGGAATCTTCCATCCCTGTGGGATGAGGGAAGGAGACGGCCAAGGATCCAGCTGGCAGGGATCTCACTAGATGGCAGAGTGAGTCCCGGAATCACCCATCAAACTGCCATCTCTGCGCTGGAACTCAACAACTGGAATAGTTTCACTGAATTGTATTATTAGCAAAAACCAACTGCTTTTGGATCAGTTTCGCCTTATTTTTGGCTTTTCTTGTTTAGTTTACCTGTGCCTGAAGCAAGTTGTGTTCCACATTAGACTTTTATGCCCCCAACAGTAGAGCACAGATGCTATTTGGCGTTTACATTTATGATTAATTACTTGGTGGCTCCTCCCTAAATGGTGGAGAAGTAGCAAGTGCAAGTTTACACTGTGGTAGTTGGTTCACCTCCTATGGAGCAAAAGAGCCCGGTGGGGTTTCCTGATCTCAGCTTTTTTGTTCTCCAGATGAGAAAAGTTTCCAAACTCTGCCTTTTCTTTGTTTTCTTTTATTAAAGCAATAGTAACAATAACAAAAATACCTCAGAAAACTAAAGTTTCCTTCTATATAATTGTGGTGTTTTCTCAAAAGCCTTTGCCTTAAAAACAATAGAATGAAATCTCTTAGTCCAGTCACCTGAAGAGGACCTTTCCTTACGTATTTAGACGTCAGGATTCCCGTGACTGACTTGATTTGCATTACGTTTCTGGGGTTCAGGAATGCAGAGTCTCCAGAACTGGTTCAGAAATGGGTCCAGACACATTCAGTTTAGCTGAGTCATCACACAGATTCCTAGGGAGGGGGCTCCATCTCCTGGAGCATTACTTCTGCTTGGAACAATTTATTTATTTTTAATTATTTTTTTAAATCCTCACCTGAGGATATTTTTCCATTGATTTTTAGAGAGAGTGGAAAAGAGAGGGAGAGACAGAGAGAAATATAGATGTGAGAGAAACACATTGATTGGTTGCCTCCTGCAGGCGTCCCAACCAGAGTCTGGGCCAGGGAGGAGCCTGCAACCAAAGTACGTGCCCTAGACTGAAATTGAACTCAGGACCCTTCGGTCTGCAGGCCAATGCTCTATTCTTTGAGCCAAACTGGCTAGTGCTGAACAATTTATTTTTTGATTGACAACTGTGGGAAACATTTCTACTTTGGAACTTGGTTGTCAAATCCCAGGACTTGACTGGCCATCCATTCTCAACCCTGTTGTGAGCCTGGTAACTCACACCGCTATACAGTGGAGGCAGAAACACAACATCCTAAACACAGTGCACAGTGTCCAATAAATCCAGAATGTGAAGGAGACCGAGGCCACGCTGAAGTCCAGCGGTACCTTTGGTGGCCTTAGCATGGCATGGCGTTGAAGCAGAGGTGCCATATGGATCTTGGTCTTAGGAACAGAGGTTGGCTTTTTGAATTGTGATTCCATTTTCACAAACTGCTGAGAGTTTCTTTCTGTTCACGATAGTGTTACAAATTGATGTGACTTTTTGATTTTTTTTCCTCAGGCTATAAAATTGGTATTAAAAATTTATTGAGGCCTGATGTGAGAGACTTCTGGGAGAAATTAGGAAGCTTCGTGGCCCCTAAAGAAGAAGGGGGTCACGTGGACCTCTTTGTACCACTGGGAGCATCCGGTCAGTTTTGAAAGGTCGTGGTCATGCCTACTTTATGATGATATTTGTGACATACCCTCAGGTCAAATGATTCTGTCACACTTACTCTTTATTTCTTTTTTGCTTTATATATCATATACTTGGGGATTTAGGGGAAATGGGCATTGGGGTTAGTAGTCAGAGTAACTTGTTCCTGTAGAAATAAAGCCACTAGTGACAAGAGCCAGCCAGGAACATTATTTCTATTTCTTCTGGAAAACACAGTAAAATCAGCCTGCACAACACAGAGGAAAGGGCTGACCAGCACGGGGATCTGAGAAAGCTTTCCCTGCTGTTTCTGAACCCGGGATGCGTGAGCCTGAACTTGGTGACAAGGACCTGGACTGGAACCCCACTCAGGCCACTTCAGCTGTGTGGCCTTAGGCAAGTTTGTGAACCTCCATTTCCTCCTATGAGTGTTAGGGTAGTAGCACCTTACCTTATAGGACTTGTGAATACCCAAATAACAAAAACTTCAATTACACAAATACATAATAATATAAATACCTAATATTAGAACACTAGAAACAGTGAAGTGCTTTGTGAAGGTGAGCATGGTTGCTGATATAAGTTTAAGTGCGTACTTATCTAGTATCAAAGTTGATTTCAGTACTTGAAGGGAAATTTTGAAACATTAAATCAAATTCACTTTTAGGTTATCTGTTAAATAAAAGCTCTGCATTCATGGGCACTGGGTTTGTTCCTTTGTTTGTTTGTTTACTAAGCAGAACAGGGGAGAGGGAGTGTGAAATTAAATTTTCTCATACTGTTTCTTATTACCCATTCTTTAGAGAATTGTGTGTTTTTGAAGTTCTTAATTTTCAAGTTTCACTGTCACGCTTCAACCAGGGGAAAGGATAAAAATCAAAGGAGGTGAAGGGGTTTAAAAGAAAATGAAATACAAGTTATTGTACAAAATTTTTTTACAGTTATTACAATTATATAATCTCAACTATGCATAGAATAATCTATGCAGAAATATAGCAAAATATTAACGGAATCTATACATTTTCTTTTATTTGCCTCTATTTTCTGTAATAAACTAGTATTACCTTCTTTTATAATGAGAACAAAGCCAATTTTCTTGTTGCAGTAGAAGGAGAAAAAAAGGATGCAGGAAAGTATAATATTGAAAGGCAGACAACAAAGGCAAAAGAGGAAAAGAACAATAGTTTTGTGACATAAAAACTGTCTCAAGTGAAATTTAATGGCACTCAAACACTAGATTTTCCACCACTATTCTGGGCCCTAAAGCCATCCCTAAACTTCTTGTCAAATGTAATTTCCACTTGGATGAACCCTTAAGACCAGTGGTTCTCAACCTTGGCTGCACATTAGAATTACCTGGGAATCTTTTATAAATCTTAAAAAAATCCTGATTGGGCCTCATCCTCCGGAAATTGTTTCTTTGGTATGGGGTGGGGCCACAACATTAGTAACAAAGAAACAGAATTTCCGGAGGATGAGGCCCAGAAATCAGGATTTAAAAAAGATCCCCAGGTGATTCTAATGTGCAGCCAAGGTTGAGAACCACTGCTTAAGACCCTGGTTCAGTCAGAAGACCCTGGCTTCTCAGCCCAAAAACCTCTTTCCCACCACCTCAGGCAACACTCTTGAGCTTGTCATCCCTGGTAGCTGTGTCACCTGTGATATCTTGGATTTCAAGCATATGTCTCTCTGAGTCCCACTTCCAAGTCATGTACCAAGTATTCCCACTCTTTATCGATTTTTTGCCTGAAGACCTCCAATCCATACTCCCACATTTTCAGTCTCCATCACTATGCTTCTGTGCTTGGTTTCTTCCTTGTTAAACTTGGATTTAATGGTTTATTATTACAGTACTCTCTTGCAAAGACTCTGAACCTCTTTGTCTTTTTCCTGGCGAAATCCCCACCATTTGGCTAAATCCCAGTGCTGGTTAAAACACAGCCATCTGCAAAATCTATGCCTGCCTGCACGGAGACAGCTGAAGACTGTTGGAAAAAGGAACACACCTGTTTGTATAGATCTAACGTTATTTAATGGCATAAATATCAAATGGGATTGCTGCACTGATAAGCAATCCTACCACATTTCCTGGTAAATTCATTCTTCTACTCTTTGAGATGACTATTTATTACATCCCTTCTCCTCCCTAGTCAAGCTTTCCAACAACGCTCTCTCAGCTGTTGACCTCACCTTCGACTTCCCTAAGAAAGCGCCCTAATTTCCCTCCCAACACCAAATCCACCACCTACTTCCCTCTTACCTTCATTCTCTGTCTTCCCTTCTGTTGACGAAGGAAGAAGCACCCCTGTTCATATCAAAGTTTGACTACTCCACTTAGACTCTGTATCCCACCGCCTTTCACCTTCTGACTTCACTTCCATGCTTCAATCTTCTTGTGTAGCCTCAATCCTCTGTCTTTATTGGATCATTCATATCAAATCAGGAACACCTGTAGTAGCTCTGTCCTTAAAAAAAGGAAGGAGAGATCATTAACTTTTCCTCACCACGTTTTGAATCGACTATACCAGTGGTTCTCACACTTTAGTGTGTTTTTTAACCATTTAAAGGTCTTGTTAAAATACACATTGCTGGGCCCCACCCTAGTGTGTCTGATTCAGTAAGTCTGGGATGGGGCCTGAGAATTTTCATTTCTAACACGTTCCCAAGATGCTGCTGCTGCTGCTGCTGATCCAAGGGCCACACTTTGAGAACCATTGTTCTATGCTGACTGCCTCTACCTTCCTCACCTGTCATTCGCTCCTCAAGCTCCTACAAGTCGTCTATCTCTACTGAAATTGCTTTCGAAAGAAAATAAACAACTTCCACGTGCCCAAATCCAGTGGTCCCTTCTCCATCCTCACTTTGCTTTGACTTCTCAGCAGCACTTGATGCAGATGGACACTCCTGAAACTCTCCTTCTTCTCTTGATTTCCCTAATACCACGCTCTCCTTGTTGTCCCCCTGCCTCAGCCGCAGCTTCTCATTCTCCTCTGTTGGCTTCTCCTCCTCAGCAAGACCTTTAAATGTGCCCAGGGCTAGATCTGGGCTCTCCTTTTCCATGACTACACCTGTTTCCTAGGCAGTCTCATCTATTCCTAAGACTCTGAATTCAGTATATATGCTGGACACTCCCAAATTTATGCTTCCAGCTCTGATATCTCTGAGCTGCAGACTCATATCTAGCTCCCACTTGACATCTTCATAGTGTGCATTTCTGCTAGCTTCTAAAGTTAACACAAACTCCTGGTTGCCTCTTCAGCACCAGACCTCCTCCTCCCCAGGATTCCTCAGTTAAGATGTTGTCACTCTCCCAGTTACTTCATAAGCCAAACACCTAAAATTCATCTTTTGGGAGCATTGTTAAAATTTTAAAACAGCTTTATTAAGGTATAATTGACATACAATATTTAAATGTACAATTAGATAAATTTTGACATGTGTAATATACCCTGTAAAACCATAAAGCAATAAAGATAATGAGCATACTTCAATCTACACAGGTTACTGAAGGAGTGAAATTAATGCCATGCTAAACTTTGACCATTGTATCCATTCTGTGTTTAACAGTTTTAAATCTGCCCCTTTACAATGATACTTCTCCCTGGTGTCACGCTATTTTAAAAAATACATGCAGGCTTTCTGTCTGTGGCCTGAGTATTCCAGATTGAAAATAAGCCCCAGGTCAGACCTCATGCCCTCTTTTCCACCCTGTTGTGCAGTCCTCAGAAATGAAGTGTTTGGACTTCAGCTCTCAGGGGTGAACTGTGACATGCTGATAAACTATTCCACGAGGGATCTGAATTGAGAACAAGAACTGCTATGGCTTTTCCTGGCCAGCTCATTAGTGCTCTTCAGTAACACTTAACTGTTCCCTGGCAAAACCTGTGAGTAAACTAATGAAAGTGTTTTTGTGCAGAGGCAGGAATAGAAGTTCTTTCCCAGCTGTCTCAACTAACCGGCACGCTCTTCACTGCCCCCGCTGGGATTGCAACTGGCTCTTACCAACACAGTAAGTGTATATGGGGCTGACCATCGTGCCCACGCACTAACTCGGGGATCACCAAAGATGAAGCACCGCTGAAGGATACTGGTTCTGGCTGACGCCAGCAACTGTCTTGCATTCCTTCTCTGAAACTGTCATTTCCCAGCACTCAGTCATTTGCTTAGAAGGGGATTATTTTTTGCAAATATTTGCTTCAAGCCATCATTTGTAAAACTCAGTTGAAAACATCATCTTTAACAGTTAAACAAACATGTTTAGTTGCTGATCTAGAGAAATAATAAGTACAAAGAATAGTTTTTTAGTAAATATAATTAATATGGTTTCATTTGGATAAATGAACAAAGAGACGATTAAGAAGAGGCTTGCTCAGGTTCCATTGGTGTTACATTATCTGAGAGGAAAAACAGTCAATGATATTATACACACAAAAATGTGTGTGTAATATCCCTTTAGATATGAAAGCTGAAGATATTGGATCAAAACATAACATTGGCTGACCAACAGGAGAACCAAATTTCTTTGTTTGCTCATCATTCTCCCCTTTAAAACTCCCAGCCTCTTATCAAAGAAGGTTTGGGGTGATGCAGAAACTATATATAAAGCATTTGTTCTCTGGTCTCAAATGCCAGGGGCCTTTGAAGACGGGAAAGCTGCCATGATTGGGGAACTTGTACGGGAAATGATGTAACAGAGAGCACATTGACTTAATAGAGTTTTGTAACAGAAGTCACTTGTTAGCTGTAGTTTATATTATGATAACATATTTGGCCCCGTGGAGAGAGGAATCCCCCTAGCAGAGCAGAGCAGGGTGCAGACACTGTCGTTTACAGAACAAGTTTTCTTCTTTTCTGCTCCTCTGTCTCCTTTTCCTCCTGTTCATCCTCTTTCCCCTACTCTTCCTATTCCCGTCTAGAAGAACTGTTATATAGATTTTTCACATGTTTAGCAATAAACATAATGGGAGGAGAGTCAAACAAGTCTATTCAGGAAAGAAAATCAAATTTAACACGGCACTGTGTCTTTCAGTAACTGGTTTTCAAGGAGAGAAACTTGCATAAGCACCCACTAGAGTCGTGTAGAGAGATAAATAGAGAGATACCAGCTTGTAAGAAAGATACAGGGTTGGCTATGACACGGAGGACTTTGGATGGCATGATGGGGAAGCCAGGCAGAGTGGATTTCCCTGTATTTTCATTTTGAGGATATAAATATAAAACAGTATATTCTTATTCAGATGCCTACTTCACTTCTTGATGCACAAATCCAGCAGCTATTTAATTTTTAATGTCAAACATAATGACAACCTTATCTATCAAAGAATAGATAGGCATTTGCTATTATTCATTGTAGTCTTTTTGAGTTTCTAATTTTATCTCTGAAAGCAGACTATCTTAGTTTTGTAATGAGAAAGGATAATAAGCTTGATATAAATACAGTTATAAACAAGAAGTAGAATTGTTTCACCCAAGCTTATGTCTGCAATAATAAAAGGAGAAAATAATGTCAGTTCTTAGTGACTGGCTGGGACAACAGCAGGAAAGGGCGCCCCCCTCCATCTACTTCAGCGAATCAAAGCTGCAGACGTGGTCCAGCCTCATGGACTTCCTGGAAGACACCTTGATATCAGTGCGGAAACAGTTCAGACCTCTCTTCAAGGAGTTGCAGAAGAACGCCAGTGGCAGGATAATAGGTGAGAGCTCTTGCTACTCCTGTTGCAGATGTTTAGTTGACTCCTAAACATCTTCAGTACTACTTTATTCCGTTTGTTTTTCATATCTTCCTTCAAATATAACAAATATACACTAAGAATAAATATTAAATATTATTTACTAAGTATTAAATAGTATTAAATAAACATTAAGTATTATTTAACAAACATTAAATATTCTTTAATAAACATTAATAAACATTAAACCTTACTTAATAAATATTAAATATAAAGATGAATAGTTATAGTCATCTTCAAAATGCTGAAGCTAGTTCCTGGTTTCAGATTTTACCATCTTAATCCTGTGTCAGTCAATTATTTACCTAGACAAAATTTGCTATTTGCTCAGCCATCGAACTCTGTCCTTTCCTCATTGCAATTTGCTCTCAAAGCTAAGCAACTCTTAAACCATAGCACCCATTACTTAAATTGTTCTGCAATTGTGTTCTATTTATTTTTTACTTAAAATATATAACTGGGTGATGGATTCCATGGCCTTCTGTGGAACCTGTTGGGCATTATTGAACCTCTCATTTATGTCCCATATCCATGATCAAATTATCACAATAGAGGCTTTTGGAAACAATGTCCTATGTCAACTGGATCTTCACCTAAATCAGCGGTTCTCAACCTGTGGGTCGTGACCCCTTTGGCGGTCGAATGACCCTTTCACAGGGGTCACCTAAGACCATCCTGCATATCAGATATTTACATTACGATTCATAACACTAGCAACATTACAGTTATGAAGTAGAAATGAAAATAATTTTATGGTTGGGTCACAACATGAGGAACTGTATTTAAAGGCCAGAAGGTTGAGAACCACTGACCTAAATCAATACATTCTTTAAATAACTTTTTTAAAAAAAAATTTTCTTATTGATTTCAGAGAGGAAGGGAGAGGGAGAGAGAGAAACATCAATGATGAGAATCATGTATTGGCTGCTTCCTGCACACCCCCTACGAGGGGATCAAGCCCACAACCTGGGCATGTGCCCTGACCGGGAATTGAACCGTGATCTCCTGGTTCATAGGTCGATGCTCAACCACTGAGAAACACCGGCCGGGCAAAATCATTCCATTGTCAAAAGTACTTTTTTATCATATGGGTAAATGAATTTTCTCTCCATCTTTACCTATTCGGCTTTCCCTAACTCTTCCCATCTAACTAAATAAAACACCCTATAAATCAAGTCTTTAGATATCTATATCCTTATTTTCTTCCTTCCCTTCCCTAGCACTCCTTCTTATTTAACATCTATTTATACAGTTACTGTCTATGCAAGAGCAGGAAACACAAGTAAGTATGCAGATATTTTCTGTCAATATATAACATATTGTCAGTATATATCTTTACATAAATGCCTCTAAAACAGGGATTTGTCTTCTTGGTTTTAACTCTACCACATTTAGTAGATGTTCAACCAGTATTTTCAAATAGTTATTAGATAATAAATAGGGAGAAATTATTTTTCCTGGTATTTCCTTGATATAAAAACTATACATAAAAGTAGAAAGATGATCTCTTTAAAGATAGAAGTATTTCTTGATGATATATGTAAGCATAAGAAGTAGAATAGAAGATAATTCTTTTCATATAAATTCAAGTTGTCTAAAACATTTTTAAATGTAAAAGGTATCTGTGTATGTATGTTAGTATATTATTTTCTGTGTGCTTGAAATCTTTATGTATTTGAGTGCAAAGATAAAGGGGAGTGTGGAGGAATCTTTGGTGGGATTGCGATTCTACAATTTAAACTTATTCCTGGCTGGTGTAGCTCAGTGGTTGAGTGTTGACTTATGAATCAGGAGGACACAGTTCAATTTCAGGTCAGGGCACATGCCTGGGTTGCAGGCTTGTTCCCCAGTGGGGCGCCCTTGGAAGGCAGGCAATCAATGATTCTCTCTCACATTGATGTTTTTATCTCTTTCTTCCTCTTCCTTTCTCTCTGAAATCAATAAAAAAATTTTTTAAACTTAAAAGTTTCATTTTCATGTGTTCTGTCCTTACTGTTCAATTTATAGATTTTATTCAAGATCAGCTTTGTCAGGGTGGGCACTTTTTATAAGCTGCACATTTAGTTGCTATTACTTGTTTTATATTTTATCATGGAAGATAATCCTCATGGTATAATAGAATTTTAATTTTTATTCTTTGCATTTTTATCCACTAAAAAGCAACTGTGAGGACTGAGCTGTGTTCTTCTTGATCACATCTCTTACATAAATTAATTACAGTGCATATGGCTTTATATTTACAGGACAGTTTATGTCTGACACCATGAGTGTGACTAACATTCTGAATAACCAAGAAATTGCACAAGCTCTGGCAGATGGATTGGCAGCACTTTCAAAAGAAAATCCTGTAAGTATTTTTTTTAAAGAAAGCACACTACAAAAACCCTAACACTTAAATAAATTTGTAGTTTGTGTTTATTTATTGTTTAATTTGTATATCCATCCAGGGGCGCAATTCCTTAGAGAAATTACATCCGTTTGTAAAAAGAGCTACTGAGAGATTCTGGGCCCAAGATCTATTAGGTACACAAAATAGGCAAATAGTAAAATCTAGGTTATTTAAAAGTTGACTCCGTGGTGCACTGTTATCTGTCTTGTGATTAATTTCAGTCAGAAGTGACTTATTTAAACACACGAGTGGCTTTATATTTCACATAAACATTATTCAATAGTTAAATTAAGCGTATGAAAGGGTAAAAAGGGTAGATGAGAAGAAGGAAAGCGAACACAAAAGAACAGATCTTCCGAGCAACTGGAAAGTGCAGTAAGCAGCCTGGCTGGGGAAGTGGAGAACAGGATGGGGACTAGGGATGACATTAACACACCGGATGCTCCTTCAATATATAACATATTGTCAGGTCTTTAGTTTTCAAAGGAGAGATTCTCAAATCCTTCTCTTCCACTGAGGTAATTCAACTTTGTGGGTAGACTTAACGTTGTCTTTGCATATGTTTTCCTTATCTCTCATGTGTGTTTTGGTTTCACCTTGGCTTCCTGGGTAGCCACCAGGTGTCCCCAGGGTTAGCTGTCCAGTGTGGAGTCCAAGAGGCTGCAGGTGGCCATGATTTGCCTCTGCATTCTCAGCTGCCAACACTAGCCAACCCAGGGGCAGCCCAGTGCTGAAGGCCCTGGTGAGCTTTGCCGATAAAATGATCAGGGAAATTCACAGGGATAACCCCGAGACTTTGAGAGATCCTGCACTGTCTCCCGAAATATCAACGATTTACTAAATGCGTTTGGTGTAGGTTCAGTGTACTTACTGCCACCTCATTATTTAAAAGTAACCTGGTATGATATACTTTCGATGGTGCTCAAACTATAGCCTGAGAGGGAACCAAATTTGAGTGTTTTTCCCAGTAATTCAGCTGCTGTAGCCCCTCTCTCAAGCCTTCTTTCTCCTGAAAGACAAGATCCCCCCTGTCCCCTTCCTCATCTGGCCAAGAGGCCGGTAGGGGCCACTTTGGTTCTGACGATATTGAGACCCATACCATGAGGCCTTGGCAACCGAATTGAATGGTGACAGTCGGTTGAGAACCAACAGTATACATGGTAATTGGAATATGTGATGAAGTCAGAAGTCCCATTTACTGACTCTACGTGAACAGTCATTACTTTGTTTTCTGAACTTATACATTAAAAAAACTGAAAACTCTACCAGAAAAAAATCTGTCCTCTTTTCTACTGCACTTTTGTTGACCTATATTTCCAATGAATGCTTTAAATATGAATTTTTGGGGTTGGGGGTGTGGATTTTTCAGGACAAACCTCTGGAATTTTTGTCATATTTTCTGTTGAAGAAATGTAGTGAAAAGAGCAAAGATTTGGAAGAAAATGTTATTCTGACAAAATCTGACCCAAAGGCAACATTCAATTTATACATGAAGGTAAAGTTATTGCTGCATTTTTATGCCATTGCTTCGCTGTAGAGTTAGACACATGTGCTTGAGAAATTCATAGACAATAATGATAATTATTGTCTTCCAACTGGTCATTTCCTCTAAGAACTTTATTTTCTTGAAAAGGTATTTGTAGGATCATGAGTGACATTAAAGCCACTTACAAGCATCAGCTGCACCACATTGACTAGAACAGTGGTCGGCAAACTGCGGCTTGCGAGCCACATGTGGCTCTTTGGCCCCTTGAGTATGGCTCTTCCACAAAATACGTGCGGGCTCGCATGTACAGTGTGATTGAAACTTCGTGGCCCATGCGAAGAAGTCGGTATTTTGTGGAAGAGCCACACTCAAGGGGCCCAAGAGCCGCCTGTGGCTCGCGAGCCGCAGTTTACCAACCACTGGACTAGAATATACTCTGGGTCATGGAGGAAAAGTCGGACATTTGCATTTTGCCTCTTTTTCAGTTGAGTCCCGAGATAACATAAAGTTGTTTTGTTTTTGTTTTTCATTTGCAGCCCAGGACAGTTTGTGTGTGTGTGTGTGTGTGTGTGTGTGTGTGTGTGAGAAACTAAGAATTATTTTTCTTTTCTTAGTTGAGATTCAATTTCATAACAGAAAAGTGGGTTTGAAGCTAGTACTTCTGGCAAAAAGTAATCATTCCGCCAGTACTGTATTCAGAACCCATACTTTCTTAAGTGAAATAATCAGGATTCAGAAAACACGGAAAATTGCATTGTCAGAGAGCCGATTTCTATAAAAATGTCATTTTAGAACCATTTTATGCCCATAGAAAATCATCTACCTGTCTTGCATGATCACAGGCTTGGGTACCAGCCCCAACACACCCCCCCTCCCCCCATGGAGCCTGGTAATGGGTGTAGACTTCTGGCATCTTAATAAAAGTCAGGTACCCTGTGTGCCTTTGACTGCCAGGAGCAGAGCTGAGGCAGAGGCCTACCTGGACCACGTGGGACCCCCTGCCTGTGAGGAGCTTCTGAGCAGCAGTCTCACTCCCCCAGCTCCCGGGGAAAAGGGAGCTGCCCAGAATTTACTTTCTCAAGCGTAATGCAGTGCAAAGGAAGCTAAAGGGTTTTTTATTCTTCACATAACATTTGCTTTAAGAGAGGCATCGATTTTGTCTGGTGCTGGTTCACTGACGCAGAACACCGTAGTTAGGGCTGAAGGCAGGGCCACAGAGCCTCCTGTGGGCACAGCACCAACTCCGTGTAATCAAATCTGCATTGAATCCTCAGGAAAGAAATGTTCTGGAAGACAATCCTCAGGACACAAAACCAAATCTTGGCAAAAATGATCCAAATGTTGAGGTGCTGGTTCAGCTGGTAAGCCAATTATTACGTAATAAAAATTTTCCACTTGTTTTTCTCCTGAGGCGCCCCCCGCCCCCCAAAAAAACCCAAACAAACCCCTACAACAACAACACCCAACCACTTTCGCCTTTATTCTGGTTAGTTCTTTTTTTTCTTGAAAGTTTCAAGAACAAAGTAAAAATATTTAAAGGGAGGAAAAACTCCCAAATGTAATTGGGGGAATCCAGTCAGTAGCTTTTTCTTTTCTTTTATTTGTTTGTTTGTTAGTGAGAGAGAAACGTTGATGTGAGAGATACACATTGATTGGTTGCCTCCCACACAGGTCCCAGGACTGGGGAACGAGCCTGCAACTGAGGTATGTGCCCTTGACCGGAATCGAACCTGGGACCCTTCAGTCCCTGGGCCAATGCTCTATCCATTGAGCCAAACCAGTTAGGGCAGTAGCTTTTTCTTTTGAATATTTCCTGGTCTGAAATGAAGTTGAGTTGAGGAGATGGAGGTATCACATCTTGGGAGCAAAAGCCACCTCTGCTACTCCATGCTTTTCTAACTAACATGACACGAGGACGGCAGTTAAAGGAACGGTGCAGGCACAAAGTTTTACAGTCTATCCGATCCACCAATTCACGGTCTGACTTCAAACGCTGAGTAGAACCAGTATAGCGTTTAGGGCTCCGTCTCTCAGGCTAGAACGGTAGGGCTCAGTACAGCAGAGCCTTGGTCCGTCCTGCCCCAGTACACAGCTGTGCGTGCTGTTTTGCTTTTCTTCAACACATATCCACATTTATCATCATATTTCATTCTCGAGATCCTCTAACATAGATATTAGTAACCACATTTTTGTAGATGAGGAACTGAAGTTAGAAGACTTAAATGACTCCTCTAAGGTTAAATAATTGGCAGACATTTGCCAACCATATCCCAAGGACAGAGGAAGAGAATAAACCTCATTTTGGTACATGAGCATAAAGCTGCTGAATATTCTATTAAGATCCTCCCCTAAATACCCAGCCTTTAAAACCTTCCAAAACAAAGGTCCCTGCGCATGCTCTCCCTCCCAGGATCACACCCACGTCCCCCTGCCCCCCAACCTTCTTTCCCCACAGGCACGCATCTCCTAAACTCTCAGGGACCCCTGAGGCTTGCAACCAGGACAGCAAAGGGAAGCAGCATTTCATCCCGGGAAACCCCCTGAGCCTGTCCCCAAGGCCCCTTTCCCTCTGACTTCTTTGTGGCCAAAGCAGCCCAGCTGAGGCACCTTTCTCCGGCCCTTTCTGGTTGCACTGTCCCCAGCTTTAACAAACGTCCTCTAAAATTAAAAAACAACAACAGCTGGCAGGAAGAAACTTGAATCCCATGGCCCTGACCTCAGCCCCGAGGCTGTTTTTCAGCCGACAACACCTGGGTGGGTACACCTACTGCAGTGCAGACCAGCCCTCACTGGCTGGGTGTCAGAGAGTATGACTGGGAAATAAATACCTGACAACAGTCTTAAGACAACAAAAAGTTTGATAACTGAAACCTTAAGTCAAAATCATTATAAATGTTGGATGGCCCCAATGAATAAAAAATATGCAAATACACATAAAAATATAATATGGGCTGCAAGCCAATCCTCAAGTTGGAAGCAGTTGTATTTTTTAAACTCATTAGATATATCTAAATAGGCATTATATACAGACCATGTGTTTGAAAGATAAAATTAACATAGAACTGTGTGTTTATAGTATTACAAACAGAGCGTTTTCTAATTTTTCTCTTAAGTTACTTTTCCATTTTAATTTTAGTTCATAAACTTCTGGTTGACTTGTTTTGAGTGAACATCGTGTGACACTAGGCTTTACTCCTGTCATTTTATTTGGGGCTTGGGGTATACTAAGGGCTGGAGGGGAAAGAGGAAATTGTGTTCTAAGAGTATTAATAGTTCTAGGCTCAAATACAAGCCCACTAAATTTTTAAAATTTAAATATTATAATTGTTTTCTTTTGTAAAGGCGCTGCTCATTTTACAACTATTTCAAACGGGCCAGATTCGGCCTGCGGGCCGTAGTTTGCCCACGGCTGTTCTAGGCTCAAATACAAGCCCACTAAATTTTTAAAATTTAAATATTATAATTGTTTTCTTTTGTAAAGGTGCTGCTCATTTTACAACTTTTGAAAAGTACAGATAAAAGGAAAAGAATTACTTATTCCCAGGAATGAAAACTAATTTCTCCAAATATAAACATAGCACACATAATAATAGGGTGTGGAGTTTCTTTACACCAGTGTATGACTTTTCCCTCTGCATTAAGAAAAGAAAACAAGACTTTGAAATACAGGAAACAGGACATTTGGCAACCTAGCTACCCAGGGAAGATGGGTTCACAGTTCCCAAGTTAGGTGCTTTTCCCTAAATACTGAAAGAAGAGCATGAGTTTCCATATTTCATAACATGCCCATGGGAAGCAAATTACTTGATAATGAGAGAGCTAGCTCATTTCAGTTCTCCTGTCTGCAGGATAATCAATAAAACACTACTGGGGGAAAGCACACACAAATAAGAGTGGGCAACCCAAAGGCCTCCTCACCAAGCACGAAGGCAGGACACTGTCTTCTCATCACTGTACAGCCAGCAGCTAGCACAGGACACAGCATGTATTCAAAGGACAGATTGAGAAAAGTAAAGTCTCAATCTGCCCTCTCAGGATCCAAGAGTAAAGTCCCATCTCTACCACAGCATCACACTGGCCCGGTGGGAGGAGCTATTTGGCGATCCTAGGGACAAGCGATGTTCAGCGAGGTCCTCCATAGTCCCCTATAAAGATTCCCTTCAATCCTGCATGTCACAGACCAGCCAGGGCCATCTCAGAGTGACTGCCCGACTGCTAGTACTCCCATTGTTCTGTCTCCTTCCACTTTCAGGCTTTTGGGGGGCTGTAAGCCTGGAAAGAATCACTATGCTTTCTGAGTTCTTAATGCTTTTCTACAGGAGAGAAAGCTCCAGATGGACTGGGCCGCAAAGCGAACTAGAGTTGCCGGGGAACTCTTACAGAGTGAGAGAAAATACGTGCAGATGCTGGAAATTGTGAGAGATGTTTATGTTGCACCACTAAGAGCAGCGCTGTCCTCAAACAGAGCAATTCTGAGTGCTGCAAACCTCCAGATCATTTTCTCTGATATCCTGCAGGTTTTAAGTCTCAACAGGTAATTCCTGAATACGTATTTTCTGAAATACTCACTGTGCAGTGGGAGGAACCCACACTTACCTGACCGAGGCTCAGGCAGTCTCTGCCTCTCCTGGGGACCCTGATTATTGCACAGAAGAAAGAATTTTTGCCACTGGGCTGCAACCAGTAGTGATGATCCCTGATCCCTGCCTCAGTTCAAACCCCTGGTACTAGGAGTGGAGGTCAGTGCCAGGCGGTTTTGTAGTCAACATATTGCTCATGCAAAAGACAAGACAGTATGTTTAGTTGAGCAATGGGAAAGAAACCGAAGGATTTGAAGGGACTAAGTTACTAGGATATTTTGCTTGGAGAACCCATGGTCAGCTTAATAACAGTAGATGTTTTGAGAATGTCATAGGACACAGAGGAAGTGATCATTTGATCTGTGGTAAAGACAAACTAAGCTTGTGGCTCTCTGCCAGTAACCTTCCAGAAGAAGCATGTCAAACTCAAAGGCTAACACGGGTCAAATAAACAAGGTTTAAGTCTATGTGGGTCGAAAAAAAACAAAAGCTTCAATTTTCATAGAAATGTAGGTTTATTTCAATAGAGACATGCTGAATACAAAGGGCTGAAATAAATGAGTAACTGTTAACATAAAATAATAGAACATTTTAATAAAAATTAATCTTTTTTCTTAAACATTAACTTACCAGAACTGAATAACTGCACAAATTAATAAGCGTAACGCAAATAAGCCTATTTTTCTTGTTCTCCAAAAGCAAAGTATTTCCTGTTGCGCACACCAAACAAGTCAGTCCAAGACTAATGACTTGGCCAGCGGCTGCTAAAATATTTGCTGCTAGTATTAGTGGAGAGAAATGGTGTGCCTGCGCGTAAGGCGCGTAAGGGAAATGAATGCAACACGATTATAGTAATCAGTCATTAGCAAACATTGTAGTTTGTTATTAATAATTATGTATAACAGGATATTGTAAAAATTAAGCTAGGAAATTTTTATTAAACCATTTCTTACATACTGTTATATTGGCTGGGCCGCGAGTTTGACATGCTTGTTCCAGATGACTGGGAACAAGTTCCTTACCTTCCCTGGGCACAACTCCTACAAAATAAAGAGGTTGAACGGGGCCTGTTCTGTTTTCAAGGCCTGTGATGGCTGAATGAAGGACAACCTTAGATCCACAGGGAAATGGCCTGAGGGAAGATTATGGCCATTTAAAATGAATTGAGCACTCTGCTCTGGGGACTGTAAGAAACCTTCCTTGCCTGCCTGGCCGTGTGGGAATGGGAGAGTCAGGGGCAGCCTATGGAGGCCAGCGTGGGGTTCAGCCTCAAGGGATTAAGGTGAGGAGGTGGGATTCCCCCACAGTCAGCCTAGTTCCTCCCTTCCCAGCTCCTCCTGTCCTGTCGAATCTGTACGGCTCTGTATTAGCACAAAAGTATGTGACAAAAGCCCAACCATAAAATGACTAGGCTGAAGCAAGCAGCAAACTGATTCATTTGTTAAGTTTATAGGTTATCACTGGCCAATATTTCATGGCCATGCTTTTCCCGTCTTGCAGGCAGTTTCTAGATAACCTGAGAGACAGACTACAGGAATGGGGCCCAGCTCACTGTGTGGGAGAAATATTCTTAAAGTTTGGAAGCCAGCTGAACACATACACCAATTTCTTCAACAATTACCCTGTTGTTCTGAAAACCATTGAGAAGGTAAATGATTGAGTTACCATCCAGGCATTTATGAGACCTGAACTTGAAAGGAAGTGCTGTGTGCAATCCAAAGAACTAAGACTAATAGGGCTTGGCTTCCAGACCCAGGCCTCCAGTTTACTGTGTTCGCTGAGGACGGGGACCTGACATTTAATTTTGTGTCATGAGGGGCTAGCACAGTGCTTGACAAAGCAGGGCCCAGAAACTGGTTGTTGGACTGAACTAATCCTCATGCAAATTGCCAGACTTCCATTAGCTGCAGGTACCCTGTGGGTCACTTACAGGCAAGTGTTTAACTGTTAGATACAGTGGAGCCCGTGAGCTCCAATCCCACTCTGCCCCCACAGACCTGTGTGACCTTGACAAAGGTGGCTGTCTTATAAAGAAAAGAAATTAATTGTCCATGTTTCTTGGGGTAAGGCTACTCAATTTGTGAAATTTCACTATGCATAAGGAATTTCTTTGTTGTACATTTCTCAGAAAGTCCATTGTGACTTGTGCCATCTGTAGTTGAGCAGGAATATTCGCTTCCCTCTGCATCCCTTGCTGTTCTGGTTGGGATCTCTTCTAACGGCAGTAAGAGCTCTTTCTTCCCTCCTCAATTTGTATCAGAAGTGTAGCCGTACCTTGCGACTTGGGGCACACTTCTGCCAGTGGCCGCTTTGGCTGTGTCCCCCTGGTTGCACGGAGCCCCCCGGGGCCATGTCCTGACCTTGAGCACCTCCCTTTATGGTACACCTTCACCCTGCCCAGAGAGTTTAACACTGCTAGACATACTAATTATGTACTGGATGAAAATTGCACGAATAAGGCAATTTCATAGAACTGACCATGAGGACAAGAATTGGAGTAAAGTGTGACATATTATCAGAAACAGATTGGTGCCAAATTTTTTATAGTTGTGGATAATAATGATATCTGGTTCACTAAAATAGGGTGTGCATTTAAATACTCAATAACTGTTAGCTATTACTCTTATTGAAATCAGTCAGTATTTATTTGATTTCTAGGAATTAGCAATTCTGGCATCTTTTAGGCATGTCCCCACTGAGAAAAATGGGTACTTCCTGGGCACTTTGCTGGTGATGAATGAATACACTTTAAAGCAGATGTTAAATACAATGGAACACCTTTATAATGATTAGCAGCAGGTATTATAGGTGAATACCATCAATTGTCTTTTACTACAAGGAAATAACACTTACTGTGCAACAGGCATGTTGTGGACAGGATTTATTTTTCCTTCACAAGTGTTAGGTATGATATCCATGAGGAAACTGAGGCTCGGGGAGTTAGGTAACTTAACAAGTTCACAAAGAATGAGGTAGAATTCTAATTCTAATCCAGGCCTCCCTGGTTGCAAAGTCTGTTTTCATTTGTCAACACTGATTAAGTTCAATGAATAGGGTTATCTCTATGGTATGAATAAATCACTATACTTAGTACATTATATTAGTAAGTACTAATAGTACTTTGACTAGAAGTAGATGTTGCCCTCTTGCTTTGAGAGCTTCATAGATCATGTCTGCCCGGTGTAACAGAATGCTTTACAACTGTCGCACGGAGCGAAGTTTTGACAATATTATGCTCACCTTTAGTGCAGAGAGATGGTACCAGCATTCCGAGCTTTCCTGAAGAGGCATGATAAAACCATTGTCACCAAAATGCTGAGGTAAGTTCTGAGGGAGAGCACAGCTGAGGCACCCCGAAGGCAGGGCCTTCTTTGACCTTCGGAAAGAGACCAGGTTCCCTTCTCTATGCCCCACACAGCCTGCCGGAGCTGCTCCTGTACCCGTCCCGAAGATTTGATGAGTATGTTCATCTTCTCTATGCTCTGAGGCTTCATACTCCTGCAGAACATGCCGACCGTGGGGACTTGACCACTGCAATTGACCAAATGAAAACATATAAAGGTTATATAGATCAGGTTGGTTGCTGACAAGTGTCTGTGTCCTTTAAAAATGCCACAATGCTTTTTTGGTAGTCTCACTCAAATTCTTCAGCCTTTGAATGTGAAATCGTTGTGTTCAGAGACTTGGAGCACTACAGGCATCTATTTTAAACCAAGCAACATGAGACAGAATGTTTTCAGATAACTATACAAGTACAAGAAAAGCTTTATTAATATGAAAGTGTGAAGAATGGGGTATTTGGATTGATTTTTCTAGAGGACTAAAAGAAAAAAGTAAAATCCTTTTTTGCTGAAAGAACTTAATGTATGAGATTTCCTGAACTAAGTCAGCATCTGAGTGTGGTACTATCGCTCTGAACAATTTTTGTGATGAGCACTCTGCACGGGTCCAGGCTGAGTGTAAACTGATGACATATTCTGCCCAGAAGATGCTTTTTGAATACAGTCTTGTCATTTGCCTCTTTGTTTTAAAACACTGGGTCTATGAAATTAGATTCTTATTATAATGTATGGAAATAGCAAGCCCTGTATCAAGTGCCATTTATGTTTACACATTTCACAATTTTATTTCCCTTAAAATCACTTTGTTTTCTAGATGAAGCAAAACATCAATATGAAAGATCAGCTGTCAGACATACAGAGAATCATCTGGGGGTGCCCTGTACGTATTCTGATGTACTTGCTACATCTCATGCTCATGGATAAAACCTCATATCATTGGCAACAGGAGACATTCAGATATCCAATCAGCTAACCTCTGTTGAATGCCTGCTGTGTGTCTGGTGCTGCCAAGCCCTCACATTTCACATCCTTCTATCTGCAAGGATGCTAAGTGGGCTTGACCCCATCCCTTAGCTCCTTTCTTGGTACTACTGTGATCATGACCCCCTCTGAAGAAAGGGCCATGTATTCTATTGCTTCATATTTCTCTATGCAGAGTACCTGGTTAGGATCTTGCACACTGAGGATACCTGAAAAATCTTAGAAGCCCTCTGTTGGCTGTCACCTACAGAATATCACCTGGTCCCATTCTACCTTTTCTTTTACTGCCTTGCCTACCACTTTATGAGCCAACCATACAGATCTACTCATGATTCTCCAGTAATGTTAGCCTCTCCTCACACAGTTGTGCTTTGTCCATACTCTTTCTTGAAAATAACCTTCTTTCCTACCCTGCTGGATAAACTCCTATTCATCCTTTACAAATCCAGTTCAATCATCATCTTCCTGTAGTTGCTCCCACCATCTCCTGCTGGGAATTGCCCCTTTCTGGGTCTCCTGCAAGACCTTGAACATCTGTCACATTTTATTACAATCCTTTATTCACCAGACTGGGAACTCTATCAGGTGTGAGCTACGTTTTACTTGTCTTCTAGTGCTTGGCATATAACAGGAGCTCGAT
Organism: Myotis brandtii; assembly: GCF_000412655.1. Lineage (NCBI taxonomy): Eukaryota > Metazoa > Chordata > Mammalia > Chiroptera > Vespertilionidae > Myotis > Myotis brandtii. Next base: position 14,912,235 of record NW_005354291.1, read on the forward strand.
ACATGAATTATATTGAATTAAATTATTAATTGATTGGAGATGTTATTTTTATTTGGTCAAATTGGGGAAGCAAGATGGAGTTATTTTGTTGTAACTTAGATCTGCATATTTTGGTAGGGAAAATGAAGTGGAGTTGATTGAAATACAAAAAGTTCAAAATCTTGGAACTCACAGAGCCCATGGAACTTCATCTCTAGATGACTGTTCACACCAAGTGACCATCTCCATGGCTACCATACATCAGGGCAAAGGCCTGACTTCTTAATTTGTAACAATTCATTCCCTTCCTTTTCTTGATAGTTTACTTCTTATTCACCCCACTTCCACTTTATTTTTGATGCTAAGAAAATGTTTATAAATAAAACAATTTCAGTAGCTTAAGAAATTAGACAACACCCTAAAATAAAGTTTTCATTGTTAATTCTGTGGTCTTTATCTAAAGAATGCCTATTTTATAAACAAAATCATTGGCTTTTTTATAATTGAACTGAGTTCTACTCAACACTTGCATATTCTGGGATACAAAATGGTTCTGCAGTAGTGGGCCTTTTATTTTCTAAAAATGTATGTATGTTTCTAATTTTTTTTTATTTCATAGATTCTATCAGAAGTAAACAGATATCTGATTAGAGTCCAAGATGTAGCCCAACTTCACTGCTGTGATGAGGAAATAAGTTTCTATTTAAGGTAAACATCTAACTATCTTGCAGCTGTCACTGTGTCTTACTCACACCCTGTATCCTGTACAATGTCTGACATAGTATATGTTTACGATAATCTGTGTGTTGAACTGAAAAGTTACACACACCCCTCTGAGATGCTTTATCACCTTACGTGAATTCCAGGCAGCTACTGGGCAAATGGGAGAAAATAAATAGTTTCTGCCAGGACCATGAACTACACAGAAACAGAAATTCTAAAGTTAGTCACTTCCCTACTGAGAGATGATCCAAGTGTTGTGGGATAGCACACGTATGATCTGCTTAACTATAAGAAAGAGAACACCAGTTTATCCTCATATTTACTGTGGTCAGTATTTAAAAGGTCTCACCATAAGATCACCATGATATTGCGGTCTCACCATATCTAGTTTGCACACTGCTCAGAGTAATGTAAGAACAAAAGATGGGAGGGTGTCAATTTCCATAAACTAGCATCCAATTTTCTCCTGTGGAACAAAGATGGGCAATTTCTGTAAAGGGTCAGCTAGTAAACATGTAAGTCTTGCTGGCCAAATAATCTCTGTGGCAACTACCTAACTTAGTCATTGAAGCACAAAGGCAGTTATATAACCAATATAACACATAACAAACACCATCTTTATAAACAATATAATACATAAATGAGTGTTGCTGGGTTCCAATAGAACTTCATTTACAAAAACAAGTGGTGGGGGTGCCTGGCTGGCGTGGCTCAGTGGTTGAGCCTCAACCTACGAACAAGGAGGTCACAGTTCAATTCCTGGTCAGGGCACATGCCTGGATTTTGGGCTCAATCCCCAGTAGGGAGCATGCAGGAGGCAGCCTATCAATGATTCTTTCTCATCATTGGTGTTTCTGTCTCTCTCTCCCTCTCCCTTCCTCTCTGAAATAAATAAAAAAAAATATATTTTAAACACACACACACACACACACACACACACACACTCCCACACCCACAAGTGGTGGGGCCAGTCTCAAACAAGTGGTGGGGCAAGAATATGGATGGAGTTCTTTTGCCTATTTGAAGTGGCCTTTCACTGCATATCACCCATCACACATACTTGAAATGCACCCTCTTTCTTGCTTCCTTTCTTTTATACTTAGTTCTATTTGATCCATTATTGTCAATTATCTAGATCAACTTGATCTAGAACATTATTTCTTGTAAGATATCAGTGTATGTGCAGCAACCCACTCCTTCCAGCTAGAGTCATAACCAGAAATGGGAAGGAAATATATGAGAGTTGGCTCTAGGGATTGGATGACTATGTCTACCTATTCATGCAACTAACACGACCTGAACTCCTAACACTTGTCCAATAGCTGAACCTGAGGTATAGTACTCTTTAGAAACGTTGAGCTCCCTGATCCAGTCATCTGCCCAGATTACAGAATGGTTGTAACTGGTAAGTGCCTCACTACTCAGTATGGCCTGCTTACCAACATACCCAGGGCGCTTTAGAAATAGTCTCAGGCTACTCTAGCTCTATTAAATCAGAATTTGCATTTTAACAAAATCTTTAAGTAATTCAAATGCACATTAAAATTTGTACTATGTACAAGTCAGAGACATTTGTCACATGAAGTAGACTCTAAATATGAAATTTAGCAGCTTCTATGGAGAACAATCTGGAAGTCTTTGATTAAAATGAATACACCCTTTCAGCAATCAATCCTACCCTTGGCAATCCTATGATAGAATAGCACATATAAGAAATTTGTTTCTATGTAAGGATCAGTTTATTCCAACATTGCTCAGAGTGGCAATAAAGAACAAGTGAAAGGAGAGGAAGGGAGGAGACCCAAACCTGTCAACAAAGCAAATGTCCATCAAAAAGGGATGAGTTGAATAAATAATGGTCTATCTACACCAGTGGTTCTCAGCCTTCCTAATGCCGCGACCCTTTAATACAGTTCCTCATATTGTGGTGACCCCCAACCATAAAATTATTTTCGTTGCTACTTCATAACTGTAATTTTGCTACTGTTAATGAATTGTAATGTAAATATCTGATATGCAGGATATATTTTCATTGTTACACATTGAACATAATTAAAGCATAGTGATTAATCACAAAAACAATATGTAATTATATATGTGTTTTCCGATGGTCTTAGGCGACCCCTGTGAAAGGGTC
>NW_005354291.1:14920111-14960617 GCF_000412655.1 Myotis brandtii
CATTTAAAAGTGAGATCTTGCTGTAGATGGATATGTTCCAGTATTAGATGAGAAGGGGAATAAAACCACATCCATTTAAAATCTGACAGAGGACCAGGGAGAATAAAACCCTGTTGGTCTAATGACAGGACTAAATTGGGTTCTGTTTAAAGTTGCCATTAAGTTTCTGAGTTCTTTAGAAGGAAGATAAAAGAACCTCAAAAAGAATGATGTATATAACGGATTAATTTCCAGAGCATTCACAGATGCCATTTATGTTGCAAGTCTTCCTTCCTGAATTGTTTTCAATTTTCAATTGAGGGGTTATTTTAAAGCAAATAGATGAACCTGGTGAAAGGGAGAAAGAGAGTGAGGAGGGAGTGTGGGAAAGAGAGGCTTTGTAATGACTTCCATGTGAGGACAGCCTGGAACCCCTTTCTCCAACCTCATCTCCTTCCATCCTTTCTTTCACTTTATGGTTGCAATACATCATAATTCCCCAACTTATACACTATTTCAAGCCTCTGGGGTCTTACTTAGACTGCTCTATGTCCAAGTAGAGTTCTTTTTCCCTCCTTTTGGTATGGATTGAAAACCCTCTGCCTTTCCACTTTCCTTCTACTAGGGAAAAAGCAGAGAGAATAGCCGTGACTGGTTTGGCTCAGTGGATTGAGCGTTGGCCTGCGGACTGAAGGGTCTGAGGCTCGGTGAGAGAGAGAGAGAGAGAGAGAGAGAGAGGTGAATATTACCATTTTTGTAAAATAATGGCAAACTACCTAGATGTGTATATATGTTCATCTGTGTGATTACCTGAACAGATAAAAAAATAGGAAATATATGTACTAGCTTGGTATCTAGGGTGATCTAAGTGGAGGGATGTGATGTAACTTTACATTTATTGAAACTGTATGTGGATGTAAATTGACAAATTAAAAGTTAAACAGAAAGTGGTGAAAGTAAAAAAAAATAAGAGGTTTCCTCTGAACAAGCCAGTAAATTGACTACCTTCCTCAGAGTAACCAAGGTTGCTTGATACTTTTAAGAGAAAATAATTTTTTTGGTAACCCTCCATCAAAACATTGACCTTGCTTTACTTAGCCACGCCTGGTGGGGTGGGCCTCTCCAAGCTCCTCCCTGGCATGTCACTTGATACTCGGTTGAGTACTTATACCACCCATTTAGTACACAGTGACACCTACCTGACCTGGCTCCAACAACAGAACAGCAAAGAGGATAATAAACAGATGGAGGCTGTGGACATATTTTGCCTGTTGATACGTATGTCTACATTTGACCCTGGTGGCAACCTCAGTGAAAATCAAGAGCTACTTAATTCTAACCTATCATACTCATGCGGTTACACATCCATTTCCCTCCCTCCAATCAAAATTAGAAATTAGTATTTCCTACCAGCAGTTCAATGCTTTCTACTTAAGACACTTTGACCCTCACTAATTCTTCACCCCAACCTGTTACCCTTAAAAAATGAACCCAATTTATTTTCCCCAGGTCGCCCAAATATATCATACACAAAATATCAAACTTGACAAAAGTTTAAAAACACACCTTTAGCATGATGCATGTTATAAAGGAGGGAAAGCTGAATGAAGGTTCACTTTCCCCACATTGCATATGGAACGCTTCTGAAAGTGCCCCTTCTGCATTTTAACACAGGCTCTATGAACACACCCGAGACCTCAGTCTTTTCCTCTTCAATGATGCACTGCTTGTTGCTATTCGGAGCACTTCTCACACCCCATTTGAAAGGACTTCAAAATCAACCTACCAGTTCATTGCATCAGTAGCCCTTCATAGGTTACTCGTAGAAGATATTCCAGATTCCAAATGTATGTATTCTTTTCCTACCAAGACTTTAATACCTTTTGAAAGCTTTATTATGTAGTAAAGCTCATTAACTATTACAATAGAAAAGTGGGGAAAAGACTGGAATTATATTTTAGGATTTCATTCATGTAAATTTTCATCTACTTAAAAGAGCAAAAGAAGGGAATGCAGACATGCACTCTAGACATTAAGACGTTTCAAAATTCACAAAGGGGCATGACTCGACATCATCCCAAGGGATTCTTTGAAGTAGTCTGAGAAGAGTGGGAGCCCCTAACCACTACCCCACTACCCTATACTGCCTGTGGATGTTACAATTGTAGACTTTTATCTATTACTTTTCCATTCTACTAGAACTAAATGATTATTACATATTTGACTGTACCTTTTCTTAAATTCATATTTAAATTGCGAGTAAAGAAGGAATAAAAGAAATCAACAGATTTGCAAAGAATGTTTAGTAACAAACATTTCATTCATAATAACCTCAATAGAAATAGCCTCTATAATAATAAAGCATAATATGCTAATTAGACCAGACATCCTTCTGGATGACCATCCAGACGAAGCTGGGGCTGCAAGGGAAGCCCGATTCCCGGGTGCCTGCCAGTGGCCAGAGGGAAGCCCCGGTCCCGAGTGCCGGAGGGAAGCTGGTGCCAGTAGCCGGGGGAAGGAAGGCCTACTTTTGCACAAATTTTGTGCATCGGGCCTCTAGTTTGTTATAAAAACAATTTTGACTTAAACCTAAACCAACTGTGCCTATTTTTAGTTTTCCTACCCTCTACTTCCCACACCTGAAAGGACCTATGTCTCTTTCTTTTATTTGTTGGGCCAGACAACCTGAAGGGAGCACTCTCATTCCAGTATTTTTCAGGCATGTAAAGGCAGGACTCAAGGTTAAAGTGGAACCAAGATCTGAGAAAAAAATTAATCTAAAAAGAATTGCTTTTCATTAGCTGCAGTCTCATTTTAAATATGAGCCTGAGAAAAAAAGAAAACCAAGTGTGGGAATAAGTATTTCCACCTAGAAGACACACTCAGATTAAATGGTTTACCTATAACCACTGGGTATGTTTAAAAGTGTATGACTCCCCTTAATTAGCTATGCCCTATGTTAAAATATCATCATGTACCCTAAGAGATAGTGGCCATTCATCTAAGTAGTTGCCTTAATTCTGTCATCAGTCCTCATAACAAAGTTGTCTAGGTCTAGCTCTCCACATCTCCATCTATAATTCTCAGTGAAGACCTTTACAAGTTCCAGTTCTTTCTGGAGTGGCTAAGGCAAGGATTTAAATAACATTACATATCTATCACTTAGTCTTTAAATATAATTGCTAATTAAAATCAGTTATAATATAAAGACAATATTATTTTAGATGTCATATATTTGAGTTATTCTAAACTTAAGTTATATCCTAAACTGTATTTGTTTGAATTCCTTTTAATATTCAAAATATTCTTATAAATAGAAGACACTGGTCAATTCTTGAATTTTAAACAATTTCTCCTTTTGATTGTTACCTGCGAAGATTAATTAGTGAACCTCAAATATTTTTACAGATCTCAAGAATGCCTTTATTCTTCAAGGTCCAAAACATGAATGGATTTGTGCCACAGAAGCTGAAGATGACAAGTTCCTATGGTTGTCAGTTCTCCTAAATACAATAAAAAGTACCATGGAGAAGTGAGACTGGACTTTAAGAAAACATCAGGGCTGCCAATTCTCCTGGCAAAGATAGACATGTATTTTTTGTTCCACGCGAGGACGGTCCATAAGTTTCCTCCTAACTTTTAAACTTTATCATCTGTGTTCAAGTATGTGAAATGCACAATAAGTTGAGTCCAAGATTTTGAACCACCTCTTTTGGTAGTTATTTTTCATGGACACTATTAGATAGAGTTACCTAACTGACAACACCTAAGACAGAACAAGCATATTGTATATTTAAAGTTTTCTTTTATGATCTAGTAAAAAAATAAAATCAGAATGAAGTTTCTTAAATGATCAGTAGGCCGTGGTCGGCAAACTGCGGCTCTCGAGCCACATGCGGCTCTTTGGCCCCTTGAGTGTGGCTCTTCCTAAGCCTTAGGAGTACCCTAATTAAGTTAATAACAATGTACCTACCTATATAGTTTAAGTTTAAAAAATTTGGCTCTCAAAAGAAATTTCAATCGTTGTACTGTTGATATTTGGCTCTGTTGACTAATGAGTTTGCCGACCACTGTCTAGAGAAATATTTCAATTTGTTGGTGATTTATCGATCATCTTTAACATTTTCATGAATTATTAATTTAAAAATATGTATAGGAAATATAAATGGCAATTTACTCAGTAACTTGTTACATATATCCTTAATATGAATGTACTCTTCCAGAGAGCATTAAAAATATACCACTACAAAGTACTAAAAAGTTTTCTGTAATTTTTAAGTGTTCTTTGATTGCTAAATAAAATTCTTAGATCTTACAAATAAAAAGCTTTAACATTTGGTGACATTATTACATTGAAAAGCTGCTGGAAAAAAACACCACCACTTTTAAAAAAAGAAAAATAAATGGAAGCCTACCAAAAATTACCTATAATGGAATTTAGTTGAATAAAAATAAGGAAATGAAGACAAGTCTATTTCAAAACAGAGAAACAGCAAAGTAGGTGTTGAGCAGTTTTCTGGGCCGTTCTTTAAAGTCTTCATTTATGTATTTAAAAAACTGAAGCCATAACCTTTTAGGTACTTGGAAACTTTAGCTGATATATGTAGTAAAAATATTTTTATTTAGTTAATGGTAGATAAAAGGTATATTAATCTAGGAAGATTTTGGTTGTCAGCTTCCTTTTAGTTTCATACTCTCCTATAAGGTAATACAATCTATTAGTACACTATAGGATTGTGAACTAGGCTATTTGAAACATTTTCTTTTTTTCAACAATGAAAATATAAATTTATTCTAATTATTAAAAATTTAAGTTCTTGTTAAAAATTGTATACAACTTTAAAAGTTTCATTAGTGTAAAACCACACTTTTGATTCAGTTATGATATATCCATGTAGCTTACTATGTATGATCCCACAGACAGAATAAACCATTAAAGGGAACATCTGCCATTAGTCAGCAGTGAATATAAATTTACAAATTTGACCAAATGTATATATATCATGTGGTCTGAAACAAATCCTAAGACAGTATATCATCCTAAATAGGGCACACTTCATAAACTCCGTTAATAGGAAAAACCTGTCTACATGGCAAAAGAGTGAGTGACAAGACAGCTGAAGATAAACTAGAAATCCTAAGACATTTCTATTTATTTTGTGAATTAATGTCCTCAGAAGTTTTAAAACATATTACTTGAAAATAATCTCTGTAGAGACTGATGAGTATAAGCTTTTAATTGAGAGTTAAGTGTATAAGTCATGCAAAAAGCAGTGATGTTTGCAAGTGGATGGTACTTAGGTTGTTTGTGAAAGTTCAACACTTTCCCTTCAACTTTTAGGGTATCTACTTACATAAAAACCCTGGGTGTAACATCACGGCCAGATGTGCGACCAACTGGAAGGAAGTCAGTCCTGCAGGGGTTGTCTTGGAAACGGCTGCGCCCTCCCCCAGCTGTTTCCTGGAGGGTGAGATTTCAGGCAGGAACCCGCCCTCGGAGCGGAGCGTGGAAGTGAAATGATTTGTAATAAATCGATTATTGAAGCTACCTTTGGAAATACTGTATCTATAGATCAGTGGTTCTCAACCTTGGCTGCTCAATAGTAAATGGGGTCTTTGTAATGGTACCAGATTTATTATCAAAAGATTACGACCTAACATTATCGAAGCTGAAGTATTAACAGGATCTGCGGAGGGAGAAGTTGTTCTGATTACAAGAATTAATTTGTCCCCATCTGACACTGGCCTCCCATTTAAATTGATTCGACGACGGTTTCCCGTGATGCCAGCATTTGTGATGACTATTAATAAATCCCAAGGACAAACTCTCGACAAAGTAGGCATATTCCTACCTGAACCCGTTTTCGCACATGGTCAGTTATGTTTTTGCTTTCTCTCGAGTTGGAAGAGCATGTGACATTACAGTTAAAGTTCTAAATACTTCATCACAAGGGAAATTAGTCAAGCACTCTGAAAGTGTTTTCACTCTTAATGTGGTGTACAGGGAGATATTAGAATAAGTTTAATCACTTTATCAGTCATTGTTTGCATCACTGTTGTTTTTATATCATTTTTGTTGTTTTCATATCATGTTTTTGTCATTTTCATATCATGCCTCTGTTGTTGTTATATCCTTTTGTTACTGTTTATTAATAAATTTATATATTATTTTCATATACATTTTACTAATTTCCTTTCATCTCTCACACTTCTATTATAGAGAAAGGGCAAATAGCAATATTAAAATATCTCTGCTAATTAATTCCCTTTTTTAAAAAAAATATATTTTATTGATTTTTTACAGAGAGGAAGGGAGAGGGATAGAGAGTTAGAAACATCGATGAGAGAGAAACATCGATCAGCTGCCTCCTGCACACTCCCCACTGGGGATGTGCCCGCAACCAAGGTACATGCCCTTGACCGGAATTGAACCGGGGACCCTTGAGTCAGCAGGCCGATGCTCTATCCACTGAGCCAAACCGGTTAGGGCAATTAATTCCCTTTTAATGTGCACGAATGTCGTGCACCGGGCTACTAGTAATTAAGAAAGGTCTATATTCAAAGCTATTTCATATGTTTGAATGCTGCTGAATTAAAATCTCACACCAAACAATTTTAAGTTACTGGTGAAATTGATAAAATTTTCATAAAGAAAATATAGAACCTGAACTCCAAGTTGACACGGAGAACGCTGAAAATACCAAGGACTCCAGAGAATGTTGATTACTGCAGAGCTTATGGTTAAAGAAGGCCTTATCCAACACAGTTCTTTCAAATAAAAAATTTAAATAGAAAACTAATTTTAAAGATTTTACAAAACAAATATAGATACTTTATGTGAAACATTTAACTTAAGAGAAGACAAATTGAATTTACTTAATTTTGTCTCCTTTTGCAAATATGCTTGAGATGTAAAAAGAAGCCCATTTTGTAAATCAAATCAGTGTGAAGTTTTGGCCACATAAGTCTAATGGACCAATGTTATGTATTACTGATGCTTTGGAATAACAAGGGTGGGCTGTGCCAACAAACACAATATACCCTGGAGAAAAAGTCATCCTGACCCTTTTATTGTTGAAATTAAAAAATAAAAGAAACTTAAATACAATGGTGAACATATAGGGCAAAACAGAATCATAAAATTTAATGTTGAGTTAAGCAGTGAGCTGAATGTTTGGGCCTCCAAATTGGCTTGAACTCAAAACTGCTTAAGAATGGGTATGTTCACAGTTAACGGCAATTGGCTTATAGGTGAGAGAATGGTCGAAGTTGTTCCAGTTGAACTTCCAGGGAAATTCTCTCCTCAAGAACATCCTGAAAAAGATGCAAAGCCAAGTTACATTTCAACATTTATAAAAATTAAGGCACATCTAACAACAGCTCTGCATCAAAAAAACAATTTAAATTTGTTAAGAAAACAAAGGGACAGCTATTCATTTTTTAAAAAGACACTTTAGAAATGTTTCTTTATGTATGTAATATTAAAAGATGCTATTAAAATATTTTATTATATAAATCAGGGTAATAAAACGTTTTTTGTTGTTCAATTATTAGAAAAGCCAATATTTGCAAATGATGGTGAAAAGGAAAATGGGGGGCTTACAACCTCGTTCAGTATCTGGTTAAAACTGTAGTCTTACTTCCCCACTCTGACTTGAGCAGAGCTGCAGAGACTAACCCAGAGCCCCGCCACAGCTGACTAGGGCGGAGCTGCGGAGCATGCCCCCAAGGCCCCGCCAAGACTGACTTGGGCAGAGCTGCGGGGACCCTCAGGGGCCAGCCACGCAGCCACGGGAGGAGTTATATAGGTCAGAGCCTCCCCACAAGTTCAGTTTAGGCTTTGGATCCAGAATTCTCCTGAACAATCAGATCTGCAAAATAAAGGTTAAACTTTCCTCCCTCAGAGTGCTGGCTGATCGTTCTCCGTGCATTCTGCCACAACAATGGCTATTATGCGTGAATCATATCCCTTGCAGTAACTGTAGATAAGTTAACTAACATAAATTCTTTCCCCTGGTGATTACATCTGGTTATAGCAATGCCTGAACCTCATTTTGAGTTTCAGTTTCACAAAGAATAAACTTATTTTGGAATAGAATTTCTAATCACTGCTGATTTTGAGCAGTCTTTGCAGATAGCCAGCAAATTCTAATTTATCTACTCCCCCCGCCCCTCCATAATACTGATAATATCGTATTTCAACCAGAACTACCTTTTCCTATTTGGTACCATATTTCCTATTTTCTATTCTCAGAAATAATGAGAAGGGTGATTCTTAAAATGGTTCCTATATACATGTTTCTATGGTTTTCTTTAGTTCTTCAGAAAAACACCCATGAACAAAATTTTCATCTTCAGTTTGGTACTAGCAAGCTTGCCCTAAGTTTTATATTATTCCTTTACAACAAACCAAATTTATAATCATAGACCAACTATGTCTTCTTTGATCAAAGAATTTTGTAAGAATATCATTCATTCAACAGACATTTATCAAATGCCTAATGCGATATTATGATTTATAAGAAATAATACATTTGTCATTCAGATGCCCAAACTCTGTATATCTCATACATATTTGGTCTTCATCCACAGTTCTTGGCTCACAGCTCCCAAAAGCCCTAGGAATTTCCCAAGCATTTGGGTTGGGGGGAAAAGGTATCTTGTTATACTAATGAAAATGACTTTTGGAAAGCACCTAAGGCTGGTTGCCAGGAGAACCAACCAAGCAATTAGAAAGTTGGAACTTTCAGTCCCATCCCTGGCTGAAGGTTGAATCAACAGGACCCACCAATGACTTAATCAATCATGCCTAAGTAATGAAGCTTCTGTAAAAACCCTCAGGACAGTATTTGGAGAGCTTCTGGATTGGTGAGCACATGGAGATGTGGGGAGAGTGCCACCTGGAGAAGGCATGGAAGCTCTTTGCCCCCTTCCCATATACCTTGCCCTATACATCTCTTTCATCTGGCTGTTCCTGAGTTGGAACCTTTTAAAACCAGTGTTCTTAATAAGGGACACATTTCTCTGAGTTCTAGCCAATTAATGGAACCCCAGGAGGGGGCTATGTGAACCTCTAATTCATAGCCAGTTGGTCAGAAGTACCAGTAACAACCTGGACTTGTGATTAGCATTCTTAGTTGGAGGAGGTGGGGAGTGGTGGTATTGGAACTTCCATCTGTAGCCAGTTGGTCAGAAGCTCTTAACCTCTGGAATCTAGTATTATCTCCAGGTAGACAATGTCAGAATTAAGCTGAATTCTCAGAGACCCTGCCAGTGTCAGAACTGTTTGTTGGCATGGGGGACCACCTCCTAATATTGGAATTGGGTCTGGGAACCCTAAAGACCTAACATGTGCTAGGTTTAGGAGATGGAGACAAGATAGTTACAAGTTTATCTAGGACAGTTCCAGTTTACCTCTGATGTCCTGGCCTAAGTACTAACACCTCACTCCCTCTTTGTAATCAAAAGTATCTTTTTAATCAAAGGTTTAGGCATAAATTATATAGTTATCCTAAACAGAAATAATTATAATTAATCCTTGGTGAGTTCAGTTTAGTAGGGCAGAGACAAATGTGCCAGAGATAATAACTCCAGGACAGTGTGACAAATGCTGATGAGAATATGAACATGTGATGGAAATGAACGAACTCTGTATTCATTTTACATTTCTGCAAACTCTTTTCTACTCATTTTTGTGGTTTACAACCTTGCTACCCAAAGCGGCTCAACAGCCCAGCAGCATCTCCAATATCTGAAGCTGATGAGAAATGCAGAATTCTCAGGGTCCACTCCATACCTAATATGAGTCAGAATTTGCATTTAACATGATCCCAGATTAACTACACACACATTAAGGTTTGAGAAACACTGGTTTATAAAACATGAGTGCATAATAATGTTAAGCCATAAATGATTCTGGTTGTTAATTTTTATTCACAGGGATTGAAAAAAATCTTGGCTAGAGTAAGTAAGAAAAATAAAACTATTTTTCTCAAGTACAGATGACAGGAATACACACTGGTCCTAAGCACTTCTATTTAAGGCTTGTCTTTTCCACATGCAAGATGATCTAAATTGCCTCCATCCTTCTTCTTCTTTAGACCTGTTTAGTCCCTTTAAGAGAATCTGAGTTATCTTTGATAAAAGGATAAGTTGACGATACTCAAATCAGAATTAAATAAGAGTGTAGAGCAGGGATCCTCAAACTACAGCCCGCGGGCCACATGCAAATACAAATATTGTATTTGTTCCCGTTTTGTTTTTTTACTTCAAAATAAGATATGTGCAGTGTGCATAGGAATTTGTTCATAGTTTTTTTTTAAACTATAGTCCGGCCCTCCAACGGTCTGAGGGACAGTGAACTGGCCCCCTGTTTAAAAAGTTTGAGGACCCCTGGTGTAGAGAGAGCCATGTATGTGATCTTAGAGGTACCTAAAGTCACCATATTTCCTCTCCGGTGTTTCATTATGAAAAGTAAAGGAACATTATAAGAATAGCGATGCCTTTATAAGGTAATCATATCAGCATTTAGTATAAAATATTCTTTTTAATATTAAAAGACTCAAAGGTATATAAAACATTTTAGATACATATTTCTCTTGCTACATAGCAAGTTTCATAGTAGTATAAGCACTGCTGGATCACCTCTAAGTTCCAGTTCAACCCTGAGATGCTCAGTGCCCATGGAACTTCCCAAACATTCAGAAACCACATTACCTTTAATTGTTGCTGCAATTCACTATTCAATCTGGCCAAAACTGTGTTGGTTTCCTTATTGCGTCTAATTGATGCCTGAATAGCTTTTTTATCTTTCCCAACAGACCTGAGAGATAAAGAGGGCAAAATAAGTAAATAACCTTGTCATTTCTTATCTTTAAATTCTCTCCATTCTTCCATGATCTACCTGTAAACCAGAAAATAGGAGCATTTTTTGCCTTATCAGTCTAGCTTAACCTCATTTACTCAGTTTCAATGGCAACCAAAAGTATCTAAGCTTCAGAAGCTTAATTTTTGTTATTTAATTCTTCTTCTGTAAAATCACTTAAGTTAGTCTAGAGCAGGCATCAGCAAACTTTTTCTATAAACGGCCAGACAGTAAATATTTTAGGTTTTGAAGGCCATATTTTTGTTCTCTCTCTCTCTCTCTTTTTTTTTTTTACAAAAATGTAAAAGCCATAGCTCATGGCACTTACAAACACAGGCCATGTGCTGACTTTGGCCCATGAGACCTAGCCTGCCACGTCCTGGTCTAAAAGAACTAGAATTAAAATATCAGTGTTACTCTACACTATTAATTTTTAAAAGTGTGCAATAGGGTACTAAAATGAAATTGGAAAAGAACTTAATAATAGAAGGGAAAAGTGGAAAGAATATTCTACCTACTCATAAATGAGAAAACTCTCAAAGAGCAACAATTAAGAAGCTTTCTTTAACTACAGAACTAGTCTGACCATAATTTCTTTCCGTTTGATATTTTTAATTGCTGTACTTTTTGTTCCTAGTAATTAACTGTATTTAGGATAGCTTTGATTACCTAGGAATAGAAGGCTGTGATGCAAGAACACCAGCTAAGACACCTGTCTTTTGTGTATGTTCATCAACTTCAGGCCTTAACTCATCTTCTGATTTTAATCTTCTTCGAACAGGTTTGGGTGGTGGAGCAAGAGGTGTTGTACCTTTGCCCTGGAAGACAAGAATTCCATTAATAATGAAGCATTTCCTGAAGACATTCATGGTTAGTCAGAATTTTGTCAACATCATTTGCTTTCCGTAAAAGCCACTTATTCTCCAAAAATTAAATCACTTTTACTACTTTAAAACAATTTACAATTTGTTGTAACACCTGACTTAAGTTACAATAGGAGATGTTCCTACTTGACATCACAATTGTGAATGTACTGACTAGACAATTTTTAAAGGGTAATATCAGACCCGAATCTGACTCAAGTCTGTAATAGTCACAGATTTAACATGATCATGACACATGCTCAATATATATCTGTTCAATAAATACAAAAGAAAGTGTCCAGGAATGTACACCCATTATCACCATAGAATTTCCTACTCAAAAATACTAAAAATACATCATCTTTTATATATATATATTTTATTGATTTTTTACAGAGAGGAAGGGAGAGGGATAGAATCAGAAACATCAATGAGAGAGAAGCATCGATCAGCTGCCTCCTGCACACCCCCCACTGGGGATGTGCCCACAACCAAGGTACATGCCCTTGACCGGAATGGAACCTGAGACCCCTCAGTCCGCAGGCCGATGCTCTAGCCACTAAGCCAAACCAGTCAGGGCTAAAAATACATCATCTTAATGAATAAAGCCATTTATAAAGAAGTGGTAAGTTAGGCACTGTTAAAAAAACCCTTCACTAAGGTGCATAATAATTATAACTAATGAAAATGAGTAGACATTTTGTTGGAAACTGTGAATCTGCCTTCAACAGAATTAAATATGGTATTTTAGTATTTACCATAGTCTGACTTGACTTGTTAATAAATGAAAAGACTCAACTACCATCTCTTTGGTTAAGTGCTATTTTTAATTTGTTAACAAGAGCTGACAAAAATTAACTATTAAAAAACAACACTGCCAAAACCGGTTTGGCTCAGTGGATAGAGCGTCAGCCTGCGGACTGAAAGTTCCCAGGTTCGACTCCGGTCAAGGGCATGTACCTGGGTTGCGGGCACATCCCCAGTGGGAGATGTGCAGGAGGCAGCTGATCGATGTTTCTCTCTCATCGATGTTTCTAACTCTCTATCTCTCTCCCTTCCTCTCTGTAAAAAATCAATAAAATATATTTAAAAAAATAAAAAATAAAATAAAAAACACACCACAGAATTACTAATGTAGTAAACAATAAAGTATTCATAAAGTAGAATTTAAACACTTTCAGAAACAAATGCTACTTTAATAACTATCAGAAATGACTGGATGAAAATAGAGAAAAAAATTAGCAAAATTTTTCTTTCAAGGGGAAAGTATGCAAATAGCAGTTAAGGATTGACAAAGATCAGTAATTTTCAACCAGTGTGCACAAAAAATTTTAAACCACGCAATTCTTGAGTTCAGTTAGGAGCAGTGACCTCTTTTTCCTTACACTGTCAAACAGAAAAATGACAACAGCTAACACAATAGGCATTTGGTGTGAATGAATCAAAAGTATGTCTATTTTTTTGCAAAATATATATTTTTTGGTGTGCCACAGAATTTTAGTAATTAGTTTATATGTGCCATTAGATTAAAAAGGTTAAAAATTGCTGATATAGATACAAGAATAGAAAGATATGTGATAAAGCAAGTATGGTAAAATATTAATTGATATACAATGTAAAATTCTTTCAATTTTCTGTATGCTTAAAAATTTTCATAAAATGCTGGAGAAAAAAATTATCCCTAAAACAGTTGAAGAAAAGAGCACAGAATATAACATTAACCTTAGAGGGTCAATATAATTTTCCCTATTATACTTAAAAAACCCCCACACCTGAATATGATCAATAAGGAAGTTCTACTTTATGTACTTAGAAGACTGTAACACCACATAACTTTTAAGAACTGTGGCATTTACTTATATGGATGATAGACTATCATCTAGAATATTTAACAGGCAGATCATATTCTGAGACAGACTAAAGATGCTACAGTGAAAGGAATGGGTTAGATGTTCTCTAACTTTATTTCTAAGATTTTTGTCATCTTTAAAATCTTAAAAAGTATAAATGATCTCCTCTTTTTTACGTACAAAATGATCAACATTATAAAAGACTTCTTGCATACCACATTGGCGGGAGCACTAGCAGCTGTCTTTTCTTCAATTTTACTATCTGTTTTGGCAACTCGAAGAGAACTTGCAGGATCAGAAGCTTTTTCAACCTAGAAATGAATATATTATTACTAATTATATATAAGTAATATATAATTATGCATAAATACATACATAAAGCACCAGAGTAAAATGTTAAGAAAATATTCGTTATGACAATAAGGAATCTGAGATGAAGATGAGAAGGAATTTGAGAAAACCCTGTAAAATGACCATTCTCTATGACTGAAGAGCAGAGAGGAGGGAAGGTAACAGATGTGAGGGCGAGGGGGAGGGCTGAGGATGCAGCCATAGGGAATTTAGGAAGTTCTTTAGGTTGGGAGGGATGCATCCATCCAGGGGCATGAGGACCAGCACCCTGTGCACACTCGTACTTCCCCTCAGGTGCCCCCCTGCCTTCCTGGAGGTGCAGGCCATACCCTGTGACCCCACTGTGAGACAGGTTACAGGCTTGAAGAAGTGGCTAGAAATTTATTACGGATCAGATCTATAAGAAACCTTTGGCTGAATGATGCCAGTCAAATGAACATGGATTTTGGGATCTGTCAGAGAGGCTCTATCTAGGTTGAGACAATCAGAACCAAGGTTTTAGAATTCCTTTGGTCCCTCCAATTCCACATTTATAGTTAGTGAGGTCAGGGACCCCTAGAGAAGGTCTTGCAACTAGAAGTAAACAGTCTCCAGGAGCATTGTACCCAGAGATCACGGTACATTTTGGCATCCTGTAGTGTGTAAGTCTAACTAAAGTGACTTGCAAACTGAGTGTAGCTATGGCAACCACAGCCTATTGCTACATGGATATCTTCACCAAATCACACAGTCAGAAGCTTAGCATTAAGATGCAACCCCAGTCCTAGCTGGTTTTGCTCAGTGGATAGAGCATCAGCCTGAGGACTGAAGGGCCCCAGGTTCGTTTCTGGTCAAGGACATGTACCTCAGTTGCAGGATCCTCCCTGGCCCAGGCCCGGGCCCTAGTCGGGCATGTGCAGGAGGCAACCAATCGATGTGTTTCTCTCAAATCAATGTTTCTTTGTCTTTCCCTCTCTAAAAATCAATGGAAAAATGTCCTCGAGTGAGGATTCAAAAAAAAAATGCAACCCCAGAGCAGTGTTTTTTCACACTACAGCTACTCCCACCCAGATTCTGATTCTTATTAAAGTAATACACTGCAATTAGCAGGAGTTTAAGGTCAATGAAAAAATTGAGAAGTACTGGCCTAGGGAATATAAATCCTCTTAAAGCAGCAGCAGCAGATATTTTGCTCACTGATGTTCACTCTAATATCTGCTCTTTTAGAGGCTCCTCTGTTTACAGACCGGCTCTGAGCAAGATATGGAAAGAGTCCCAATGGAAAATTAGATAAGCCCTTAAAAACTGACCGGCAAGACTTCTGGATGTTTCTCAGCTTCATCATCTTGTTCTTCATTTACATTTGATGCAGCAAATACTTCAAATTGGCTGAAATCTGCAAAATTTGGTTGTTCTGGTATCTGCTGAGGTGAGGTACTAGTGTGAGTTATCATGCCATCGGCATCCACTGGGCGATGCACTGTGGGACCAGGAGCCTGCACGATGGTTCAGAATAGAGGAACAAACAGTTCATTGGTGTACCAGTCACCAAGTGGCCTCTTTTCCTTTTAAAATATTATTAAAACGATGCTCTGTTTTATTATCTGTAAACTCAGGGAGGTGAGCTACAGAAACATTTAGCTCTAAAAAACCCAGAAGAGAAATGCTAAGACACTAAAAAAAAAAAAGTAAGATACAAAACCCCAATAAGACAAATACTTTTACAAAATTCTTATTGCAAAGAAAGTGCATAAGGAGAGGGGAAAGTTAGGTTCTACTCTGTGATTCTCACTTGCATCTATTTTTTTCTTAATTGGGCTATTGTGCAATTGTTTGTTCTTCAAAACAAGTTATTTTTTTTTAATGTTTCATTATGTTTATAAAAAGGTTATTTTTTTTAAAGTGTAGAAATCAGTGTGCTAATTATTCTTCTAACACTTCAGTGTGCTTCTCTTCAATTTATCCTCTACTCCATTGCCAGGCCAATCCTTCTACAATCTTCAAAAATATTTTTTGAGAACCTACTTTTGGCCAAGCATTATGGTTATAACAGTGAACAAACAAATAAGGTCCATGCCCAATAAAGCTGACAGTCTACTGCAGGATAAGACATAGGTTAACAAGGAATTAAAATAGAGTGTGAAAGTTTTATGACAAAGGAAGTATAGGACGCTATAGGAATAAATCAGAAATCTCTTCCTTGCTTACCCTTTAAAAAGTTTCCATCTCCTCTGAGAAAAATTGTATCCTTCTTATAATGATATAGGAGATGCTCTGCCCCTTTCGGACCTCTTCAGTTTCCTTTCCCATCATTCCAGCTGTTCTAAACTAACTCATTTTTCCTTGAAGACTTACCCCACACTTGTATGACTTTGTGGATGCCATTCTGTCTGGTTGGAAAGCCTTCTCCCAAACCAATACAACTTTATTTTTCAAGTCTCTACTTAAGTGTTACTTCCTTCACTTTACTTATACCTTTTCACTGTGATCCCTGACTTTACTAACTAGTAAAGATGTAGCAAAACATTTCATAAACACATCTACTGTTGCCCTTACAATTCTTTAGAGTTGTCTTCCCCACTAGACCGGATCTTGAGCCAAGAGACCAACTCACTGGGTTTCACAGCTTAACCCCAGTAAGAATATTTTTGCTAGCACTTTAGATAAAATAA
Source organism: Myotis brandtii (assembly GCF_000412655.1). Lineage (NCBI taxonomy): Eukaryota > Metazoa > Chordata > Mammalia > Chiroptera > Vespertilionidae > Myotis > Myotis brandtii. Next base: position 14,936,670 of record NW_005354291.1, read on the forward strand.
ATACTGGAATATTCAAATTTCAGCATCTTTTATGATTAAGCATCTTTTTAACTGTAAATACTCAACTTCACTTTAAGACTCTAACTCAAAAAAATCAACCAAATTCATTCATGTAAAAGGTAGTCAGTCAGTGACATAAAACTAACAGCTATAATCCAGAATCTACCCTGGAACATAATAGTTTTGTGCATATCAAAACAATTTCAACCTGGCAGGGATGCAGAGGTCATCTGACACTTCCATTACTGATGCAGTAACACATCCAGACCGACGCAGTGAGGTCACTCTTAGTCACTGCTAGATCCAAGACACAGATGGCCATCTCCATCTCCTATCTCTCAATCCAGTTCTTCCAACTAAACTCTCCTTTGTCAAGACACTATCATTTGGTTCACTAGCAGCGTCTTTAAAAAAATAACTGAAATTATTATTGGAATTCTCTTTCAAAATAAGACTTATCTTCCCTGAATTAAATGCTCAGTAAGAATGAAAATTCGGTAATTCTGGATCTTCAAAATAATTCTAGAATAGAATCAAACACCTAATAGATAAGTTAATCATGAGGAGTGTAATAACTGATGTTTAGTAATGAGTATGTTGCAGAATACCTGTGAAGGCTGTGGTCTTGGAGGCACGGCAGGAGGATGGGCAACAACTCCAGCCTGTTGTTGTCCTGTGTGAATATACAAGTCTTCTTTTTAGTAAGTATATAATTACTTTGCTAGTAGAACAGGTTGAATGAATATGATCAAATGATAAAGATTTCTAAAAGATTGCTTTGTTAAGTATAGGAAGGCACAGATGTGATCTAATGGCCAAATCTCATGGTCTTTTCTCAGAATCCATTTCTCTTGTTCAATTGTACAGGGCACTCTTGACATGTTCCCCCTTGTCTCCATAATACTATACATTCTTGGTTTTCTTTCCATATTCTGACTGATCTTTAGCTATCAAATATGAGGACTTCCAATTTTCTCTTTTAATTAATAATTAACTCTATTGTTTCTATGAAAATGATTCTCAAATAATGGATTAATCTTTCTTAGCCCACAAATCCAGTGGCCTGTTGATTATTTCTTTTTCCTCATAATTCCAAACTTACAATGTCCAAATAGGACATCATTACCCAGTGTCCTAATTTTTTATTTTGATTGACCGTTTATATAAAAATTAAAATATTGGAGTAAGCTGTGGGTCCTCACTCTCTTTTGTTGCTAACTTAAGACCTATTAGCTTTTCCTCCTTGATATCACCATATCATACTTTTACAATCTCTGTGGCATCTCTCAGGTTCCCATCTTTATCACTTGAATTCAAACACAGTTTAGATAGACATTAAGAAAAAAATTCCCTCTCTGATACTTTTTAAATCCCAATTTCTTCTTTGGATAAATATAAAAACAGACATGTTGAGAAAATAAGATGTTGTGTGTCCTTAATGACTTTAAATCAAATGATAATTTGATTCACAGCTCTCTAACCCCTACCTGTGGTGACTGTAAAGGTCCGATTCATGTCTAAAGATGACGATCTAGAATGCGAGGGCTGTGGCCTTGGAGGGGGAGGTGGTGGTGCAGTGTTATCAGGGGATGTTCCTGAATGAGACCTGCAAAAAGTCACCACATTACAGTTGGTCATGCTACTGAGACTGGAGCTTTTTCTTTTTAAGCATTCAAACTTTGCTAAGCAGCAAAGGATATTTTCTCAAGTAGGTATACACATATTACAATGAGTAAAGCCAGTATTATTTATGATGTGCATTCCACAAGTGGTTATTTAATATGGAAAATAATCTTTTTTATAAAGTATAATTTTATATTTAACAATATTTCAAAAAATTGAAAAGAAAGTTATTAACAAGAATTTAAGGTAGACTGCAAAACTAGTGTAATTTTTTCCCATTCAATTATAGGTATTTAAAATACTTATTTAAAAAAAAAACAAACCAAAAACTCTAGCCCTGACCAGTGTGGTTCGGGTTCTGTGAATGCCATCCTATGCACAGAAAGGTAGCTGGTTAGATTCCCAGCCAGGGCATATACCTGGGTTGTGGGCTCGATCCCTGATAAGGGGCATGCAGGAGGCAGCCAATCAATATTTCTCTCTTACGATGTTTCTCTTTCTCTCCCTCCCCTTCCTCTCTCTCTAAAAATCAATAAAAAAATCTTAAACAAACAAACAAACTACTTTCAGACATGGACAGTTTTCAACTTAAAGTCTGGAGTTTGGCAAGTTGAGGTAGAATCTGGCTCACTATCTGCAGTTCCCATTCCTGTTACCACAGGCCATCCCATTTTAGAGGTGGCTGTACTCATGCTCAACTCACCTGGAGATGCACTTCTTTGCCACCAACTTTTTCTATATTCTGAAAAGAGTCTCATGGACTCTGAAAATCTAATCCTCACTTATAGGGATAAAAAGCAGAATAAAATCCAAGATGACTGAGAATTTTAAGAAACACAGGAAGAACTATGAAGCAGCCGCCTCTGACTCTGAGATCATTGGTGATTCTATATTACTAGCCTCTCTCTACATCCTCTAGGCGTGTGGCAAAAGGATACTTACCACACATAAGAAGTGAGAGGAGAAAGATGCTTCTGTCCTGCACACAGTGTTCTGTGGACAGTAAAGCCCTTGAAAACAAACCCTTTCCACCCTCACCTTTTTAGTTTATGCCTGAAAAGTTGAATGTAACACAGATCTTCAGGGTAAATAGGTAGCCCAACACTGGGCTGGGATTTTGGATAGCATTTTAAAACACAGAATTCTTTTGGTACTTGCCATAAGGCTATAAAAGGAAATCTGCACATTTATCACTTAAAGAGACTCAGTTTACCTAAAGAAAGAACTGTATTAAATTGCTACTATCAAGAAGTTATCAGTCCTTCTTAAACCTTCCACAGAATGCCATGAGATAATAAGGGTTTCATCTGTTTTCTATTCAAGTTGGAAAAAAAATCAAAATTACTTCCCTTTTACATAAATCAATAGATAACCTAACAGCCTTCAGAGAAGTGAAGAACTAAAGAATAGACAAAAATATGTAATTTATACTTGGTCCTACATAATTTTAAGTATTAAAATATAACAAGATATTTTAATATGCTTTTTATTGACAGAAATACTGACCTTTGACGAGTTACATTGTTCCCGATCTGTTCTGGGTCTGAAGTAAAAGAGTCTGAACTACTGTAACCATCTGCTGATAAATGGAATATAGCCTACTTAATAATAATCATTTTTTTCACTTTAACTCTATGTGCCCCAAACAAATATAACTGAATTATTGTTTCAAATCAGAGATATTCAGACTGGCTAACAGTTCATACCAGTTTTATTATAAAAATTAAATGTATTTTGTATATTGTAAAAAAATTAAATACAAATCAAATAAATAATTGCTTATTTATACAACAAAATACTATGCATATAATGTAAGTTATAATCTAGAAAAGTTAACATTTAATACCATAAATATTCAAAATAAGTCACATAAAAAGGATCACAAAACAGTACATACATTACAATTTCATTTTATATAAAAATATGGCATATGCACAGAATGGTGATTAAGCTTGACAATGAATGCTAACCATGGTCATTTGTGAAACAGTGAGATTATAAACATTTTTATTTTTATTATACTTCTACAGTAAGTGTGAATTACTTTTGTAATAAAAATCATTTTTAAAGAACAAATTAGAAGTATTTTAAATAAAGAAAACATTTAAAAATTGTTAATGTGAAAAATTAAAAGTTTCACAAGAAAATAAAATGTGCTTAGGCAATAATAAAATTTATGAAATTAGCTAGAGGTTCCTAATTTTTCACCTGAGGAAATATCATTTTCAACTTCTTCAAAGTCCTATGAAGGAGCAGAGAATCCAGAAGTAGACTGACAATTGTGACATAATAAAGGAATTTTAAAATAGGAACTCTAGGAACAATATAAAGGAAAACTACCTATTCATTTTCAAGAATTATAACTTAAAGGGACTGGTTGTTTGGACATATTTCAAAATGTATCCCTTTTCTTGTCAAATCACTGAATTATTTAATTGGTAAAGAATAAGGCTAGCATATTTCTATTTGGATGTTCTAATGGGTATTTCAAACTTAAGATGTCTAAAACTGAACTCCTATTCTTCCCCCACAAACCTACTCCTACCACAGTCATCCTCAATTCCCAGTTGCCCAGGCCAAAAATCCCATGAGCCACCCCGAGTCCTTTCTCACATATCCTATATCACATAGATAAGCAAATCCTGTGGTCTTTCCCTACAAAATACAGCCAGAACTTGACCATTTCTCAGCATTTCTACTGCCACCACCATCGACCAAGCCATCATCTTCACTTATCTGCATTATTATACTAGTAACTGCCCCCCAAATAATCTTTCCCTGTTTTGGCTCTTGCCTTTTGGCTCGTTACCAGTATAGCAGCCAGAGTGATTCTGTTAAAGAAGGAAGGTCAGAACATGTCACTTCTCCATTCAAAACCCTCTAACAGCTTTTCATCTCACTCAGTAAGAGTCCATCTTAACCTGCTCTCAGGTTACTATTCTACATTTGCTACCTCTACCTGCTCAATTTGCTAAGTAGTTCTATTCTAGGTGTTTGCTTGCTGTTCCCAGCAGATGTATGGCATGTTTCCTAAATCAGAGCCTCACATTTGCTACTTCTGTGACTTAAAATGCCTTTGCTTCAGAAATTCACCCAGCCAAATCCCTCTACTCCTTTAAGATTTAACTCAAATGTCATCTTTTGGTAAGGCCTTCTTTAACCAGCTAATTGAAAATGTCACTCCCTTTCCCCTTTCCCAACTTAATTTTTATCCAGGGTGTTAATCACCTCCTAGGACATGAGTTATTTTCCCCCCCTTTTCATCTTATCTCCCCTACAAAATGTAAGCTCCATAAAGGCAAAGGTTTTTGTTTGTTTATTTTACTGCTGAATCCCCAGTGTCTAGAACAGAGCCTGGCACATAGTATTCAATCAACACTGGCTGAATGACTGAATATATACACAATTTCTTGTGAGAGAAAGAAAGGATCTAGTGGGAAAGAGCCAATGGACTAAATCTGGCTAATTGAGAGGAATGGCAAACAGGAGGCCTGCCCTGAAGAGGTTCAGGTGGCAATGGGGACACATTTACTCATACAGCGGGTAGGGTGTTTAAAAGGGTTGACTATTCTATACTTTATTCAGTGAAGATAATATTAAATGGCTATACGTTTGTATCATTCAGGCTCTAAATCCAGACTTAATAAACTTCTAGTGGAAGATGTCATGGTATCTTTCACTTACCTACAGTATTTCCAGAAGCAAATTTTACTGATGAATTTATCTTATTTTCTTCTGAAAGGTCAGATGTTTTCACAAGTAATGGGCTAGTGGGATTAGTATGATCTAGTAGAAAAGAAAATTAGTAAGTAAAAATATAAGATAAAGGCATTTGAATTAATAAATTTATAAAGCTCAGAGTATATGAGACCTCATTTAGATATTCCAAAGAAGTAGCCAATAAATCCATGGAAAATAATACAAAATAATATTTTTAATAAAAACAAATATAGCCCAGATCGGTTTGGCTCAGTGGATAGAGCGTCGGCCTGGGGACTGAAGGGTCCCGGGTTCGATTCCAGTCAGGGGCATGTACCTTGGTTGTGGGCACATCCCCAGTGGGGGGTGTGTAGGAGGTAGCTGATCAATGTTTCTCTCTCATTGATGTTTCTAACTCTCTGTCCCTCTCCCTTCCTCTCTGTAAAAAATCAATAAAATATATATTTTCCAAAAAAAATTAAAAAAACAAACAAAAAAAACAAATATAAATCTATTTATATAGAATTTTGTTTTCTGCCATATAGAAGATATTTTACAATAAAAAGTCAATTTGCATGTTCATATTTTGTTAATTTTATCCCTTTAGATAAGTAATTATTTAAACAAAACAACACACAAATGGTTATAAATAAGTAATTTATGATGTTGACTAATATAGGAAATAAATTTATCTTTGAGAAACCCTAATTATAAAACATTTAATCTAAAATGAGGAGAAAATTGCCCTGACTGGGTGGCTCAGTTGGTTGGAGTGTCCTCCCGTACACCAAAAGGTTGTGGATTTGATTCCTGGTCAGGACACATAGCCAAGTTGTGGGTTCAATCCCCAGTTGAAGCTCATATGAGAAGCAACTGATTGATGTTTCTCTCTCTCTCAAAAAATAAAAAAAATCAATAAATATACTCTTGGGTGAGGATAAAAAAAACTAAAATGAGAAGAAAATTCAAGAATTTAAGCAAAAGAATTTCAAAGCCAAAACTCACTTTAACATATGCTTCTTCAGTTACAATTTTAACATACTTTAAATGTAAATTCACAAAAATGATCATAAAAACACAGTATCAGAAAATTCATATTTTCAATGTCCTTATTTAAGTTTTAAAATTTAAATTCAATAATTTCCTTTTAAAAACTGTAAAATAAGTTAAAATACACATAAGCACACACATATATGTATAACTGTAGAAAGTACTATGTTAAAAATAAGCAATTATGAAAGAAATCTGAAGCCTGATAGAATAATTACTTCTGCATTTATGTAGTTGAAGCTAACCTAAAATCCTACCTGCTAACCTAATACAGACCAGCCACAGATTGCTTACCACTGCCAGTTCTTTTAAGTTCCATTTCCTGCATGTGGATTTTGCTTGGAGTCATACGAATGGGAACTGGATGAACAATAGCAGTATCCTAGGAACAAATGAGAGGAAATACAGAATTTGTATTAAAAATGCCAAATTGACACCAAGAAATAATAAAAATTAACAATATTTTAAAAACTGGTGGATAGACTCTCTCATTCACACTAAAGCAAACATGAAAATGAATTTTTAAATTAAAATTATAGAATTATACGTAAAAAAATCAAGTACATGCCTAATAATCTGATTTTTTTATTAAAAATACATTTTAACTTTTGAGTGATTAAAGATTTGAATAAAAACAATAACCTTATAAAAATACAGTTTAAGATAGTATTCAAAGTGTGAAATGATCTGATGAAATCATACAAATTTGAACCTCTCAGGTTAAAGTGAAACAAACTACTTCATTAGAATCCAAATTAAGTAGTAGACCAAACTCATTTTCAGGAAACTGCTCAAGAAAATTTCAAACTTTTTCATCTATAAAACAGAGTTAAAGAGATGCCTGCTATACTGTAACAGTAGGCACAATGCATACTTTCACAGATTATAGAACTTTAAAATTTAGCCTAACATTTCCACCAAGGGATCCAGTTTTTAAGAGGGATAAGACTACTACTCTAAGATTCTAAGATTTTCTTAAGCCATTCAAAATTATAATACATCTGATATTCCTAAACTTCATTAGTGGCAAGTCTAGTTAGAAGGGTAAAGAAACTGATAGAAGAGACTTTTCAGAGTGAGAGAGTAAGGCCAGGAAGAGAAGATGAAGACAGATGATAGCCTCTCTGAAAGGAAAGGAAGAGAAAGGTACACCTGGGTACACAGGTAAGCCTGACGCTGGGAGCTGCCATACCAGTGGAAGAACCAGAATAGGATCAAGCATTTGGCTTAACAGCTACAGACCAGATGAAAAACACTGGGAAGGAGGCTCAGCTCCTTGTATGAGGAGTCAGTTCGCATTTTGTGTGTGCTGCTGCTAAGGACTGAATATTAGATCCTTAAATTTTGAATATCTAGTTGAGTTAAGTTTATAATTTAATGTAAAGGATAATGATCTTTCAGTTTAAATCCAACACTATTTTGGTGACAGTACTAACACCAAGCCTCTGCTAGAGAAAGTTCCAGTATACCATTTCTTATTTGTAGCTCTCCTTGGCTTATTCTTATAATCTCTAAATTCGAACAATTTATAACAAACAAATTCTTTATTGCAATTATACTGATAAATCCTTTCATAGCATTTTCCTGCCTCTACATCAGTGAAATACTGGACAGGGTTCATGTATTATCCAATCGAAATGAACTAACATTTCCCCTACAACTCTACAATTACAGTTATAAAGGTGAACATTACAAGTGGATAGAAGTTTAGATTTCTCACATGATAATGAGTCACTCACAGGAAAATATTTATAACAATACACTTAAAATGTTACGGTTATAAAAACATGGCTTTAGAAATAAATACTATTTTCTTTTTTTGGCAAGATATATAACTTGTCAAAATCTCAAGGTTTTTAACTTTTACTTTTTATTTGTACAAGAAAGATTTTAGATCTGGCTTTACAGGATTATGAACATTAAACAAAAGAAATTGTTAACATGTAAAAATATCTAACCAGTTCCTAAAACCAAGTAAACACTGAAAATATAGACAGTAAGAAAATAAGTGTAAATAAGACACATCAGTTATTCTGATTTCTTTTTTTCATGAGCATCCATGTTTGTGAATTTGCATATTTCCTCTCTGATGAGGTGTTTTGCCTTGGCCTGCCACTCAACAAACACATGTGGCTTTGGGACTGCAGAGGTAAGAATGTCAACAACTGTAGAAACGTTTTATAAGATTTTATTTGAGCCAAAATCATAACAGTTGCTAGGGAGCAAGATCTCCAGTGCTCCAATACTATTTTCTTAACTTACAATTTTAACAGCAGAAATAGCTGCTATGAAAATCAGAATTTAATATAAGGCAAGATTAAAGGAGAAAGAAATGATAGTTTGTGACACAATAAGTTCTTATTACAAACCCCCCAAAACTAGAAAAAAACAAGCAAGGATAATTTATTAGATGCTTTAAACTCGTAGTATTTATCTAACATATATTCTATGTGTATGTTTATAAAATCAAATTTATAAAGCTTATAACAGTTGGAAATATTTAGTCTTTTCATATATTTCCAGTACAATAATGGAAGTACATTAATGACTACAAGAAAAGAAAATCATGAGTGTTCTATTCATTATCCAAATAATTTCCTTAAGTTTCTGTACCAGCAAAGCTTTTTGTATAGCATACTTCAGCCATACACTGACTGGTTGCTAAGAGCCTGCAATAGCTTTAGTCCAGCGGGTCTTAGCTACTTAGCAGGACAAGGTAATTCCTTGAAAACCAGAGACCGTATATCAGAGGCTTCATTTATGACTGCGATGTTACAAATGAGTCAAAGCATGACAGAGGGCTCTGACTTTAAGCATTTGAACATCCCAGATGAAGAACCATGAATGCCTACTAGCCTCTGAGTCCTGAGTTACAAGATGTCAAAGTAACACTTTCTCTGCTCCAAACTAGCATCCCTAAATGTAAAAATAGAGATCACCTATTCAAATCACCCAAAGCCTTTAGGAAACCCATTCGTAATTACTCATGGCACATTTGTGTCATTTATTTGGGTATTTGATTTCATACAATTTAGCATTTTATTGAATATTATATTAATGCTCACATAATCTATATTTTCTACTTGATTTAAATCCCATTATCCTGTCTATCTGAATCCAGCCCTGCCTACTTTGTTTCTTAGTTCAGGTGCTCATCATCTCTCTCTTGATCCCATCAATCCTTCATATTATAGCTCTTCCTTGACCCCATTTTATCATGGTACTTCTTTTTTTAATAAATATAGTTTTATTGATTTCAGAGAGAAAGGGAGAGGGAGAGAGAGATAGAAACATCAATGATGAGACAGAATCATTGATTGGCTGCCTCCTGCACGCCCCCTACTGGGGATTGAGCCCGAAACCCAGGCATGTGCCCTTGACCAGATCGAACCCAGGACCCGTCAGTCCCCAGGCTGATGCTCCATCCACTGAATCAAACCAGCTAGGGCTCATGGTACCTCTTATTAGCCAACAGTGTCAATGAGATTTAGTTCAGATCCTTGGTCTAACATACAAAGATCTTCCCAGTCCCATCATTCCCCCATATACATGTCTAGCCTATACTCTCACCACACTGAATTAATCCTGTTCATTATATTTGCTCTGCTTGGAATGCTCTTGTCCAAATCTGGCAATTCATAGTTCCATTCAAAACTCAGCATAAAAGCTCCTTTATAGGAACCTTTTGGGGTAAGCTGGCCCATGATTCTCTGCCCAGAGTTTTGTTCATAGCCATGGATGGTAATTATCACAATCAGATGAATTACAATCATCAAGCTTATAATGAACTGTGGTGTGGTCTACTTAAGACTGGAATTTTGTTCCTGACATTTTTGTATTCCTAGAAAATATCACAGGCACCTAGAAAGGAGCTCCATCAAACCAGGTGAGTCGGCTGGGCATAATCAGTGATCAAACTCACTTCCCTTGTGTACTCTAAAGTACTCAGAAGCTCTATAGCACTCAAGATCAGGGATATCATGGAGAAGACTAGTGCACGAAACTTCCCATCAGCCTAGAATTTCCTTGCAGAAGCAGATTCTACCTGAGTCTATTAACTGATAAGAAGTTCAACAAAAGTAATCAAGTTTCTGGAAATGAAATGTCAGAAACTCAATTTCATCATTATTCCAGGAGCCTAATCATTAACCATTGCAGTTTGCATGTGAGGTCAGTGCACTGTCTAAGCGCTATAGAGCAGTTTGGAGCTCTTCATGGACTTTCACTTTATTGAGCAAATGGATAATTATTAAATTTTAGCTTTTAAAAAATATTACATTAAATATTTCCAACACTATTATGTATGTTAAATTCACATTAGAACTGTGGTGTGTTTTTTTCTTCTAAATGATTCTGTTCTAATCTGAATGGACCTTATTTACTTACAATCTTTTACATAAACCTTGCAAAGGACTATTTGGGATTGTAGCTACTATCAGTGTATGTATAGGAAATATGTCAGTAAGTATTAAATGAGGGTTAAGAAATTCAGATCTTCAGTGAGAACAGTATATTCTCCTAATTCAAAATTTAAAGAGAAATTACTAGTTGGGGAGCAAAGTTTAGATTTGTTTGCCACCATAAAAGAAAAAGGATGTTTCTAGGTACCAGATTATAAATACTTAAGACTGGCAACTCTATCAAATTCAGAAGTCTAAATTGGAGTTTAAAGTATCAATGAATAATTTTTAATTTTTCTAGAGCCTCCAGCCACACTAGAGATAACAAAAGAAAGTACTGAGCCATATTAAACCCTAGAGCAAGAATTCACAAATTTGGATATTATTTCCAATAGGTTACAAGAACATCACTGTTATTAAGCCAAATATTTTCCTGCATTTCTTGTAAGTCATGAGTTAATTTATTTTGCCTCCAAATTCTATGTTTTTATATGTAATGTTCTTTCCTGGCCTGACAAATAATCATAATACTATGAATAATTCTTTTCATGGTTTCTTAAGGGTTACAGACTAGAGAGTTTCTTTATTGCTACAGCAAACCTTTGCTCCCAAAGAAGTACTTTTATGAAGCACCTTAAATAAACTAACTTGACTGTGTAAGTAGAAGATAAGAGCACACAGCCAGTCGGCCTGGTGGTCAAATCCCTCTAGTATTAACTACAACAATCAAGGCTCAACTAGAACAAGACTGCGCACAAAGACCACTAGGGGGTGCACCAAGAAAGCATAAAAAATGCGGAGACAAAAAAACATGACAGAAATGGAGGATATAGAGCTAAAAAACGCAATTTTGAGGGCTTGCAAAAATGTGCTAGAAGCTGCCAATAAACTTGAGGAGAGACTCACGAAAACTAATGAGACCCTCGATGCTATGATAAAGAAACAACTAGAAATTAAGCATACACGGTCTGAAATAAAGAATATTACACCCAATAGCAGACCAGAGGAGCGCAAGAATCAAGCCAAAGATTTGAAATGCGAAGAAGCAAAAAACACCCAACCGGAAAAGCAAAATGAAAAAAGAATCCGAAAATACGAAGCTTTTATGAAGCACCTTAAATAAACTAACTTGACTGTGTAAGTAGAAGATAAGAATAATATGGAAAAATTTTCTTTTAGCTTACAGCACCTGTCACTTCCCAAGAGACCTTAATAATAAGCAGCAAAAATTGTGTTTCCTTTTTATCTCTCCTTCACTTTTCAGAAACTAAAATAAAAAATTAATAAATGCCCTCAAAGTAGCAAGAGAAGCAAAAGGCACAGATGATCTACATATTAACTGACTCTTAAATTATTAATTATAAAACACTTCCATACATTATCTATTTGAAATCAATTTAACATCCTCTGTATTTCAAATAGATATAAAGTCTTTAAAATTATCAAACACACCAAAGATTCATTAAACTGTTGATGTACTATTATCTTTAAATACCACTTCTCCCAATTCCACATTAAATAACAAGACCATTTTTACATTTAATTCATGAATGCTGGCTGTCTTTGATCAAACATCTAAAAGGAATGCCTTCTCCATATCTTTCCACTGAGCTCATTTTCTAATCCTACCTTTACACTCTTCTTCCCTTCCTACTTATTTCCTCTTTTCTTTTTGAAAAGTGGTTATTAGCATGTCCTTCTTTTTAAAAGAAAAAAGAAAAAGCAGGAGTGAACAGTGAGAAGAATGATTAGCAACTAAGGTTTTGAAATGTTCAAATAACTTGAGGGACAGGTGGGTCATATATTAAATTAAATCTAAGGGAATATAATTTATTTTTGAAATCATGATGTGAACTTTGTAGCATTTTTCAAAGCAACACAGTAAACCACAGGAAGACAAGACAGGCCCCTTTGCACAATGGGAATCTTTGACTAACAACTCTGTTGTTTTGCTGAACTTGATTCTCTTGTAACAGAACTCAACATACTATTTAAGTCAAAGCCATACCATCTGGACTATTAAAATAAAAGATGACATTGCATATTTACATATGTAGTACATATTACATGATATGTAAGCATACAAATAAAACAGTATTTACTAAGTGTAACTACACTAAAATAAATAGTATGTTTAATAGAACATACACTCAATTAGCAAATGAAAACAAGTCAACTAAATCAATTGTCACAAAATGCTTCTTTAGACACATGTACTAGATTTTTAAAACATACAGTTTCACCAAAATAACTAGAAAATACAAACAATGGTTAAAAAAAAATGTTCTTTCCACCATTAGGCACACAAAAATTGAAAAGCTTGCTACCATTTCCCTCTAAGCACTCCACTGAATCATGCATATCTGCTAAAAACCATAATGAATGGAAATTTGGGTTAATAAAATTAATTTCAAACAAGCAAGCTAAGTGATTGACTTACAGGATCAGCTGGTGCAATGTTAGAATCAAATTGGGTCAGAGTTTGTGAGCTTGAAGAGCGTTCACTAAATGTCTCCCACTGCTGAACAGACAGAGGAGAGACAAGTCAGCATGATGAGAAAGATGGAGTAAAAAGATCACTGGAGAAGATTTAGCAAAGTCATTCAGAGGTTGCACTGCAAGTTGTGTTTCATAGGCCTGACAAAATTCCGTAATTTCTATTTTTGCATAAACATTTTATACTCATCTATGCTGGGTCATCTTGTAATGTAAGGTGAGCACCTTCACAATCAAATGTATAGTAACAATTTATTGCAATCTCTATGAAGAGATTCAAAGACTTACAGAGTTCAACCTCAAAAGAGACATAGGAACAAATAGAGTCTAAGTGGTATAAATAACAACAAGGTAAAAATGTAAAGGGGTTTGTCTTGACTAAAGAAAGAATAACTTCAAATCCTTTAAAATTTAAATGCTAATGCATTGATTTGGTGATGTTAGTGAATCTTGACTACCAAACTTTTGGTCAAAACAAAGCAAGTCAGTGTGACTTGCCAGTGCCACCCCTGAAAGATGATTTTGTTATGTACGTGCACATATTTTGTACATATGTATACTTAATAAAATATAATTGTGATAAAGTGCCAAGAATTCTGGAATTATAATATATGTTTGAGCTTTTGTCAATCTGTAGCAAGTCAACCCCTGAAATCAGCACTATGAACAGGACCATGCCAGATCGAAAGACAGAGCTGCCAATCAGGCACCGCCCCCCCACTCCCCCCATGCTAGAAAAATCAGAGTGCGGCCATAATGAGAGCAAATCAAGCATCTGGGTATGTGTTCTATATAGAGGATGTATTTTGATATGAAATACTACTCTCCTAAAAGAGGCACACAAATATCATACCTCTTAAAATTGGTGGAGTGATAGGCCAATAATAATTATAGCAAATTCCATTTGTTTTAAAGATCTTGGTAATAAAATAGTATAGAATTTTTATATCAAAACTGCATTAAAATTTGATTCTTGAGAATTTTACTCTGAAGAGGGAAAAACATCTACACATATACAATATATACAAACGAATGTTTACACACAGACAAACCTATCCCATTAACCAAAATCCTCTTTTTGTAATTCAGCATGGAAAAGTATACATTTTTATGCTTCAAAGTTCGACTTATTTAAAATAGTGATATTCCATTTGAGAAGACTTGTAGAAATAAAATATTAGCAAATTAATACATTGATGAAAATTATCTACAAAAATGGCTAATACAATCATTCAACAACTCTGCCTACAAATTTTAAAATCATGAAAATTAAGACATATTGATGTATTCAAAGTGATTCTTGAATAACAAAACCTCATTCTTATCATGGGACATCACTTCAAAAAAGTGATTTACCATTATTTGTTGTTATTGTTTCTTTAATAATTATTGTTGCATGTGCACAGAGGAATTTTTAAAACCCTAATGATCTAAACTTTTAGATGTAGATTTTTGCCAAAAAGAAGGCATTTATTTACCTATTTGGTTGTATGAAGTTTTACTTGGTTTCACAAGACTGTATGCAAGCTACCTAGAGAGCAGAGAGACACTTTTATCTTCATAACTTTAGTATAATGGTTAGGAGCACAGCTCTGGATCCAGACTACTGGAATCTTAGTCATACTGTACAACCTTAGGCAAGTTATTTAACCTCTCTGTAATTCAGTTTCACCATCTGTAAGGTGAGATTAATAATACTATAAGATTGTTATGAGGAAGTAGATATGTAAAAAGCTTTTGAACAGAACTGGCACATCCCAAGTGCTCAACACATATTAAGGCTTATTATTAGTGCTGTTGTTATTAGTAGTATTATTCCTTGCAATGTCTCATCCATTTTTAGATGCCGAATAATTATCTGTTGAAAGGATCATTAGTGCTTTGTGGTAGAGATTTATTAAAATGTCTTAAAATCAATGTTAGTTTTATTAGCATTTTGATTTTCCACAGAGTTAAAAGAAAAATAACACGACATTCATAGCCGAATTATTACTGAAACTTGCTCCGACTATCTAAAAAGAAAAAGTGCAACTGCTCAAATCAGAATATGGAAGGGACTTCTATTCCTGGTCTTTAATGATCACACACAATTTTATTTAGAATGAATATGGGCTTTAGAATTGAGATGCTTTAGAAAGAGCTGCTTTTATTTATGAGCTGGTATCAATGGAAAAACTACTCTTAATCTGATATTACTTTTTAAAAATGAGCAAGTGGTTTCAAGAGTAATGACCCCACTCTTTATAAAGCCTCTTTACTAGTGAATTATTTCAAGGCTTAATTCCTCCCTCTAGAAAAACTTATATATATGACTTTACATCCAACAGTATGACGAGTGCTATGTGTTAGGTACAGTATCTGTGATTATGTCATAAAGCAGCAGCAAGTACTTTAAACCTGCCAGTTACTTCTGTTTTTCAACTCTCCAAAATGAATGAATGTCTCTTTAATTCAGTACTTTATTACTGGCTTTAAAAGATATGAAAAGTCCAGAAGTTTAGAATTTTTTCCTGAAAGTCAACAAACTTTTAAATTTTTAAGCACTACCTAAAAGTGATATATATATATACATATATATATATATAAATAAATAAAATTTAAGGCAAAAAAAGTTACTTGTTCACAAAGAAAACTGCTCTAACAGGCTAGAACAGCTATTTTTTAGCTGAAGTTCTACAGAGCACTAAGGTTTAACACAAGGGCCTCCGGCCTACTTCTCTGATTCTAATCAGAGTGGCCCCACTTTTATAGTTTTATATAATGGAGTTCCCAAGTAATGAGGAGGAGAGGGAGTGCATTTGTCTCAAATTCTGTTTTGCATGTTATCCTTGGTCTTATATATAATATCATTTAACCACTGCATTTATTAGGGTTTAATTCCATATTGTATTAAATAAAACTAAATTATTATCAATAGCCTGGGTTGAAGAAAATACTTTTTTCATGTGGAAGGCAGGATTAGTGACTTCTCATATCACTTCCAATACTAAGATTCCAAAAATTATTATCACATACAGGAATGAGAAGCAGTGTGACATGGTGGGTGTGGTAATTGACTACAGGTCAAAGGACTTGTGTTCAAATCTAAGCTCTTGTTCTTCAGTGGTTATGAGTTATCTTGGCCAAGACATTCACCCTTTTGACTATAACCTGCATGTTCCTGCCCCATCTAACTCACAGGGTTTTAGCAGGAATGAGTGGTGAAAACCAAATGACAGTATATATATATATGAAAAAGTACTTTGAAAACCTCAGAGTCACATAATTACAAACACTTATCATAGCCCTACTTTATATGCTCTCTTAGCTATGCATACCTGCTGAAAGAGCTCTATGCTGAAATTACTGTTTGGAATGTCTTACCTTAACAAAGTTAATGTTAATGAAAGGAAAGGGAAGCTTTGCTAACCTCACTGCTCTGATTCATCTCTGGCCAAGTCTGGTTTAGTGACGGCATTGATGGTGACTTGCTTGGAGGTGCTTCTGCAGGCGAGCCTGAATAACCTACCTCACCTGTCTGATCCCCAACATCTGCAATTGAAAAACAGAAATTCTCCATAAATAATATATTTTAGTTTAGGAATATTACTTATAAAAAAACCCCTGAAGATTTGACAAGTAGTAATTGATAATCTGAATTTCCTTTCCTCATGTTCCTAAAATAAACATTTTTATATTAAATGTCAACTGTAATTGAAAAATAAATAAACATTTTAACAGTCAGACAATTAGGCAGTACTTATTCCTGCTACTTATTGTCTACCCAAAATCAAAGCTTTCCATGAAAATAAATTCTAGTTAGGAATAGAAAAAAGAGTGTTAGGCATAATAATACATCTAGCACAGACGTTTTTAATAATTTTCTGATAATAGGGCTGAATTTGTAGCAGATCCCAAAGTGTATTTTATGGAATATTAATGTGAGGTACTTTAAAAAAATTAGGTTCAATAAATTTTTTCTATTCAAATTTGGGAATACTGTAACTCCCTGTTGGAGCAACTCCATGAACATTTGTATATGAAAGACTTGTAATGTCTCAGAGCAAATTAACTATTTAAATCCTTTTCCCCAAACACAAACCTTTTTTATCAAATAAAATCCCTCAATATTCTCTTGGAATATACTTTGGGAAATGCTAATTTACACTAAGTCACTCACATTTTCTCTACAAGTCTCCTGTGTTACCAAAAAGCAGCATATATTTGCAGGGCAGAGAGTAAAAGGAGAGGAAGAGTCCCAGGCATGAGTGAAAAGCAGTCAATGAGCCCACACCAAAGAAAGTTTTATCATTAAGCCACTGGCACTTAACCTTCACTGAGAAAGCTACAAATCGATGACACCATTGCAAAGTAGTTTTTAAAGTATTATGTGGTAGCACATTCTGCTTGTGAGTAGTTAAGCCCTAATTTAAAATATCACTTGAATTTCAATTTGAGAACAGAAGGAATTTCAATGGTAACTTAATTCTCATTCCAATCTTCCCAAGTTTTACATATCTTTGAATATAATCCCAGTCTAAAAATGAAATAATTGCCAAATTAATGGGGAGTACCTAATCTATTTAGAACCTGTATCAAAACATTGTTCTAGCATCTGTCACTATCTCACTGCTTGACCATGGGGCAAGCTGAATAAAATAGCACCTGAGTTTCCCATCAGAAAGAAAGACATTTGCCATTAAATGTTAGCACTGTAGTTCAAATTCCTAAATAAACAGTCATACAATAACTTAGCAATGTATAGGTTTTAACCTTTCAATCTATTCAAAAGTAAATCCTTCACATTTTAGTGCCTAACACAGAACCTAATACATACTATGTACACAAATCTTTATTGAACGAGTTGCTTTTTGTGTTCTTCTTCATTAAATTCATTCTCCTTTGCTGTTATTTTCCCAGAACCAAAGCTAACTACCAGTATTTTGAAAAAGTACTCAATTTCTCTTTGCCCTTTGTTACATGACTACTATCTCAAAATACTTCCCCTTTTTTTGTAGTCATATCAAGTTCTAATTTGCAGTCCAGCAGCAGATTTTGATAAATTTTTGTTTTGTAAGATTGGAAATTGTTGCTATTTCTTTCTTAATTCTATCCCTTTCTTGATAAAAATGTTGCAGTATAGAAACAGTAAGAGGCAGAAAGGCTTCCAATAATGTTCTATGAAGACCTCTTAAATCAAAGCTCTTAGAGAAAAAAATAATGAAATAATATTTATAATGACTAGTAGCAGCAAATTCCTCATGGGAATAGCTTGTGGTTTTAGTATGAACAAAAATTATGGATTTTTTTCCTATGATAACAAAGAGAAAGAAAGTTAAGGAAAGGATATAATGGCTATAAATCTGAATTTAATGAAACTGAAACTCTGTTAGGAGGATGGTGAATGGAGAAGTGTCTTAAGAGATCCAGCAAAGCAGTTGTTGAAGAAAAATAAATAGAATTCAAACAGTATTAACTATAAGGTGACTAATTTTCAAAAGAACCTATCTACAGTCAGACTATATTACTTTAGTTTCACATATCATCTTAGGGTAAGCTGGGGCCCTGGCCTGGCTTTCTCATGTCAGTTTTCTACTAGCAAATTTAGGTACATACGGTACCCTACCCCCACATCAGGGCAGTTATAATTTGGGATAGATTCTGGGAACCTCTGTGATTCACTGGTACAAAGTTGTAGTGGATGTAGCCTCTTGAAGTATACTATTCACTCAAATAATTATACTTCGTAAGTATTCCAACAGAGTCATTTTCCTAGAGTAGCAGTTCTCACACTGTGGATCATGGACTCCAGGGAATCCCCATGACTCTTTTAGGGCATCTGAAAAGTCAAAAAGATTTTGTAATCATCATATTATTATTTTTTCTCCTGTGCTGGCATTTGAACTGATGATGCAAAAGCAATGGTGGGTAAAACTGCTGGCTTATCAACAAGAAACAAGGCAGTGGCACCAAAATAATACAGGGGTGGGCAAAATAGGTTTACAGTTGTGAGGACACGAAACATAGAGTTTATCCTTGTATTTTTATTTATTAATTATTGTATTTTTTCCCATAGCAACAATTGTAAACCAACTTTTGCCCCATCCTGTACTAGTCATTGTATTCTTCACCCCCACATATTCCAGTTTAAATAAATAGGCATCGCAATGTCACTGAAGAACGTTCACAATTAAGAGGTAAAAATTATTTTATTAAATCTCAGCCCTGAATACACATCTTTTTAATAGTCTTTGTAGGAAAAAGGGGAAATATATGTTTGCAATTTTATATAATGGAGTCCCAAAGTAATGGGGAGGTGCAATATATATTGCACTTTTGCTCTTTATCAGAGCACAGTGATGATCATCTCCAGGAAGTGGTCTTGAGTGATTTGGCTGTGAGCTGAACAGGCCACTTTTTTCATGGAACGTGATTTTTCTTTAAAGAACAGCTGACAAACGAATTATTCAGACTTTTACGCATTTTCTCAAAAATGAGTTAAGTGAGCCTGTCACTTCAGGAAAACAACGGTCTTCAGTATTGTTACTAATGACAAACTTTGCGCTTTCAAGAGAAAATTAGAATTTTGGAAAAATGTGTATCCATATCTGTATAACTCAATGAACCAATATTTTACAAATAATCAATTATGTTATAAAATCATGTATGGGCAAAAGATTAATCCAAAGTATATTCAAAGTGCAAAACAGATCTATGGAATTTAACATAACAGTACAAATAATTCATTAATATGGTTTCAGCTTTCACATTGCAATTAACCTTTAAGAAATTACCATTTGTTGACATTTGGTGTGGTAGCAAAGAATATCCATAATTATCTAAAAACAGTCCTTCCTTTCACTATGCCAGACAAAATTTTCTTCATGTACTTGGGATTGGCAACGTTTTTCTACCAAGGGCCAGATAGTACATATGTTAGGCTTTGCAGGCTATATGGTCTCTGGTGCAACTATTCAATTTTGCTGTTGCAATGCAAAAGCAGCCATGATAATTAGTAAAGAAATGAGCTTGGCTTTATTTTAATAATAGACAAAGAAATTTGAGTTTCATATAATTTTACAAATTTGAATTTCATGTGTCATGAAATATTCTCTTTATTCTCCAACGATTAAAAAGAAAAAGGAATAACCACCACTTTTTTGCTGTGGGCTATAGAAAAACAGTCAGCTGACCGGATTTGGCACTCAGTGCTTAGTCTGCAGACACCTGATACCTCAAACAAAATAATACCTAACCGCCTGAACGCAGAAGCAAATATGAAAATCCAGCTGTCTTCTACTAAAATAGATATTAAAGAGATTTACAAAATGTAAAAACAATGCTACCCTTTTCATAATTTTTTATTTTATTTTGGGGAATATAGCTATTTTCCTAAAATATGTATGCTAATATTTAGGGAGCTTATAATTGTAATTTTTAAAAAGCTGTAAAAATTTTTTAAATTTATCATTTTTAATTTCTAATAGGGCAACTATTGATAGATCTAAGTCACATAAACAGAAGTTCTTTAGGGTTCACAATAATCTTTAAGAATGTAAAGGGGTTCTAAGACTAAAATATTTTTAAAAAAATTTAGTCTGTCTTTGAAAACCCCAAAATTATTTCTGGATGAATTAGCAGAATTACACATTGTTTCTTTCCTATTTCATATATAGAACAACAAATGGCAGTAGAAATAGAGCAAATTACCTATGTTCTAGAAACTAACAGTCATGAGCATTAAGTCTGTAAATAAGCTATATCTCCTTCTACCAACCTGGCTCCCTATGAATACTCCAACAAAGAGCTTCAGGCCCACCCACAAAAGTTTGTCTGCAGTCCGTATCCTCACGGAGGCAGGGGTGTAGTTTTACTCTTACCTGATGCAGTGTTCCAACCTAGCCTCCTGCTGGAACACTGTGTCAACCCTGCCTCCCTCCTGAGGGTTCTGCTCTGCCCCTGACATCATCAGAGCATCAGGGCTGAAAAAGAAGAGCATGAGCCTAAATTATTTGTTAAAGTCAACCCCAAAAGGGCTTTATGCAAAAAGTATTTCCATGTATAAGAGTGTGCCTGGAAGACACAACACTGTGATCATATTGACTGACATATTGTCAGGCTACATTTAAAAGTTAGCAACGAGTGCAAATTAAATGAGTGCAAACCATATTTTCTGTATTGCACTAGAAAATAAAAATGCTCTCAGTAGTCTCATCCTTCTATCCTCCAAAGACTCTGAAAAGTCTGCAGATTCAATTCAGTGCAGTGTACCTGCCAAACCACCTTTCTCAAAAACCTTCAGTTTTTACCTCGGCTTATCACCTACCCACCCTGGACTTCTGTTATTTTCTTAGTATTATATTCAACACACTAAAAAATTGTTTCAAAAATGACTTGTCAGCTATTATTAATCTTATAGAAATATATACTAGTACATACATTCCCAAAAGTCTTATGGTTTTAAACTTATTTTGTTTTCAAGTAGCAATGCTTGTTGGAAAAATTCTTCAATCATAAAGATTCAAGGTTCCAATTTCATCTAATAGCTTCCTCAAAGCAAAAGTAAACTATAGCTTTTATTTATTTGAAATGGCAATATTATTCTTATGAGAAAAAATATTTAAAAGATACACAGGTTTTGATAAATTTTAAGTCTTCAAGAAAAACTAGAAATGGGACCTTTTTCATTCATTCTTAAAAGACAGGGAAAGAAATTAAAGACAATTTCAGATACACTTTGTTTTGAATATTATATACATCAAAAACTATATTCTATTTCCAAAATTCATTCCATTTCTCTCAACATGCCATAAAATGGAACTTATTCAGTAGGCTGACCTTAAGAATGTCTATAAAGAAGTCTATAGGTTTTAAATTAAAATCAAAGATTAAAAAAAGGAAGTAAAATGTGTCTAACAAAGTTTGAAATGAAACAAAGCAATTACCCAAAATATGAATTAAATTGTACTGACTGCCTTTTTTGGCAGTACTGATCAACATTTTAGAGAAACTACTATTTGATTCAGTTATTCTACTTCAAAGAATATTACCTACAGATATATAGGAGTTTCCCATTACCCAGGACAACTAAAAATGGAAAAAGCCCTTTTAAAGTTAGTCAACTTACAATAAGGACTTTAATTTCATAAAGTGAAAAAGAAATTTGATTGGCATTTTTGTCTTCAAAATGTACACAGAAAATTGTAAAAATGTGCACAGAAAACAAAGAATGAAAGATGTTAAATTTTGTGGGTGCAATTTGGTGGCAAAATAAAGGCATGAATTCCGTAGATAAATTTACTGAGGACCTACATAAATACAGTAAATAAAAATATGTATTGAGCAAAAAGACAAGGCTCCCATTTCCATGGAGTTTTCTTTCCAGCAGAAGACAGATACCCTTTACTTCACTTTTGACTTTTACAACACAATAGTAAAGAAAAAGGCAATTTCTGCAAAAAAAAAAAAAAAAAATTAAAGGTACAATTATTCCCAAGGACTTTTACTAATCCACTGATATTTAAACTATCACCTTTTAAAGCCCCTCGTGTGTCATCTTGTAAAGGTTTGCTCAAGTATTATCTATCCAACCTTGCTTGTCAATGTCTTTGCCAGAAATTCAAGAAGTTCTAATTATTATGGCCAATTTCATTAAATGGTGCATCTTTGCCAATATCTGTAATTGTATTGATTTCTGAGCTATAATACCCAACTATCTTGAGATAAATAATTCTAGTGTTAAAAGTATATTTGTGTGTGTGTGTGAGGGGCTTGAGAAGTAATTCCTTATTTGGAAAGTTAATGATCAATATTAGTGCATATTTTCATTATTTTTTTCCTCTGCAACTAAGGGCACTTGGAGAGTGAATTTTCAAAAACAAAAAATACTGGGTTCTTTATATAAAAATATATGTAGAAGCATGTCCACTGCAGCACTGTTTTAAAGGTAAAGCCAAGAAACGACCTCAAAACCCATCAATAAGAGACTGGTTAAATTAAGGTATCAGGTCTGTAGATGACAAAGTGCAAAGATGTCCAATATTATAAGAAAAAACAATCAAGGATGTACAGTGTGAATGCACTTGTGTTAAAACAGATATCTGCATGTGCTACTTGTGTAAGCTTTTATGTTAAAATTTTCTGGATGAATACAGAAAAACTCTTAACAGCGATTAACTCACATCAGTCTAGTTTCAACTATAAATCTGCATAGTAAACGTCATTAAAAATTTCTGGCTTTTAAAAACATTCATTTTAGAAGTACTTTTAGGATTTTGAGGATCTACATCAATAATATTAACAATAATGAAAATTTGCTCAAATTTACTGTACAAAGCAGTGGTTATGAAAGAGGAGACAGAATGGGGAGCACATTCCTTTCCCTCTTTGAGCGTTGAGTCAGATATTGAGTTGTTGACGTGAGCATTGTGCGTGAAAACAGAAAACAGTTTAAAAAAAAGTAGTTCAGCCATTTAGTCATTTAAAAAACATCTACTTATGTACTCAATTTGCATCCTCTAGGTCAGTGGTCGGCAAACTGCGGCTCACGAGCCACATGCGGCTCTTTGGCCCCTTGAGTGTGGCTCTTCCACAAAATATCGACTTCTGCGCATGGGCCACGAAGTTTTAATCGCACTGTACGTGCGTGCCCACACGTGGTATTTTGTGGAAGAGCCACACTCAAGGGGCCAAAGAGCCGCA
>NW_005354291.1:14962184-14973347 GCF_000412655.1 Myotis brandtii
TTCCACAAAATATCGACTTCTGCGCATGGGCCACGAAGTTTTAATCGCACTGTACGTGCGTGCCCACACGTGGTATTTTGTGGAAGAGCCACACTCAAGGGGCCAAAGAGCCGCAGTTTGCCGACCACTGCTCTAGGTGCTGAGATAAAATGAACAAGACCAATCTAGTTACTGCCCACCCAAGAGCCTCTAGTGTAGCTTGAGAGAGAGATATTTATATATAAAAGGCTAGGCGACCGTCTGACCGGTAGCTATGACGTGCAATGACCACCAGGGGGCAGACGCTCAATGCAGGAGCTGCCGAGCTGCACTGACGTGGCAGCGGTGGTTCTCAGGTGACGCACCCCAGAACCAGAGAAGAGGGAGCCCGATTCCGGGGTGGGTCACCCGAGAACCTCCCTCTTGCAATCCGGGACTCCTCTGGGGATGTCAGGGAGCCGGTTTCAGCCCAATCCCCGCAAGCCAGGCCAAGGGACCCTACCTACTTGAGGGACCCTGCTCCCTCCACAGATGCCCTTCGAGCCACAGTGCTGCCCCAGGTGCGGCTGGCTGGGGAGGGACCGCGGGAGGTTGGCTCCAGGGCATGTGTGGCCCGTCTCGCCCAGTCCCACCCCACTGGCTACCTTTCAATTAATTTCCTTTCAATGTGCATAATCTGTGCACCGGGGCACTAGTCTATCAAATGTATATATATAAAAGCCTAAGTGACCGTTCTACCGTTTGACCATTAGCTATGGCATGCACTGACCACCAGGGGGCAGATGCTCAATACCCAGGCATGGAAACATGGAACAGACTGATGAATCTCAGAGGGATTCGTGCATTAGTGGGGTCCCTCAGCCTGGCCTGAAGGGATCAGGCCGAAACTGGCAGTCCGACATCCCCCGGGGGGTCCTGGACTACGACAGGGCGCAGGCCAGACCGAGGGACCCCACGGGTGTACGAATGCGTGCACCGGGCCTCTAGTAATCACATAAAATACAGTGTATGTAAAATTGCAACTGTGCTACAACAAAGATTCTTTGGAGACTGAAATTAAGATGCAAAGCATCTTAACATGCTTTTTTTCCCTTTATGATACACTATTGTGGTAGGCTAGCAGGTCACCTTAACCCTTTTTTATTTTAAAGAAGGTAACAATTCTTGGAAGATAAACATTCTTTCTTGAATTCAGGTTCAGAAAACTGTTTCCACAGATGAACTTTTATATGCTTTCTTTTGTAAGACAACAAAAATCAAGTTTTCCTTTCTATTTACTTTAGTTGCCATATTTAGTGCTGATGTTAAATATAAGTATTTTAATTCAGGTCTGTGTACGTACTTATACCTATGACCCTTAGCAATTTTATTTTATCTATTTAATACCATAAACTTGTTCAAATAATTTTGGAAAAAATATGTATCTATCCCACCCATGTTTGTATGCTTTTACAAAGCCTAGCTCGTTTCTCCAAACAACTGTAACTCAAGTAATCACTTTCACCATCTATTTTTCTATGAGTTATTAAATTGTAAATACAAAATACTTATAGAGTGAATATTTTAGTATGTCCCAACATTACAAACATATAACAAAAGACTATATTTTCAAAGACAGAAATATGTTAAGAAAAATATCCTACTTTAAAAATGGCACACATTTAGCATTAATTCACTCAGCAGTTATTTACTGAGCAACTGAGCACATGCCTGCAAAGTGCTAGAGCCTGGGGATACTACAGTGAATATGACACATTTCCTTTTTTCTTTTTTTTAAAATTAACTCAGAATGTAGTGGTGGAAAGAGAAAGAAAAAAAAAGAACAGTGTGATAGGTGCCACAATAAACAGCGCATAGGATACTATGAGAGATCAGAGAAGATAGTAACTACTTTTGTCTGAAAGTCAGAAAAGCTCCATAGAGGAAATATTTATGATCAATTTTTAGGTCAGCCAAAAGGAACTGCTTGGGTGGTTTCCCCTTCAACTGTGAACTTCTAAAAACACAGCTATTTAAAAGGATTTTTACAGATCTTGATTGATCCACAGTGTCACATGACAATTTCTATATTCAAAGGACTTGTGGCATATGAATCTCAGGCTTATGATAGCTGGGAGAAAAAAAAAAAGGTTAATCATTCCCCCAACCCCAAATTAACAAAATTCCAAATTTATCACTTAGTGGTTAGGGCAAAGAAGATTCGAAGTTAATATTGTGTGGTCAAATGTTTACAATAAATTTCATCAAAAAATTACATAGATTATGTGCAAATGGTAAAAAAAAAACCCCCAACAACTACGAGCCTTTGATACCTTTAAAATTATAATTAGAACAATAGTGTAGAGGTGTATGCAGGGGGGAAAATAAGAGTAACTCTGTGCTAAACAGATCTAACAGGAGTAAAAAGAAAAATGCCCAGAAAAGAACTTCGACTTAAATCATTAGCCTTAAAATTCAGGCAGTAGATCAAGTTTACAAAGAATCCCAGATTTTATTTAAATTAAATAAAAGAGAGGAAAAAAAGACTACATGCAAAAGCCAGATTCACCCATCTATATGCAACAGATAACAGAATCAGACAAGTCTCAAGAAAATGACACACAACAGAATAAGCTTGATTTAAGTTATACTATGCTGTCAGTTTTTAAAGGATTAAAGTCATAGAAAAACTCTAGACACAAGGCCTAATTTTAAAATCAATGGCACAGTAAATATGTGGCTACCACAATTTCTTCCCTTTTGGCTACTATGAAATAAACCAAATGAAGTTCTTTTTGTTTATTTTTTAATTAGGTAAATCAAAGTACTTTGAAGCAAAATTACCCAACAAAAATACTAAGCTTTTAGCTCAAGTCAGAGGTTAACTGATACCTAATAACTGCCTAAAATGATCAGGAAAACTCTAGGATTCTCATAGGATAATGGTTCTAAAAAACTAAAACCAACCCTAAAATTTTAAATAGACTTATTGGTTGATAAAAGGTCAGTGTGTTCAGGCCCTGAAATGTGAATAGCATCAAATACACATTTCAGGTAGAAAAACAAAAAGAACTTGCCCAAGGTCACAGGAATAATTAGCAAAACTAGCAGCACACAGATTCTTGAATCTAAGGAGATAGTCCTCTTTTTGACAATAATAATATGCATATGATTCCTACTACATAATTTACACAATAAAGTCAGATCATATGCAATTCTGGGTTAAACAGAAGCTGCCCAATAGATGAATACCCTCTTGAGAGCCAAATTCTGTTTTAACTTCTCTTTTAAAAAGTATAAAATTCCTTCCATCATAATATCTAAAAAAGAATTTAGATAGAAAAACCAAAGACAGTAATTTAGTTTTAATTAGACTCATTAATTTAACATTAGATTTCCTTTTATTCATTCAGAATTTTAAAGAAAGTACTCATTTTTTAGCCCCTATATTCTATTTCTTTTAAAATAAAACTATCTGTAAATATGAGCATTTATAAAAGCATTCTTGTAAACATGACAACAATGTAGTATTATCTACATCAAACACAAAATTTCCAGATTTCTTTAGCATCTGAAGAAATTGGCTTTTTAAAAGGAAAATGCTTGCAGACTGCAAAGGTCTAATGATAAACCAGGTATTTCCCTTCAACAAATTAAGATGCATTAAATGGAAAAATGTTGATAATGAAGACAGGCTACTTTCCCCACTTCAGACAATATAAAATGTAATTAAAGAATGACAAAATACCAAGACACTGTGAAATGCTCTTCAAATCTCAGCAGGTCACAAGTGTAAAATAAAATAGTGGCATATAGTCTTTATCTTTGTTTACAGTTGACTAAAAGGACAAAATATTGATCCAGTTCAGGCTGTACATCTTATTCTAATGGCAAATGTACATGCCCTTGATGAAATGCTTATGCTTTTAAGCTAAGTTTTAACATCTAGATTGTGCTTTGAGAACCAAGTGTTATTTGTCAAGGCACGCAATCAGGTCTCTTCAAGCTCCTGGATCTTACCTGCTGAGTCTTCCAAATCAATCAGCTTGGGCATTAAGCTTTCAGGGAGTTTTTCTGGTAAGTCATAGCCATTCTTCCTAGCAACTACCAGATGAAAAGCAGCACAAAACTCATCCAGTGTTAATGCTCCATCTTTATCAAAGTCTGAGAGTTCCCTAAAAGAAAAACATCAGAAATGGAATCCTATTCTACTTTGGATCCCTTTATGTCTCAGAAAAAAAGAAAAAGAGAAATCCTTTTTCAGAAAAAGTGCAAGCAATCAATAATTTAAAAAATCCCATAGATGGGAAGATGTGTAACAAAGTGAATATAGCAAACGGATATCTGTAGATTACAGGCAATGGCCATGTGGGTGGTTTAAGGCACAATTCTTTCAACTTTTCTAAGAGCTTGAAATTTTCATAATAAAATGCTGAAAAAAGAGCCCCCCAAAAATAAGGTCACCAAAGAAATGGCCTTTAACCATATGTATCTTTAGGTACAGGACTTAGTTGAAATCAGGCTTTTTTAAGAAGTCACTAAAAATTTTTAAAACTTTGTTTTTATTGTTATTAAAAGTTTATATGTATGTATTTTAAAGAATCCAAAACAATTACAAGGCTTGATACAAAAAGACAGCAGCCCCACCCTGCTATCCTTCCATTTCCTAGATGCAGGAACAACCATTTTTTTTAATTTATCACCTTAAACTATAAATAGCATGTATATATTGCTAGTTCTTAACATTTTGGTTTTAGGCATTATCTACCTATCTCCTACTATAGCACTCTATGCTACTAAAAACCCTATTAATAAAATTTAGAATATAGAGAAATATGTAGATATAAAGTGGAAACAATACTTAAGTTTATCTGACAATTGTTTTTTAAAAGTAATTTGTGATTGTAATTTAATGACTGATTCCAACCACACAGCAACCATCCTGAGTCTTCAGTTGGTATTTAAATGAGTGTTAAGCACTGTTCTTTTTTTTTTTAATTTTGTTTTATTGCTTAAAGTATTACAAAGAGTATTACATATGTCTCCTTTTTTTTTTCCCCTTGACCTTCCCCCACCCTCCCCTACCCCCCAGTGTCTTGTGTCCACTGGTTATGCTTATATGCATGTAAGCACTGTTCTTAAGCTCATGGTTGGTATAGGACTTACTAAATTTGTTTAAAACCAAATGGAATAAATACAACCATGTATGAGCAAACTAGCTTTTATTCCATGCATTATACTAGCAATAAGAAACAGCTACTATAGCTTAAAGACTTTTAGCACTTTTTAAAGAACTACTCTACTGGTATCACTTTATTTCTTCTCTAGAGAGTGAGAGAGAATCTGACTATTTTAAGACAATACTGAGTTATAAGAACATTCTTTAAAAGGTTATTCTAATAGTTTATTTTTAAGGTTAAAAAAAATCTACCTGCTGGAAACTCCTTTGAAATAACCCACATTACCCAACTAATATACACCACACTTACCAAATATGAGAAAGTTCAAGAATAGGAAGCTTTGATTTTGTAAAAAACTCTTTAGCTGCAGATCCTGAAATATTAAAACAGTGTTGTTTAGCATTATTCTGAACCTACAGACCCAAGAATCAAATGTGGTCTTAAGACCTTTTTCATTGAAAAAAAAGGTAACCTTAACATGTGTATATGTCATGTTTTTGGTCTCTAGTAATTATAAACTCTTTTTAGACAATTTGAGAATTAATTATCTTTTATAATCTCTGACCAATAAAACCATGTCTTTGAGATTATGAAACTGAGACTTTGAACTGTCCCATCTAGAAAAATTTGTTTTTTAACAACTCACCTGGAATAAATCCGTTTAGATCAGGCTGAATGGTTTTAAACTGATTTACATAATACTGTCTTTGTTCATCTGTTATTTTCCAGGGATCATCATAGCTACTGGATTGCCTACGAATTTCATTGGCAGTTGTAGCTGAAGCTACAGTTCGTACTGTTGTCTGGTCCTGTAATGAAACATTTTTTCCTCAGTACAGTATCTATCTATATGATTACATGGACCAAGATTGCTAGGTTATTTATCTTTGAAAGTAAAACTTACTTTTTGTGGATGTTTAAAATATAAGAAGTCTTCACAAACTCATCAGCAAACCACATACTTATAATCAGGTTACTGAATGTTTTTGGACAATGATTATATAAATGTATAGAATGACAGCAATGTGTAAGCAACAGAAAGTTATGAAAATGTGCCAAGAAAGCCAAGCAAATATATTCCTAGATGCCAAAACCTTTCAAAAGTTCACTAAGAAATTAGAAAGAAAATCAGTCAAAACTTTTAGTGAAACATTTCAATGATAACAGACTTAAAGAAAAGGCATAGAGTGGAGTTCTGGTTTTTGTTTGTTTGTTTTGTGGTTTTTAAATAAAAGTGAATTTACATTCATAAAATTCGCAACAGCAAAATATAAAATAATGACTGCAGCAGTATTTTGAATGAAGCAAATAAAAATGCAATACCAATAAAATGTCACACCTGGACAGAAGCAGGATGCATGGTTAAAAGAGTACTGGTTGGTGGAGTATCTGCAAAACTGACCCAGTTTTCTTGAGGTGGAGGTGGAGAATGCCCTGACCACATTGCATCACCAGCAGCAGAACCTACAAGCAGAACGGGCAAACATGCTGACTCACTTTTAAAGAATATAAAGTTATCTGGTTTTTTATTGTAACAATTCACAATACACATATTATATAAGTTTTCTTTCGAGTTCTAACTTTGTAGAAATGTTAATTTCCAAAATGAAATATTTTGTCAATTGAAAATTATCTCATAATATTCTAGGAAATAATCACTTATTCATTTTACCTTCAGAGAATCTGGTATCTATAAACTTTTATCTAAGCATCATAGATATAAATAAATGCAATTACCAATGTATTACCAAAGTGATACATCTACTTATAAATTTTCACAGTTGGCATTTGCTTCCATTTAAGGCACTTAACTTATAATTAAAATTTTCTTGGAGGCAACTCTTAAAGGAATGTTATCAAGTTTCCTTCAATTTACACCTTTAATAAATGACTGTTACATTTAGAACTTCTAAATACCTGATTGTGCGTCACCAAAGGGAGACCAAAATGGCCCAGGTCCTGCAAGAGGCCTCTCACCATTTCCTCCACTGGGGTGACGGTTGTGTTTCCTCCATGTGTGTGGAGACGCTGGTGGGGACTGCTGTGGTGAAACTACTGGAGATGCAGGCTCCTAGAAAGAGTATCATTATTTTTAAATTTTAATTTTAAGATAGTATTTTCACTGTTAAGGCATTCAGTAAAAGTTTTAGTGTAAACATCTACACAGGATGTTAACTGATAATACTGACATGCACGTGACTACCTGTTGATCTGTAGATGTACGAGACTGGACAGTATCATGGCTTACGGACCCCTTTTTCACTTGCCCCCTTCCAGGTGGTGGAGGAATAACACCAGAATAAGACCCTTGATTTTCAGAATCTGAAGAATATGAGGCTGCATGGCGAGACTCTTGTTCATTCTTTGAAGCAACAAATCTTGGCAGAGGAAGGTCCTTTACTATTAATGGCAAAAATAATTATTACTTTAAAATAAAAAAAGATGCACACATTAAAACCTGAAGAGGTGAATTAGATATTAGAAAGAATTTTTGCAAAACTGATACATAAACAACAGAAACAAAATGTCTATCACTACGAAATTTAATTCATCCTCTTCCTTAAATTGTTTAGGGAGACCCTAACCTAGAAAGAAATAGTAATACCAAATTGTCCTTCCAAGGGGTTATAAAAATAGCTGTATTAAATGTCCATTGCATGTCTGGTCCTATGTTTGCACTCATAACCATATCAACCCTGCAAAGTCCCTATTTTACAGGTAAGCAAACTGAAGCTCATTGACAGTAAGTGACAAAATCTAAACCCAGGTCGGTCTGACCCCAAAGCCTATGCTGTTTCTACTCACACTAATTTTCTAAAGTAAGATGTTCGAGTTCTAAGTAAAACACAGAATATGTCACTAAGTTTGAGACTAGATTAATCCAAACATTTTCATGGCAGAAATTCCTGAAAATACCTTACTGTTCACCTACCAAAGACACAGTACAAGCAGCTCAATCTACCAACTTTAGTCTGGCTTACTTTACTCCTACAGGCAGATACTCTACATTCTGTTTTAAATAAAGAAGAAAAATAAAAAACTAAGAATTCCGTAGGTCAGTCTAGACCAGAATAACATAGCAGAATCATTTTCAGAAGAAAATGTACTTCCTTCCACTATAATTCCCTGAATCTCCCTTAGAATTTCCACACTAATGAGGAAATGAAGTTTATTCAGTGTTTATGCAAAGTACTCAAAATTACCTGAAAAGAATGTAAACTCTCAACACGAGGAGAAGGACGTGCGTCACACTAGGGGTCCACAATGAAAACCTCCAACTAAGCTGGCATTAAACACTGAGCACTTAAAACTAAGCTGGTACTAATACTACTGTATAAAAATCCTAACATTACAGAAAATGCAGTTCTCTCTTTCCTCTTTTCCCTATGAAAATCACAAAACTCTCTGCATTTAAGTGCCTACCTTATAAAATTTCCATCTACTTCATTATCAACACACCTCCAAATAATAGAAAAACAAATTTTCCTAGGTGATACGTATAAGGCAGTCAGATGCCTATAACTAGGTTTTAATCTGCCAATATTTTAACAGTATCTCTATCAACCAGAAAGTTTTGGTTAACTAATGCTTTCTAATTTTACATGGAGCGTTCAGTTTTCACAAACAAGAAAAGAAAGTATAATGTTGCTTTATACTTAGAAAAATATATAAAGAAAGCATATATCAGGGTCACTGCAATGCACCCTTTACTTTGATAAAATTACTTACCTAAATTCTAAACAAGTCTTAGTAAATTTATGCTATAACAATCACCATTTTAACAGATTTATATAATCAAATATGCAAGAAGTACATATATGCCATAACACTTAAAATAGATATAAATGTGTTCCAATATTCACAAATTTTAAATAGCAAGGTGGGGAGAATAAAGTCATGACACTTTTCTCAAGGTCACAAATGCCACTGTAATATCAGAAAGACTCAACTTCATTTGTGACTTGAAGTCTATTTTCATTTCAATTACTAATGTGTCACATATTTACCTGTATTAATACTTTCCACTCTTAAAGGGAAACCAGACTGGGCAACAGCTACAAGTTTCAAAGCAATATAGAACTGACTTCTTCCAAAATAACCAAGTCTTGTTGCACCACAAAGCTCCATAATCTATAAAAGAACACAATGTAACATAAGACTTATGACAATAATTCTTTGAATAAGCAACTAACTTCTATTGATAACTTCTCCAAAATACATAGCTGACATATTACTCTCACCTGACGACCAACTTTCTCAAGTTTCAGGTTCATATGTTTGAAAACAAAAAGGCACTGACCTTAAATAAGAAGGTTATCGTTTGCCTACTTATTAAAACCCATGTGCTAAACAATTTTATTTTATTAGAATAACTATTTTTTCTTAAGAGTCATATATATATATATATTTTAGAAACACTCTTCTATATTAACATTGTGCATACAACAGGGTCATGCAACTAACAGATTAGTATGCAGCCATTTTAAATAATAGTCATAAAATGACATATTCAGTGGGAAAAAAGCAGGACACATTTAAACCACATAAACACAAATTTGAAAACAACCAAATATATGAAAATTCTATGAGCAATTTTGTTAAGTGAGATTAAGAGTAGGACTTTTGCCTCTTATTTTCCAGATTGTATTTAATGTGGTTATACTCTTTCCTTCACAACAACAATTTGTTTGCTTGTTTTGTTTTTTTAAAGCAGTTAGGCTTTCAAGGATCTACACTGACATTCTAGTCATTCAATAAGCATTTCTAGATTGGCTATAGCAATTACATATCAGACTACAAAAGTGAATTTTACGTTACAAGATTAAATTATAACTCCAAAAGCTGGAGTAGATGTCTATTATACAGACATTATAATCTTAAAGTAAAATAAGCACTAAGTATCCTTACTCAATTTCTCAAAATATATAAATTCCTATAGAAAGGAAGCATATTTAGTCTGTTTTCTTTTCCCTAAAACATTCAAAGGAAGATTAAGGTGCCTTGGAAGTGACAATAAATCAGAAGTAAAGTTCGTATTTACTAGAATTCAGAAAAGCACCTATCAGTGGTGCAGTAATGTATAACAATGATCATTTGTTTACATGCACAAGAAAATACAGTAATTTTGGCTGTGACTGATCAGCACTGGAAGAAGTTCCTTTTTCTTCCACTAAGGGGTATCATTCGTGTGTAAATTTAAGAGTAAGGAAGATAAAGAAGCAGGTTTACATTAAGGGAACTAGGAGGAAAAGGAGGGCTGGAGAGTTAAGGAAGGAAGGCACACAGGCTTGCAGGCTGCACAGGATTTCATTAGGATTATTGCCCTTATCTACCACCCTTTTCTGCCCACTTGACACCCCTTAAGGGAAACATGTAGTTTATTTATCCTTGTTACATCTGTTTCAGGTACCTGTGGGAGACTCAGGGGCCGTGAAAGGAAAATCAGGAGAGCACCACAACCTAAAGGGCAGGTGTGAAAAGAAACCTAAGAAAGAGGCAGGGGAAAAGTACAAAAAAGAGAAGCAAACTAAAATTACCACAAAAACAAAAACCGATATAATGAATTGTGGAAAAACCATATAATAAGAAAACTACACAGCC
Source organism: Myotis brandtii (assembly GCF_000412655.1). NCBI lineage: Eukaryota > Metazoa > Chordata > Mammalia > Chiroptera > Vespertilionidae > Myotis > Myotis brandtii. The sequence continues at coordinate 14,972,924 of NW_005354291.1, forward strand.
TTTAAAATTCACTGCTTACAATATTAATGTTATTAAAACAAAAAACAGGATACAAAGCAGTGTACAAATATAATCCCAACTTTATTAGATATCTATAATAAAAGCATGATATGCTCATTAGACTGGACATCCTTCCAGACATCCTTCTGGATGACCTTCTGGATGAAGCCGGGGCCGTGAGGGAAGCCCGGGTCTCGGGTGCTTGCTGGAGGCCGGAGGGAAGCCCAGGTTCCGGGTGCCAGAAGGAAGCTGGTGCTGGCAGCTGGGGTAAGGAAGGACTACTCTTGCACGAATTTCGTGCATTGGGCCTCTAGTGTACATATAAATGGCAGTGAATATGCCAGTGTTTTTTTCTGGGTGCTGAAATTAAGGAACACTTCTATGTTTTCATTACGTGAGTCTGTATTCACTACCAAATATATAT
>NW_005354291.1:14974596-15002715 GCF_000412655.1 Myotis brandtii
CCCTCCCCCCGCCCCCCGAGTGCACAAATTTTTGTGCACCGGGCCTCTAGTATTTATATATTTATATATAATTTACTCAGAAAATTAATAATAATTTTTAAAAAGGGAGAAACAGCAGGGCCAAATAAAAAAGGGAGGAAAATGTACTCTGAATTTTGAAGTTAGGAGGTGTTTGCTGCTTGAGTAGAGATGTGGCAGGGTAAAATCTAGTTTGCAATGGGTTAAGGAATGAACTGGAAGAACTGAAGTGGAAAGACAGGTACTAAACAGGTTAAGATGCTTGGCTCTGAAACAAAGTTTATAAGGGTAATTTTGCTTCTCCCAAAATCTCAGAGCTTGTCAGTGGAAGAACTGGCACTAGAAACCAGGTTTTTTTTATTCCAAACCTAAAGGATACTATCTTTTTACTGTATTAGACATAACAAAATTTTAAGTTTGCATGCCAAAAATTCCACCCAAGGAAGCATGAAAAGAAGTTTGAAAAGGGGGAGAAAAATGGCTCAAAGGCAGTATTTGCAGTTATTTCTCTACAACTGATCTTGGTTGTGCCACCTAAAAAACTCACTTTGTCACTAATTATCTCTTCAAGCTATACCAATTTTAGGGGCCATAAGCTCTTGAAAGCAGGAGAAAGGAGGGAAGGGGCTGTGACATACAATTTGCAAAAATGATTCCTAATGAAACAGTACCGAGAAGTCTGATTTATCATCACAATTATGAATTAGACAAAATGTGTCATTAAAGAAATATTTGGTACCAATTCCTAAAGGCAAAACTGCTAGACCAAAGTATTCTTATATTTGAAATGTAACAGCTATCAAATTGCCTTTCAAAAAAGTTACTAAAATTTATCCTCCCATTGTCAATATGAGAGTGCTTGTTTCTCATCTTTTCTCCAGTAACTTGAAAAACCACTCCCACACTTATAAGTATTACTAGAGGTCCGGTGCATGGATTCATGCACCGGTGGGGTCCCTCAGCCTGGCCTGCGCCCTCTTGCAATCCAGGACCCCTTGGGGGATGTTGGAGAGCCGGTTTCGGCCTGATCCCCGCAGGCCAAGCCGAGGGACCCCACCGGTGAACCAGGCCTCTAGTATGCATATAACATCTTTGGTTAATATCTTCCCACCCTCCCCCCCTTCCCTCTTCCCTCTTCGATTCATCAATCTGTTCCATGTTTCCATGCCTGTGCGTTGAGTGTCTGCCCTCTAGTGGTCATTGCGCATCATAGCTACTGGCCGGTCGGCTGGTTGCTTAGGCTTTTATATATATACACTAGAGGCCCGGTGCATGAAAATTCATGCACTGGAGGGGGGTCCCTCAGCCCGGACTGCCCCCTCTCACAGTCCAGGAGCCCTCAGGGGCAGGAGGTGACCCGGCGATCAGGTGAAGGTGACGCCCCATCACACCTCTGCTGCTGCCACTGCCAGCAGCACAAGCCTTGGCCGGCCCTGGTTACCTGAGCCTCAGGCAGCCCTGGGAGGCTGGGCAGCCGCCATCCGAGGCTTGCCTGCACCTCAGGCTGGTCCTGGGTGGCTTGGGGGCTGAGGGGACTGGGGGACTCTGGCCTTGCCGCACGCCTGCCGCCCCGGTGGGGCTTAGAGGACTGGGCACTGCCATCTTTGAGGACATGGCAGTCAATTAGCATATTCCCTCCTTATTGGCTGTGGGCGATGCCATCTTTGTGATGGCGTGAGGGTCAATTAGCATATTCCCTCTTTATTAGATAGGATTTCTGGCTCCCTATGTTACACAGTTTTGTATAGCAAACCCTAGACCTCTTTTTTAATTACTTTAGATTTATAGTATCTAAATTCCAATAAGGTTAGTGCAGCCCTCAATTTTTTTTCCTTATTTAAAAATTTCTGGGCTATTCTCATATTATTCTTCTAAATAAATCTTTAGAACCATTTCTGGGCTATTCTCATATTATTCTTCCAAATAAATCTTTAGAACTATTTATCAAAATAAATTGAGATTTTAATTGGGATGGCATTTATTAACAGTCATACTCCTAACTTTAACAGGACAACATCTAGTGTTTTATCATTAAGGATGATACTGGCTAACACCCTGCAATATCTTTGTTATATTAAGAAACTATTCATCTAGTTCCACTCCTCTAGGAATTTTGTCTTTGAGTTTCATAGTTTCAAAAATCACAAGTAGGTGTTATTTTATTTTGTGCATGTCCGGGCAAAAAACTAAGAGATCCTAATTTTTCTCTTTGGTCTATTAAGATTAATAATTCTAGTAACAGAGTTCTTAAACATCAAACCATCCTTTGATCCCTGGAATGAATTCTATTTAGTAATGGTGTATTACTTTAAAAACATAATACTTATAAAATTTTAACCACAGTTTTAAAATGATTAAGGTTTAAAAAAAAACCTATATGTGAAAGGTTTGGCTTTACTTTTTTCCTCTCTGGTCTACAATTCTTTCAATAGATTAGGAATTATGTAATCCTTAAAAATTTAGAAGAATTCACTTATGACACAAGGTGGACTTGTATACCTTTGACATGTGTCTCCATATTATTCCTTATTATTTGGTATAAACTAGGTTTTCTATCTATAAAATATATAATTTCCTAGAAAATCATTTATTGCTTCCAAAATTTGAAATTAATTTAGCATATTATTCAAAGTAGTCTCATTAATGTAATGAACTCTCTATGGTAATTTTCCCTTAATGTAAATTTGGCATATTTGTGCGCATGCAACTCTTTCTCTAGCCCAGTGAAACCACTTAAATTGTTAGGATACAGATTCCCAGACCCCACCCATTAGATTCTAATTCAACTAGGAAACCCAGCTGGTGGTGGCTGGTATACTGCTGATAGTTTACTGTGAATTATTAAGCTTTATTTTCTTAACATTATAAAATGAAAGGTGCTTAAGGATATAGAATGAAAAGTTCCTACAATTCCCATAAAACAATAACAACTCCTTTCGTAAGTTCAGCTAGTTCCACTTTTCAACTTTTTCTACATGTATAAAAATACATGAGCACACATATGTAATACACATAATTTTTACAAATATAGGGTCATTCTGTTATGGGTGGAATGCCTTCTGTGTCCCCACCTGTTACCTATGGAAGTGGAGCTCTTGCAATGCTGCAAAGGAAAGGAATTTCCTAAGACTCACATAGGAGGATGAGTAATCTTTATTTCTGTGGAATTAAAACCCTGGATTTCCAAGGTCCCATTTCCCTCTGTCCTGCCATGGAAAAAGTCCGATCTTGTCTCCATCAGGGACAAGATTAAGGTCACTGCCCAGAATCTCCACTCCATATTAAAGCAAAGTCCAGTCTAGCATCTGGCTAGTTAAGCTTGTGTTCCCAGTAGTCCACTGCGTGTGGGGTCCATGTGGCCATGGACCATGCGGCTGCTTAAGATCACATGGCAAGAGAGTTCGGGTCATGAAGCAAGACAGTGCAAGAGTGGGCAAGAGGGTAAGTGAGAGAGAACTCTTTGGGGATTATAACCAGGAGGATTGATTTCACTACTCTGTTCCATAGTATTTACCAAAAGCCACTAACATCTAGGAAAATAAACTTGATTATAGTTTACTTTAATGCCTATAGAGATCAATGTGACAAGCAAATCATTTATCTGTATCATTCATACAGCACTTGAGAGCAAGTTATAGAACTTCACTGTGCTTCAGTTTCCTCACAGGTTGTGGACGAAAGGGGCCACATGCTAATCTGACAAGCTCAGGGAAGGCCTGCATGGCGGTCTTGCAAACTCAGAGACCTAACGTAACCACAAAGGATGGTCTGAAATTAAACTTTAACTAAAAGCAGTTGTGGTGGGTAGTTACATCCTAGGCTGGTATCTTCACTGACAAGGTCAACCTTTACCTTAACTGAGCCTGTCTTTTTACATCTATAATAACACACCCTTGAAATGTCTGGGTAACTTGTAACTTCCCTTTTTCTGGACCCCTTGGGGCACAACCGAGTGCCAGGGCAGATACCACAAATTCCTTCATTACCATGTTAAGTGTTCCTGCACCCACCTAAGTATGTGTCTATCATTTTACTTTATATCCAATCCCAAGGGTTTCCCCGCTTTGCTTTCTCCCACCTCTCTAGTCTATCACCAATAGATTTCATGTAACCCACCTACATCCCTTCCTTTGATTGCAATATATAAATATAGATGTAAACCTACCATCTCCGGAGCATTTTATCAATTCTTTGAGGTTCTGCTTCCCAGCATATGTCAACAGTTTGGCTCAAACTCACAAAAATTCTTTACAGGTTTGAATGTTTTTATGTTAACAAGGTAAACTGTGGAAATATACTACCTCATATAGTTGCTGTGAGGATGCAATGAGTATTTAATGAAGTATTTTAATAATAGAGTCTGGTCCACGAGTATCATTATTACTACTTTTTCTTCATTACTCTGATCATAATATACTGTCCAGTCTAGGACTTCAGACACTAAGTTATTCTTGAAAACCACATTTTCTTGAGAGCTAAGAGCTAATGCCTTTAAGTACCAAAGTGGGTTTTATTATAATTTTTGATGAAAAGTCTTCTAAATTAGAGGATGCTCTCATGCATTCCTAAGTATTTTGAACTTCTGATTTAAGACAATACATTGAGCACAGGAATTTATCCTCTCCCTTCAGAAATCTTATTAAAATGATACAGGATATAAATACACAAAAATAAGAGGGAAGGGGGAACAATGAGTTGACAAGAAATGTCAATAAAGTTTAGCAATGAGAAAGCAGACGGTGAAAATGAAAATGAAAGGTGCTTAAGGATATAGAATGAAAAGTTCCTACAAGTCCCATAAAACAGTAACAATTCCTTTCGTAAGTTCTTTCAGCTAGTTCCACTTTTCAACTTTTTCTACATGTATAAAAATACATGAGCACACATATGTAATACACATAATTTTTACAAATATAGGGTCATTCTGACTTGGCTGACTTGGGTGGAATGCCTTCTGTGTCCCCACCTGTTACCTGTGGCACCTAATGTAGTAAGATGGAAGAATGAGTGCCAAAAATACCCATGGAAAAGAATCAATCTTCCCTGTAAAATCCAGGGACTCACCCAGAAAAGCTAGGGTGAGCCTGGGACAGAGATTAAAATCCCTATTTCTACAGTTGCTTACAATACTAGCAATCAGACTTTACCCTCCAAATGAAAACAAACAAACAAAAAACTGGAATTTATATTTCTAAAAAAATAAAATGTCAGGGAAATACTAGGATGGGGGTTGTTGCCCCAGAGAAAAGCCTATGTTTCTAGCGTTTAGTAATCCATCTTAAGAGTCAGCATCCAATCTACTCCTAAAGGCAGGCAGGCAGGCAGGCAACCTTTTGAGAAGCTATGCCCAAGCACAGAGCTCAGTTAGTTTTCTATTTGAAACAGGAATTTTTAAGGGTGAAATAGGCAGGTTTGGGGAATTTTTAGAATTGGGGGTCCATAGGAAAAAAAACACAGGGCTACAGAGTTGCAAAAGGATACATTTCCATAAGACAAGGGAACAGGGAGCCAGCAGAAGTTACATTTCCATAAGACAAAGGAACTGGGAGTAGGAAAAATGTCTGTATTTACAAAATACAGGAGGAAGAAAGCCCAGAGGGAATAGGAGAACAGTGAGGGAGGAGGGCCTCACATGCCCCACATGAGGTTTGACCTTTGAGCTCAGGAGTTACTATAGTAACCAATCTAAGGGAATAGTGACCAGAGGGGATATCATGGCACCAAGAACTGCAGCCTTTATAAGTGGGGGGATTGAGGGGGGGTACTCAATGGGACTCTTTCCCCCTCCTCACGTGGGAGTCTGTACTGTGAGATTCTTTCCCCCTCCCCATGTGGGAGTCTGTACTTGTTCTTCAATAAATTCCCACCTTTGCTATACCATCTTCCATGCGTGGTTTTAATTCTTCGACTCTGATGGACAAAGAATCCAGGGAAGAGGAAGCCAACCTGCCCAGGGAAACATCGAGTGTTCCAGTCCAAAAATCTGTATCGTATTGACTCATTAAGTATGAACAGGTGACCTAAATTCAACCTAGGCATGTGCCCTTCACCAGAATCGAACCCAGCACCCTTCAGTCCGCAGGCTGACACTCTATCCACTGAGCCAAATCAGCTAGGCATTTGTTTTCTGGCAAAGTGGCTCAACATATCGAGAAAACTGGAGTAACCAAGGAAATTAATTCAAAGAAAATGCATTATCTCATCCTTCACTGGTGTATCAGGCATAGTCCTTACATATACATTTCCAAAGTATAAATGAAATCTAAAACACCTCTTCCTTTTTTCCTTCTAAAAGTCAGTATTGTTCCTGCTCCAGGAACTTTGCACTTGCTATATCCTCAGTATGTTTTCTCTGGAGATCTTGGCTTGGCTGACTTCTTCAGTCATTCAAATCTCAAGTGTCATGATCTCAGAGGCTGTCCTTGAGCACCCTACAGTTTACTTACTTATTGTAAACATTTACCAAAAGAATGAGACTCCAGAGAACAGGGAAGATCTCTTACATTCTTATGTTCCCAGCACCAAAATAACTTCTAATGCACAATATCAATAGATTTGTTGGCTGGATGAATGAATATTTTTTTATTAACTAGGCTGCAGTCTCTTTCCATGCCTATACACAGACTACCAGATTAACAATCCTTAAGTACAGCTCCAAATAATGTTTATTCTATTTTAAAGAACAAACTTCTAAGTCTAGCATTCAAGACTCTCCATAACATAGCCCCAAACATCCTTCCCTGTCGTATCTGACCAATCTAGATTGAGCTTTCTTATCTCCATACTTTTGCTATCCTCTCTCACCAGATTACTCTCTAACCTATTTCTGCCTATTTAAATTACACTCTTCATTCACAACCCACCATAAGAGCCTCCCCCTTCCTGTAACATTTTCTATACTTCTTACCCACAACCAAATGACTTTTTCTTTCTCTGTACTAGTACTCCAGGTTCTACCATTTGAGTTATTTGTTATCTGTGTCTTTATGTTAACTACACCACACACTTCCTATACCCCCATCCCTCCAGCAAGCTTCTTGGGGGCAGAGACTATGACTTAGTCATACTGGAATTCCCCTGCAAAACCTGGCTCTGTACTTTGCACAGGAAGGCACTTAGTACTGAAGAGAATCGCTCCCTGATGGTGCTCACACCCCCGATTTACCAAATTCATTCTGTTAGACAGTCTTCACTTGAATTGCACCTTTTTTATTTGGAAAGATCATTTTTAACATTTCTTTAAAACTTAAATATTTTCTAATACTAAACATTGTTTGCTTTGTCTAGATAGTTTCTATTATACATGATCCACAAATATCATGTTCTCCACTGCAATAAATTATGACGAGAAAAGATCAAGAAAAAAAATCAATGGCAGAGAAGATAGGGGCATACATCAAAGCCCACTCATTCCAACATGACTTAATTTTCTTTCAAACACTGCTGTCAACACAAGCCATGTGGACACATTAACCTCTAAAACTTTCCTTTGTTACAAAAAAAATTTAATTTAAATACTGAGCACAGTCCAACAAACAAGTAGGTAACTAATATCCATTACTGTATTAATGAAGCATGTTTGCGGATGACTAGCTATCATCACCAACTTCACTGCCAAATTCCTTTACTAAACTCAGGTTTAAAGTGAAATGCAATCTTACCAACCCTTTTGAGATCCTTAATTGTACTAGAGCAAATATCTCAACTCACTTTCACTATAATACGTTCTTATCCAAAATCTTTAATGCTTATTTCTTGGCTTACACAACTCAAAGGATCTTTTATTTCAAGCCTGCTGCTCAAGATCACATTGCTTCTTTGCTTTCTCCTGCTATGATTTTATCTTAATTCTTTGGGTTTTTTTCTTCTTTCCACTCATACCTTCATGTATAACCTCCTTTTCACATATCAACCACTGTCCTATCTCAGTTAAGGATGAGTTCTCCATGTCTTTCCCCAACAGTATCCTTAGGTAAAAATAAGAAACTGTATACATTATTGACAAAGGACATACATTAGTTTACAGACCACCTCAAAAATAAGAAATATATAAAATCTGTCATAAGTACTATAGCAAAATAGACATATCAGACTTTTCTTGAGCCCTTACTAACTATATCAGGCACTGAAATATTAGGTAAGTATTGGATAAGTATTAATCCCCCTTCTATATAAGCAAGCATTTGTAAGAAGTAAATTTTTCAATACAATAACTTTTCAGCAGAAAAATTTCAAATATATTACATATATTCTTACCCCCCTGCTAATATTACCATAGAAATTTATCATATGAACACACTATAACAATATAGATTACTGATATAATACCTAGAAGCTTAATAATATTTGAAAGGCAGATTTTATTCTACCTGCTAAAGAAAGGAGCCATAAGAAATGTGTTAAGTAATCAGCATTCAAGAGGATCGAAGCAGATTTTAAGTTTATGAAGTTAGCCCTAGCTGGTTTGGCTCAGTGGATAGAGCGTCGGCCTGCAGAACAAAGGGTCCCTGGTTAGATTCTGGTCAAGGGCATGTATCTTGGTTGCAGGCTCCTCCCTGGCCTGGGCCCTGATGGGGTGTGTGCAGGAGGCAACCAATCCATATGTTTCTCACATCAACATTTCTCTCTGTCTTTCCCTCTCTCTTCCATTCTCTCTAAAAGATCAATGGAAAAATATCCTCAGGTGAAGATTAACAACAACAACAAAAGTTTATAAAGTTACTGAGTTGAATTTCTGGATAGTATAGATAATTAAAGAGATTCCTCTTAGCAATATCTGACTCTTAATTCTTTTTTAAAATTCTTATCTATTGACTTTAGTGGGGGAGAGAGAAACTCTGATTTGTTATTCCCCTTATTCATGCATTCATTGGTTGGTTCTTGTACTAGTATGTGCCCTGACCAAGATCGAACCCACAACCTTGGCATATGGCGACGACACTCTAAACAACTGAGCCACCCAGCTAGGGCTGACTCAATTCTTTATATTGCTTTAGGCAATATAAACTGTCATTGACAGTCTACTATGATAAGACTAGTACATATAGACCAATAAATATTTTACTGCTTATAATCAGTATGTCATTAGTTATCTAAACAAATAAATTACTTCTGATAGCCTCAAAATGTAAGGACTCTGATATGAAAAACAATGTGACTGCCTATAATGTTTATTGGTAGTTCAATTCAAATCCCAAATTCCCAATTACAGTATTTTTTCATATTATCTACTTTAACAACAACACCAAACTTAAAAAAAGACTGAAATACAGACTAAAGGTAAAAACAACAAAAATGCAAAAGTGAGTTCAAGAATACCGCAAACCATCTAAAACTTAAGGTTAAAATAGTAGAATTTGTCTTTAGAAAATATTGGAGCATGGGGATAGTTTAGTAAAATAAATCTGGCCAGTAAACTATACTTAGGGTGACCACAAAATTTACATCTAACCTGAGACATATGCAAGAATGAAAGGAAGCACTATTTATAGTTATGACTGGATAAAAGGCATAAGTTGGTACTGTCTCAAGCACAACCAGACTTATAAGTGTCCTTCTAAAACACCTTTCAAGATAAATGGTCACATTAAACCAGTAAGATATATAAGATAACATGAAAAGCCAACATCCACAACCTGTTTCCTTATAATATGCCATCTTATATAATAAAAGTATAGTATGCAAATTGTCCCCTCAACCGGGAATTTTTCAGGGAGTTTGACCAGGGGGCGGGGTTGGCCAGGGGAAGGGAGGGAGGCCCTGGCCGGTGGCAGCAAGGAATATGGCAGGTGTCGGCAATGCGGTGCTGGCAGCAGTGGAGGTGCTGCCAGCCTCAATGGGCCCCGATGACAGCGGGACTGCAGCAGGATGGTGGAGCAGGTAAGCCAGTGGTGCCAGGCCAAGGCGGGGTGCCAGGCAGGGCTGCGGGGCTGCAAGGCTGGGGGCGCGAGCTAGAGCCCAATCTCCACAGGCCACCCTAAGGGACCCCACCCGTGCACGAATTTTGTGCACCGGGCCTCTAGTATTAAATTATAATTTTTGATTAAGGAATACTATTTTTCAGGTACCAGTTACAAGTAATCAAACTTCTCTGTTTTCTTTCGTTTTTTAAAAATATTTTTATTAATTTTTAGAGTCAGAGGGAGAGGGAGAGGGAGAGAAACATTGATGTAAGAGCAAACAATAAGCTCCCCCTGCACACCCTCTATCCTTGCACGCCCCTTACTAGGGATGGAGCCCACAACCCAGGCACATGTTGTGGGAATCCAATCAGCAACCTTTCGGTGCATGGGATGACACCCAACCGAGCCACACTGGTCAGGTCAAAACCCCCTGGTTTTCTTACTTGGAGACTTAACTGACTATTCTAGAGTCTCAGCAACGCCTACTTAATAAAAAAATAAAAAAATAAAATAGAAGTTAAATATTTAAACACTGTGGACCAGACATCATTTTAAGCACTTATAAATTAGCTCATTCAGTCTTCATAACAGGAATTTTTCTCCCTGAAAGACAGGGACCTTTATCCCACTGTCACAGATGAGAAAACTAAAGCACAGAGAAGTTAATAGCCCACCCATGGTCAAAGTAAGTGGGGGAGCTGAGGATTCCAAAATGTATTTTTACCTACTGTACTATGTCACCACTATTGCTCCTGTAGTGGGAGGAATTGGGAGCCCATGATTTTTCATAAACACCTAGGACAAGTGGAGCTCTGAAGTGTGTGTAGTCAGTGAGTAGAATCAGACTGAACAAATTTAAGTAACTGTGATATAATTTCTGGTATATATTCTTTACCAGTGGTCAGGCAGCAGCAAACCTTGGCCTGGGAAATTTCTATTATTTGTGATAAAGAGACACCTATTTATTCCACTGTTACTATGATATTGCTTTAATCTGTGCTATGGGCTATTGCAGGCTATTACAGGGTGAGGATGATGACAATGATGATTATGATAAAAGCTAATATAAATGGTGTATATATGTGTCAGGTACTGTCCAAGCTCAGTAACATATTAACTAATATAATCATTCTAACAACCCTAAGAGGTACTGTTTCACACTAGTAAGCTTGCTCAAGGATACACAGCAAGTAACAGAACATGGATTGAAACCCATGCCCTGAACAACTAATTTATTTTATAAGGGATCCTATTTGCCCAGAGGTAGGTTCATATAAGTTGTATTATAAAATAGTTCTGTTATATTGTAAAACAAGAATTGTTAGTTTTTGGTGGATAGGCCACAGAATCAAGTTTCGATAACTGCTTGCTATGTAAATATAGGTAACTCAGATATCTCAAGTTTCCTAAATAATATGAAAAGACTGGATTCTATCTCGAAGATCTTTTCTAGTGCAAATATTATTTATCTGAGTGTAAATTTTATATTGTCTATTACATATGATATATGTAATTATAACACAAACTACCCTCTGAAAACTATTTCTGCCAAAGTACCAATCATATATTATTATGTTCCCTCTAAAAAAATGACACAAATGTATATTTAAATATGAATTACGAGAGGCCCGATGCATGAAATTCATGCATGGGTAGGGTGCCTAGGCCTGGCTGGCGATCAGGGCCAATCTGTGGGGTGACTGGTGGGGCGATCGGGGGGCACCTGCTGGCACCCATCTTGGCTGGCCTGAGGCCTGCAGGCTGGGGTCAGCTTCTGCGTTGAGCATCTGCCCCCTGGTGGCCAGTTCACATCATACCAACCGGTTGTTCCACCAGTAGTTCTGCTGTTCTGTCGATTTGCATATTAGGTTTTTATTATATAGGATGATAAACAAAAATATAAGGAGTGAAGTTAATTGTGTTAGGGATTTAAGTGGGAATAATAAAGCCACTGCTAAATCCTATAAATCTAGCTCCAAAGGAACAAGATCTGGTGTAAAATTCAAGTATCAGTACAGTGTTTTATTCTGTATTTTATCATGGTTTTGTATTAAATATTTGATAATGAAAAACTTTATGTACTCCATCTAGTTTGTTACTGTCTCAGGGTCAATTTTCCCCTTTGTAGGAAAAGTACCAATAATTAAAAAAAAAAATAGAGAAATAATTTGGCTTATCATGTTTGTTTTATAACCAACATTTTAGAAACATAACTAACAATAATAATAGCTAATAGCCATATAGTACTACTGCAAGTATCAGGGACTATTCCAGGTATTTTATCAATTAATTTAGTCCTCAAAACAATCCTATGAGGCTGGTGCTATATTATTCTCAATATGCAGATGAAAAAAACAATGCCCAGGGAAACTACAGCCCAGAACAGTTACGTACTAATGTGAGAGTAAGAAATCCTAAGAATTAAACTGCATCTTTAAAATTATATGAAATATTTTTTTGTTGACTAAATGAGGAAAGAAACAAACAAAGTAACAAAATGGATGATGATGATGAAAAACTTACCATTTATAGAGTGGCATGCTAGTACTTATCTAAGATAATCCTCAAATAATTCTAAAAAGCAAGCATTGTTACATTCATTTTACAAATTAAAATAGTGAGGCAAAGAGAAAAGTTCTTGCCCAAGATCATAGAAGAGATATCAACATGGCCAAAATATGAGCCTAGCTTTGTGAAACCCTAAAGCCTGGCTTTTTCCATCATGCCAGTGTTTCCCAAATTTCAGACACTGGCATATCACCTTCACAAATTCTGCCATGTTCATGGGCCACTTGTGCTACTATGTTCTTAATATTTCTTCTTTAGATCAAAACTTTTCAAAAAGTTAATAAATTTATTTTAAAAGGAAGTTATATCACAATATAAATGGAAAATAAATATCACTTGAAATAAATAGAAGGTAACAAAAACAGTAATAAATTCAATAAAAACAAAACTGTTATTTAATTTCTGCCAAATACCATTGTCTGCAAAACATGCTTGTGACTACATCAAGGCCTACCTATTCTTTATTAAAAGACTAACACAAGTACCAAACTTAAAAACTTATAGGTGCTAAAGACATAATAATTTAGCATCATGGTGAACAAAAATAAGATAATTTCCATTAAGAAGTAATTCAGTGTTAATTGCAAGGGAGGTGGTAACAGAATAAGACCTAAGAAACGGTTACTGGATTTGCTGACTAGGATAAAAGTGAACTTTGAGAGCATTTTTTTAAAAGGTGGTGGGATTAAGGGGAATAAAACCGTTAGAATACTAGTGTTTAGGGAGGGTACAGGCAGCAGAGAAGAAATCTGGGTCATCTGTTGTTTGGCAATAAAAAGAAGAAGAAAAATAGGAAGACAGCAAGTGGGTCTGCAGGGTCAAATGAATAACACAGGAAGCAAAAAGGAACACTAAGCAGAAAATAACCATGATACAATGCAATTAGTAACTATGACAATTCTATTTTTGCCATTTGTTAGGTGCAAGTGGAAAACACCATGTTTGCATTCGCTCCAGAATCAAGTCTTGGGGGAATCAGCAGAAATGTGATTAGGGAAGTAAACGATTTCTGTTTCTAGGGGTTCAAAACTGTAGGTAGTAATAGAAATTCTAACCATAAACTCTCTTCCTCTGGTTATTAAATCCTTAGCTTTTTTGAAGGCAGGCACAGAATACAGTAGGCTCTTAGATTTTAAAGGTTTAACAACTGCAGTTTTCACTATTCCTGTGAGATTTATATGGACCATGACAAGTAGCATAATCTGTAATTTTGACGTGGCACAGTATCAGTGGCCTGTGCTAGGGAATGTGCTATCCCTATGTGGTACCACTGTGAGCGTGACCAGCATGCTCATCTCTACATGGATTTGTGGTCTTCCACATTCAGCCAGGTACACTGGAAGTCAACTCAAGTTGCGCTTTATTACGTTTTATAAAAGAATATAGAATGTGCCAAGATATTCAGATTCTGCCACAATTTATTTCTTTAGTTGCCAATAAATTCCCAGTTTTATTTTTTAAAACTTACAATTACTATGCTATAAAATAAAATATAGGGGGGAAAAGGTTTTTAAAAGGGAAGGAGGGGAACTGACAATATTGGTCAGCAAAGCAGCAAAGTCAGAGCTCAGAATGCTACTTGTTCCTGTTCTTTCAGCCTCCTTGTTTCTTTTCAAGCCCAGAATGTTGACTGGGCTGGGAAGAGAGTAACCAAGCCTTTTTACTTCCGTGGGTGAGAAGTCTAGATTTGCTTTAATTCATCATCCCAATCACATTTATGAGTGCAGAGCAACAGCAAGGCTAAGCAAGTGGCTTGTCCTAAAAAGTGAGCTGTTTCCTAAACATCTACTATACACTTTTGCTGCTACAGAGCTCATGAGGTCATGAAAGAAAACAGACCTGAGTTTTATTCAGTTTGCTTACAGTATTGTTGGGATGTAAATATACTAGAAAGGCAGCTAAGCAATGACAAACAAAAAGCTATACACAGTGCAAAATTCCTACAAAGGGATGGGCAAATGAAAGCCTCAGAGTGAGGGTGAGGTTGTTCAAATTAAATTTCCAAAGCCTACAAAAACTAAGTCACATTTTGAAAAATGGGGAGGATGGAAGCATGGAAGTTGCGAGGGGAGGGTACAGCACATGGAAAAGTAGCATGATGAAAAGAAACTGATAAAGAGCAAGTAACTGTGAGAAACACAAAACGGATTTGCTGGGTTGGAACTCAAAGTCCATGTTAGGAGAATAATAGGAAACAAGATTGTGAGATGTAAGGGTGAGAGTCGGCAGATAATTTTTAAGGCTGGTTAGGCATGACCACTCAGATTTGATATGCTTTCCCTATTGTCATGCATTTTATGAGAATGCTATGCTTTCCCTCCAAAAGAGTCAACTAAGTTAAATGAGAAACTACTGACCGTTTTCCTTATTTAAATTAGTTGTCTACCACTACCTGTTCATTGTCAAGTTCAAGAACTGGAAATGATACTTCAAGATAGGCAAAAAAAAACTCATGTGAGTTTACTACTAAAGTGAACCTGACATCTTAAAAAAATTAAGAGAATAGCATTAAGGTACAGTACCTTAAAGAAAAGTTATTAATATGCATGCTCACTATATTTGACTAGAGTTACCTGACTGAACAACTTCAAAAGTTTTCATTAACATACAGTCTAACTGAAAGATCTATACAATCTGGTCTCAGAGGTTCCATATTGTTTAAAAAGGTTCATAATTGGTGTTTGGAATTTTTGAAGTATTATGACAAAGTGAGAGGTTAGGCTAGCACTCACCAATGTACTGATGAGAAATGAAGCCCTGAAGTGCTAAATTAACCAGTCCAATGTGTTTTGGGTGCCTATCATGAACAGAATGATATGAGCGAAACAAAGAAGGATAAGCTAACACTTCAAGTTGCTTGCCACATTTTAAGAAAAACATAGACACCTGAACAGGAGGCTAAAAGTACAAGATGTATATAAGTGCAAACATATAGAACAATGTGGGAAGGTTACAGGAGGGTTATCTGATTGAGAAGATCAGGGGAAAAGTTCAAAGAAATAGGATATCAAATGAAAACAAAACATGAATGGTATTTTATAGTTTTTAAATTATTATTTCAAGTACCTTTCTAATTCCATAAAAGACAATACAATCTTTTTTAAAAATATTTTTATTAATTTTAGTGAGAGAAAGAGAGGAAGAGAAACATAGATCAGCTGCCTCCTGCACGCCCCCTACTGGGGATCAAGCCCATAACCCCGGTGTGTGCCCTGACCTGGACTGGAACCTGGGACCTCTTGGTCCATGGGACAATGCTCAACCAACTAAACCAGCGGTCATCAACCTTTCAGACCTCACGGACCACCAGTGGTCCGTGGACCACAGGTAGGCAACCGCTGAACTAAGCCGCAAGGGCCAGGGCAGATAATATAAGCTTATAAAGATGTTTCTTGATGACTTAGATTAGACAAATATTATACCTGGGATAAAAATTATGAAGAAAACAAAAAAAACTATAAAAAATAGATTGCAAATATCTCAATATAGAAAAGAAACTCATCATGAGAGCAAACACAATATGTACTCCTTTGTGTCTAGCTTCTGCCACTTATGTGTTTGCATTTACCTTTATTGTAGCATTTATCCGTGATTTGTTCCTTTTTACTACAGAACAGAATTTCATTGCATGGATATACCATATTGTTTATCCATTCATCATACGATGGACATTTTTATTGCTTTTCAATTTCTGACTATTGTGAATAATGCTATTAAACAGACATTTACACTTTTTTGTGTGCACGTTTTCATTTCTCTTGGGTAGATTCCTAAGAGTGGAATTGCTGGTTCATATAATATGTTTAACTTTTTAAAAAAACAGCCAAATCATTTTCCAAGAGCAGTGTATAAAGATTCCAGTTCCTCCACAATACCAATACTATGTCATGTTATTCTTTTTAATTATAGCCACTTGAGTGTGTAACAGCATATCACTGTAGTTTAATTTGCATTTCCCTAATGATAAATACTGAACATCTTTTCATATGTGGGTTGGCCATTCATATTATCTTCTTTGGTGAAATATCTATTAAAGTATTTTCCCCATTTTTAATACAATTTTTCTTTATAATTGAGTTGCAAGATTTCTTTATGTATTCGAGATTAAAGAACTTTATCACGTTTTTAACATGCTAATATTTTCTGCTATTCTGTGGCTTAACTTTTTATATTAAGTATCCTTTAAACTGTAAAAGTTTAAAAAATGCTAACGAAGTCCAATTTATCAGTTTTTCTTTTATGATTCATGCTTTTGGTGTCACATCTAAGAATTCTGCCTAACACAGGTCACAAAGATTTTCTTCTATGTTATCTAGAATTTTTATAGTTTTAGGTTTTACAATTAAGTATGTGATCTATTTTGAGATAATTTTTGTGTACTGTCTTAAGTATATAGCACAAAAATATGCCTAAGGCCATTTTTAAACATATAGATATCCAATTGTCCCAGCACCATTTGTTTAAAGACTATTCTTTCCCAACTGAACTGTCCTGGCACTTTTTTCAAAAACCAAATGATCATAAATGTAAGAATTATTTCCGGATTCTCAATCCTGTTCCACTAATCTACATGCTCATCCTTTTGCCAATCACACATTCTTGATTATTTGAGATTAGTTAAATTTTAAAATTAGCTAGGGTCTCTTATTTTGTTCGTTTTCAAAATTGTTTTGGCTATTCTAGGTCCTTTGCATCTCCTTATAAATTTTAGAATCAGCTTGACAATTTCTTCAAAAAAGTCTTCTGGGATTTTGATAAGAATTTTGTTGACTCTGTAGATCAATTTGGGGAGAACCATCACTTTAACAACATTCAATCTTCCAATCTATGAACACAGGCTGTCTCTCCATTTATTTAAATCTTCTTTAATTCCTTTCAGCAATGTCTCTGTAGTAAAAACATCTTGGTGCTTTTGTTAAATTTCTTCCTAAATACTTTATTTCTTTTGATGACACGGTGAATAGTTTTCTTACTTTCATATTCAGATAATTTCTCACTACAGAATTGTTAAACTCGCCTCAGTTTGTAGAAAAAGTAAAGCCATTAGGCTAGAATATTCTAATTTCCCTCCATTAAATCTATATATCTACTTCTCTCTATATTTATGTTTTTACTTCTTCTTTCCTTTTAAAATTGAGGATGATCCATTTCCTATCAAAGAACTGACCCTCTATGCCAGCGGTTCTCAACCTGTGGGTCGCGACCCCTTTGGGGGTCGAACGACCCTTTCACAAGGGTCGCCTGAGACCATAGGAAAAAAGATATATAATTACATATTGTTTATAGTAGCAAAATTACAGTTATGAAGTAGCAACGAAAATAATTTTATGGTTGGGGGTCACCACAACATGAGGAACTGTATTAAAGGGTCACGGCATTAGGAAGGTTGAGAACCACTGCTCTATGAAGTCAGGATCCTGAACTTTGTTTTCTCAAGGACTTCTCTCATCTTCCTTCCTTCTTTTATTAATCCTAACAACTAAAATCATGCTGCAGTATTTCTTACACTCAACAAAGACTTCCTTTATATCCTCATACACCTCTATCTTCTACCCCGTATCTGTTTCCTTTCATAGGCAAACTTCTTTATAAAGCTATCTACACACCAAATTTCTAGGCCTGAGCTATCATGTATCCCCTCAAGTCACTTAAATCTGGCTTCCATCTCTACAAAGCCATGAAACTGGCTCATCTCAGTTACTGATGACCTCTAGGTTGTCAAAGCCAATGGCCCACATCTTCTCAACCTCTAAGTCAAACTCAATACAGTTAACTATCCTTTCCTTGAAAACTTGCATTACTTGGCATCCATGACATGATCCAATATACATTCCAATTTCCCTACAATTCTTACGCCTCCTTCCTAGTGACCTTCCAGTTTACACAACTTTAAAATGTACAGAGATCCTCAGGGTTCTATTTCTAGCCAAACCTATACTCCCACAGTCTCTTCCTCAGAGATTTCACCTATTTTCATGGCTTTAAGTATCACTAATACACAGATAATCTTCAAATTGACGTCTCCAAGCCAAATATCTGAGTTCCTTAAGATAACTGGTTCTCTCTGATAGAGGTCTACTTGACAATCTCAGAGGCTTCTGAGAACTCAAGACTGACTAAAGGAAACTCCTAAATTCACATTATCCCTCCTCCAAAATAAAACAAGCAAAAAACTAAAACAACAGTAAAAAAACATTCTTTCCCCAGCAATCCAATAATGACAACATCCAGCAATACCCCTGAGTTCTTCCCTCTTTCTTAAGTTTCACATCCAATCCATTATCATGACCTCCTATTTCTACCATGTAAAAATATCTCAAATCCAATTCATTATCATGACCTCCTATTTCTACCACCTAAAAATATCTCAAATATGTCCACTCCTCTCCATTCCACTAATGTAAGTCATTGTCCCCTAAATTACTGCATATCCACTAGCCAATCTATTTCTGCTTGTCCCAGTATTTTCTTCTCTATACAGCAGGGTAATTTTTTTTAAATGTAATTCATATGATGCTACCTGCTGAACAAAATCTTTTCATATTTTAAAAAAATCTTTATTGTTCAAAGTATTACCTATGTTCCCTTTTTCTCCTCATTGACTCTTTTCTAGCCCGTCCCCGTCCCCCATCCCAGGCCTTCACCACCCTATTGTCTGTGTCCATGGGTTATGCATATATGCATACAAGTTCCTCTATCTCTTCCCAACCACCCTTCCACCCCCCCCCCCCCCCCCCCCCCCCCCCCCCTTATTTTGTTCATTAGATTCCACATATGAATGAGATCATGTTATACTTGTCTTTCTCTGACTGGCTTTGTTTGCTTAGCATAATACTCTAGGTCCCTCCATGCTGTCTCAAAAGGTAAGAAAACCTTCTTTTTTACTGCTGCATAGTATTCCGTGGTATAAATGGAATACTGGGTCAAATGGCAGTTTCATATTTAATTTTTTGAGGAAACTTCATACTGTTTTCCATAATGGCTGCATCAGTCTGCATTCCTACCAGCAGTGTACTAGGGTTCCCTTTTCTCCACATTCTCACCAGCACTTGTCATTTGTAGATGGTGGCCATTCTATCAGGTGTGATACCTCCTTGTCGTTTTAATTTGCATCTCTCTGATGATCAGTGACTTTGAGCATTTTTTCATATGTCTCTTGGCCATCTGTATGTCCACTTTGGAGAAGTGTCTATTTAGGTCCTTTGCCCATTTTTTAATTGGACTGTTTGTCTTCCTTTTGTTGTTGTATGAGTTCCTTATATATTTTGCATATTAATCCTTTATCAGATGTATCATTGCCAAACATGTTCTCCCATACAGTGGGCTCCCTTTTGCTTTGTTGATGGTTTCTTTTGCTGTGCAGCTTTTTCTTTTGATGTAGTCCCATTTGTTTACTTAGGAGATGTATCGCAAACATATTGCTACGAGAGATGTCTGAGACTTTTTCTTTCTTTTTTATTTTATTGTTTAAATTATTACATGTCTCCTTTTTCCCCGACTGACCCCCCCCCCCCCAAGATGTCTGAGATTTTGCTGCCTATGGTTTCTTCTAGTATTTTTATGGTTTCACAACTTACATTTAAGTCCTTTATCCATTTTGAGTTTATTCTTGTGTATGGTATAAGTTCGTGGTCTAGTTTCATTTTTTTGCATGTATCTGTCCAATTTTCCCAACACCATCTACTGAAGAGACTGTATTGACTCCATTGTGTGTTCTTGCCTCCTTTGTCAAATATTAATTGAACATAATAGCTTGGGTCAATTTCTGGGTTCTCTGTTCTGTTCCATTGGTCTATATGTCTGTTCTTGTGCAAGTACCAGGCAGTTTTGATTACAGTGACTTTGTAGTAAAACTTGACGTCTGGTATTGTGATTCCTCCAACTTTGTTCTTCTTTCTCAATATTGCTGAGGCTATTCAGGGTCTTTTTTTGTTTCCATATAAATTTTTGGAGTATTTGTTCTAGATCTGTGAAATATGCCATTGGTATTTTAATAGGGATTGCATTGAATCTGTAGATTGCTTTGGGTAGTATGGACATTTTAATGATGTTAATTCTACCAATCCATATACATGGTATATTCTTCCATTTGTTTATATCTTCCTCTAGCTCTTTTTTCAATGTCCTGTAGTTTTCCAAGTACAAGTCTTTTACCTCCTTGGTTAAGTTTATTCCTAAGTATCTTAATTTTTTTGTTGCAGTGATAAATGGGATTGTTTAGTTTCACTTTCTAAGAATTCTTTCTTGGTGTACAAAAATGCCATCGATTTCTGGGTGTTAATTTTGTGTCCTGCCACATTGCTGAATTCATTTATTAAATATAGTAGTTTTTTGGTGGTGTCTTTAGGATTTTCTATGTACAATATCATATCATCTGCGAATAATGAGAGTTTTACTTCCTTCTTTCCAATTTGGATGCCTTTTGTTTTCTTCTTGTCTGATCACTGTGGCTAGGAATTCTAGTACTATGTTGAATAACAGTGGTGAAAGTGGACATCCCTGTCTTGTTCCTGTTCTTAGGGAAAATGATTTTAGTTTTTGCCCATCGAGTATGATGTTGGCTATAGCTTAGTCATATATGGCCTTTATTATGTTGAGGTGTGCTCCCTCTATTCCCACTTTGCTGAGTTTTTATCAAAAATGGGTGTTAGGTTTTGTCAAATGCTTTTCCTGCATCTATTGATATATCATGTGATTTCTGTCTTTCAATTTGTTTGTGACATATCACATTTATTGATTTATGAATACTGTACCAGCCTTGCATCCCTGGAATAAATCCCAATTGGTCATGGTGTATGATCTTTTTAATATATTGCTGGATTCAATTTGCTAATATTTTGTTAAGGATTTTAGCATCTATGTTCATCAGGGATATTGGCTCTTTTAGTATTTTGTAATCCAAACTCCTTATCACTGTGTACAAGACCTATAGCCATTCTCTGCTCTTGTTCATATTACTCCAACTTTTCATTTTCTCAAACACATTAAGCTCTTCACAGCATCAGGCCCTTTGCATTCTGTTCCCTCTATGTGAAACATCTCATTCTCTCTCCCTTACTTTATGTCCATGTCTCTTCAGTGAGGCCTTCCCTTACACCTAAGTAGATCCCCCCGGTCTCCCATGATACTCTATTAACTGTACACAGTTCTTTTCCATTTTTACTTTAGCACAAGTATAATCCAAGAAGGCAGGGGAAGATTTCTGGTTTTTCACTACTGCATATACACCCCAAATATAAACAGTAACCATGAAGAAGTATTTATTAAAAATATACAAAACTTTAAGGAAGACATGTTCATTCAGCATTTCACAGATTCGTCTGCTCTTCCTTAAAACTTTCTTACTGTAGTAGTCCATGGGATGAGCTTGACTAGGTTGGGGAAGGTTGACAACCTCAAATTATACACAAAATTTCGTTTAACTATGTTTTCTAAACAGATGTCCAGTGTGTATGCCAGAATCTCAAAGGAATCCAAAACCTAAGAGGTTAGAAGGAGATAAATGATAAATTCCGGTTTCATCATTTAACAAGATAAACTCAAATTCAACATACAATTCTTGAAACAAAATGAAGAGATGTAATTTTTTAAAAATCTAAGTCCTATAATTTATCAAATCCCAATGAAATCTGGTGTATGGTATGAACTTTAAAAAAGATCTCTAGCTGAAACCGGTTTGGCTCAGTGGATAGAGCGTCGGCCTGCGGACTGAAGGGTCCCGGGTTTGATTCCGGTCAAGGGCATGTACCTGGGTTGCAGGCACGTCCCCAGTGGGGGATGTGCAGGAGGCAGCTGATCGATGTTTCTCTCTCATCGATGTTTCTAACTCTCTATCTCTCTCCCTTCCTCTCTGTGGAAAATCAATAAAATATATTAAAAAAAAAAAAAGAAAAACTGATGTACTTTAAAAAAAAAAAAAAAAGATCTCTGAGTCAAACTTATTATATCCTGATTTTTTAGGTCATGCCTATATGTATGCAACCCATCAGACATAAATTCCTTACACAGAGGTAAAGTAGGGAAAAGAAAAATGAAAATGCATCTATCACAGAAAAGACTATGGAAAAATGAAACATATATGAGGAAAAACACTGGAAATGCAAAGTCTGTCACCCATTTAAAATTTTCATTGGCCATCTAGATGCCTTAAAGAACCAAGCACGATGGATCTCAAATCTCCCAAAGAATACAAAAGAAATCAATTCCAGTGTCAAAATCATGAAGCAACTAATTTCAAGTCTTTGTGCTACTTTCTTAAGGTTGTGGTTAGAGTCTGAAAACCCAATCCAATCACTTCAGGTAGTGAGAATACCCAGATAGTAAGTGATTTGTTCAAGGTCACAAAGCCAGCTAGAGACAGGACTGGAACTTGCCTCCCATATTTAGTGCTCCTTACACAAATCTCTCATGCTCTTTTACTGCTCCATCAAAATACTTAGCATGAATTCCCAAAATACTAAGATTCTAACCGTGGGACTTGGTTAAGGAAAAAAATAGACCAAAACTAGCACAATGTAATATAAAAAGAGAGACATTTTTAAAGTAAATATTACACTACATAAAGTCATTAAGTGTGACATTTTTCACAGTGTATGGTTTTTCAACTGTGTATAAGAAAGTGTCTAATTAAGGCAAGATTATTTTTATAGTTTCTTATAATTCTTTAGGGATTCAGGAATTACAAATGAAAATAATCCCTACTCCAGAATAACAAACGTGACATTTATTTGTATTAAGTTTATAATTTTCAGTGCATAATGAGGCTCTGTTTCCTATTTTAATCCTATCACTAATGAGTAGTTCTTATAATTGAACAAATTTTAAGAGAAAGACAAAATGGTTTATGTTTAATTCTTGTCACTTCCCCCCCATTAACTTAATGTGTTATTCAAATAGTCTAACAAGATATTGCTCAACACAAATGATCTAAAAGATTTTTTCAGCCTCATTAATAGGGTACATTGTTTATAACCTTCAACAAAGGAACAGTTAGTACTAGAAATTTTTATCAAATTATTACACATTCAAAGTTTGTAAGAAGCTTTAAAACATTTCCCAGCATAGAGGTTTTAAGCAAAAGCTAAGAAACATACTTATTAGCGTGGTAAATAGCATACCTTCCCTAATCTTTAAAAAATAAAATAAATTATTTCTGGAAAAAAATATTTTTAAACCTCTGAATATTTTCTTGTGCAGCAGACAGCAAAATTTCTTACAATTAAATCCTATAAAGACAGATTTTTCTCCCCCTGAGTTCTGCTCTTTTCTGGTGTGGAGCATAATTCTATAAAGTGTTAGCTATTCATATTCGCTTTGTGTATTGCCATACTGCCTCCATAAACAAACCCTTAAAGTCAGAACATACCTTAAGATGTTTGACAGTTGTAGTAATGTAAAATTGTGTGTCTGTGTGCCCATGGTACCAACTTCAAGAATCTTCCTATTTCTCTTAAGTGGCTGTGTCTCAAGACATTATTATACATAAAACTATTTACTATGTGAAGGAGAAAATCCATATATAACTCAAAACAAATAATTTAGAATATCCAGTCTTCATAAGAACTTTGGGCAAAACAATCACATGAACTGTGAAAGTAAGAAAGAGCTGAGCCCAGCCGGTGTGTCTCAGTGGTTGAGCATCGACCTATGAACCAGGAGGTCACAGTTCGATTCCGGGTCAGGGCACATGCCTGGGTTGCTATTTCACTGATCCCCAGTGTGGGGAGTGCAGGAGGCAGTCAATCAATGATTTTCTCTCATCACTGATGTTTCCATCTCTCTCTCTCCCTCTCTCTTCCTCTCTGAAATCAATAAAATATATTTTTAAAAAAAGAAAAAAGAATTGAGAGGTGCCAAGGAATAATGATAAGGAAGAGAGACTCTGTTCACTAACAAGTTATTTAATTTCTCTGCTTATCAAGTTCCTAGTTAAAAAACAAAAATAATATCCACTTCAGAGTTGTTGCAAGGATCAAATGAATTCCTCCATGAAAATTACTTGCCTGGTAAAAGAAACATAATAAGCACTCAATAAATGCCAGCTCCTTCCTCCTTCAGTTTTGGGCCCTCTGTTCTTTGTTCCTAAACTCATTCCCCAAGATGACTCAGCCTTCTCACGACTTTTATTAACAAAATGCTGAAAATGATTCCATCAATCAAAGCCCTGATGTGTAGATGCATGCCCACAGTGTGAGGAGCTATCTGTCCCCTGCCCCCAAGCAAGACACTTAGGCGATGAAAAAGAGACCCCAGATGCCTGAACTTCACTGTAAGAACCAGCACTTAGGTGGACAAATCTCTACCTGTTTCCAACCATCTCCTGGAGATTTCCATTGCCATCTCAAAATGCCGACATCAAACTCATTATCTCTTTTAAAAATTAGGCCCTCTTCCAGCCCCTTTTCTAATTGTGAGTGGGGTCCAACAGAGACTAATCCTTGTCCTAGTCTTCTTTCATCTTAATATCATCTAAATATCACCAAGTCTACCTTCATAATCTCTACTCTATCTCTAGCTTCATTTTCTGTCCTTCTGCCACCACAAGTCCAATCTCAGCACTAGTGATATTTTGGGCCAGATAATTATTTGCGGGGGGTTGTCCTGTGCATTGTAAGAAGTTTAGCAGCATCTCTCCCTCTTATCCACCAGATGCCAGTAGAACTGCTCCCTCGCCCCAGTTGTGGCAACTGCCCCCCCAGAGGATAAAATAATTGTCCTCACCAATGCCTCCCCTCCTCCTATATTTGAGTACCATGGTCTAGATCACCACTTTGTACAAGCACTTAGAATCAGTCCCCAAATTCATCTCCAGTTTCTTCCCTATAACTCCTGTTCTACTGATCTCCTAAAGACTTCCCAAAGCACTGCTTTTATGTGTCATTTCTCTTATATCTACAACTACCTGTTGCCTTCACAGTTCAAAGCTCTCCACCCAGCCTTGATAATCTGGCCTCAATTAAACATTATCCCACAAAGCATCTCACATAGTGACTACTCAGAAGCCCTTCAATAACAGACCTGTTTGTTCATCCAGCCCCTCCTTTTCTATTCCTCTGTTGTCACCCTAGTTTGGATGCCCATTACCTAGCATCCATTTCAGACCACTGCACCAGCCTCCAAGCCCAGCCTCTACTCTCTTCCTCACTCAAAGTAAAAAACTACCAGTGAGCGCCACTGCCTATTGAAACATGAAATCTTCCATCTGTTCTTATAATCTTTCCAAATATGGTCTAATTCTATTTTCCATTACCCGGAAAACATACTCTACCTTGGGTACAAGCTATCTGCTAGTCCTTGGAAAGGCTCCTACACTTTCCACCTTTGGTCATGTTTTTTCTCTGCCTGGAAGTCCTCTTAATCCCACCGCCCTTCCTCCACACTAAACTCCCTCAGAACTAAGAAGCCTCTCCTGATACTTCCTTTGTACCTCTCCTATGGTATTCATGTTTTGCTTTATGTTACACATGTATATTCCTGTAATTTACAAGGTCCCTGAGAGCTTCTTACCCTATTGATACTGTGCAATGCCCAACCAGTGTTAGGTAGGTAACTCAACAGTATGTGAGTTTCCCCAAATGCTTCCCACTTAGAAAGCAATGGAGGGCTATGTTTTCAATCTCAAACTCCCTTAAACCAATTAAGTTCACATTCCCTCGCTTTTGTCTCACATTTTATGTCTTAAGCCAATTTTTAGATAAACTGCCTTCAAGATACCCAGAATGCCACTGCAATATATGTTACTGCAAGAATTCCACTGTAGGGATTTCTTATAGCTTCCAACTTGTAATTAAATCCTGAATATTTATGCTATTTAAGCTCTCTCTTTATACAAAAAGGCAATAGATATTTTTCAATGTTAATAAAATTAAGCAAAACATGAAAATAAGTGGATTGAATTAAACATATTTTAAGCAAAGGTTAATTAACAAATTTGTCTATCTGAAATAATACATTTAAAATCCTAAATAAATGAGTCAGTTTATTTCCGCTCCCCCCAGCCCAAAGACATAACCATGGGTGGGGAATAGCCGGCCCTTGGGTCATGTAAGGCCCAAGAAAATCATTTGGTCTGGCCCTGCCAAGGCAACCGTAGGTGGGATTCAAAATTCAATAAACCTAGGAGCTTTTCTCATAGCAACATAAGTTTATATTAAGTTAATTAAGTTAAGCGAATGATGTTACCAATATCCAAATGGCCCTTAGCAGAAAAAAGGTTCCCCACCCAGGACATAAACCAAAATATAACATGGGAAGTTTCTCCTTAATTTTAGTTCCTAAGTGAGTTGAAAGTATGTTTTATTTCTACAAAAAGACCATGTTCTGACCAGACCAAAGCCATATGAAGACAGTATATACCCCATACTGCAACTAACAGTCTTTAGAAAGGTCAGCAAACTATAGGCCCTGTTTTGTGTGCCCCTGAGGTAAGGCTGGTTTTTACATTTTTTAAAGGCTTGTAAAAAACAAAGAAGAATATGCGACAGAGACTGTGGCAGCCAAAGCCTAAAACTCCCTGTTCAGCAACATGAATTTGAGACTCCTAGCTATGTAAGACACCCAACTTTTCCTCCCAAGATTTTAAAAAAGCAATATAAAACATACAAGATTATTCAAAAAAAGATAGAATTCATTCATCTGAGCCACCGTTACTGCACAGGTAACTTCTAAAAGAGAGGCCTGTGTGAATTTTTATACTTCCCAGAATTTTTGTTTGGAAGAACTTGACTCTCATGGTATATGCTTGAAGAGTGGAGGTGCCTGGCCCCAAGTCACAGCGTCGGTTAACAACAGAATGGTGTCCAAGACCCAGGCCTCAAACCTCCTGAGCCAGTGCTCTCCGCACCGTAACTACGTATCGGGCTTTTAAGTTTTGGAGATTTTGATAACTAGTTTCAACCATCATAAAGATGAAAGCTAAAAACCTGTTCCTGATTTGCTATGTAGACAGACTCTTACTAGCAGTCATGAATCATTAAACAGTTAACATCCATGCCCACCACATCCATTAGATAAGACCTTCTAGGAAGCCTTTTATTTTAAAAACGGATGTGATAGAGAAAGCTTAAAACTCGCCCGGCTTGCTCCTCTAGGACTGCGGATGGAGGCGAATAGACACCTCCGACCCCCAGCTGCTCAACACTCACCTCCCACCCCAAAATCCACAAGTTCCACCAGATGCCGATCGGAAACCTGTCCCGTTCACACCAGCCGCACGTTCTCTTGTTAACTGCAAGTTCTTCTTGTGAACTACTCGCTAGGAGTTCCCATTTGTTAATCTCCCTAAGAATTTCACTTCTTTGGGGGGAAAAAAAAAACCTGCTTCTTCGATTTCCAGATCTATAAGATCCACTTCACCGTGTCTGCTCGGTTAATTCAAGAATGAACAAAAAACATTTTGCCTGTCCGGATGACAGGACTACTCTGCACGATCCGAAGAGCTGTGTATACACAACAAGGCTTGGGACTCAGACATGGCAACCACCCCAGAGTCTTCACCTGAAGTTGCTCTTCCAGGCTGGACATGACAGGTTCCGAGGGGCGGCCGCGAGAGATGCTAATAAACAGACCCCCGCCCCCACCGCCTCTTTGCCTGACTCTTCTCCCCTCAGAGCGACCCCCTTCCCCTCGACCG
>NW_005354291.1:15003763-15018798 GCF_000412655.1 Myotis brandtii
AGGCGGGAGCGGGGGGGGGCAGCGTGCGGCTCCTAAGGCTCCTAAAGAGCCGGAGAACCAGAGATCAGGGCTGCAGTGCGCATTGTTTCAGAGCTTCTCGCGTTCAGCGCCCGACCAGTATTTGATCGCAAGGGAACATTGTTCAGGTTATGGTAGCCCCTCGTGCCTTTGTGATGTCAGAAGTTTCTGAGAACGAATTCAGCGGCTGTGCGAGCTCTGAAGGGCTGTGAACACCCAATGCCTTTGGAAACTCTCCTCATCCAGACACGAGCACTGGGACGTCCCCCCCACTCTGGTTTTAAGCCATGTTTACCTGTGAACACCTGCTGACTGGAAGGAAAACGGACGAGTTTTCTTTGCACAAAGTCGTCCTGGCACCAAGAACTCGGTGCTATCAGTTTACACCATCAGCTCCATAAACCCCCATTTCTCCCTCGGAAAGCCGCTTGCAGGCTCTGTGGGTCCCCGACGGAGGGAATTCTGAAGGTATCTCAAGTAGAAAATCTTAACAAGAGTTTATACCTAACAAATACGAAGTATCTCAAAAGCAGCAGCTAAGGCAGAAGGATCCGGATTTTCCAGTTTGGGTTTTTATTTTTCTTCTACATGTTGCTCCCCAGAGGGCTGATCCTGCAAATTATTATTCTGGAATTCCAAAATAAAAAAGCAATGTAAAGCCAAGCTGCTTTTTTTTTTTTTTTTTTGTAATTCTCTGGCAGCAAAACCTGATGTGCCTCATTTGGAGGCAAAAATCCTAACTCACATGAGACTATTTGCAGTCTTTATATATGCCCCTTAGTGTCAATATTTATTCATTTTACTATAGGCTTTAATTATATATATATATATGTGTGTGTGTGTGTGTGTGTGTGTGTGTGTGTGTATGCATGCACACACACTGTTATAGGCATTGTGTTACCATTCTTTGTTTAAAAAGGATGAGGGACTGTGGAGCTGTGAATATTTTCTAACTGAATAGTAGCATTTTATATAGACACAAATATCACATGCCATTAAGCACACATTTCTCCATCTCTAACATTTTCAGTTTGCCACAGAGATACCTACCTGCACACCCAACAGGGCACCTGCCAAGGGTGGTCAGAGCCCCACAGGTGGCCTGTCTTCCACGGGTACAAATGGGAGGAGCGCAGTGGAGTAGGGACTGGTTCACAGTTGTCTTCAGCACCGTTTCCTCCACCTCCTTTCCCAGGCACTGAAGGTCTCCCTTCCTGCCACCTAAACTACTCTTGCCCACGGACCTTTGCGTGGCTTGTTCTCTGACACCACTCAGGTCCCTGTTCACATATCACCTCCTCAAAGAGACCTCCCCTCGACACCTAATCTAAGATAACCCACGACCGCACGCTAGCCCCTATCTGAATTATTTTCCTGTAGAGCACTTTTTACTACCTGACATTAAAGTATGTATCCATTTATATTTTTAATTGCTAATAATTATGGAGTACTTACTGTGTTTTAGGCACTGTTCTAAAACTTTACACTAGTTACTGCATTAATCACAACAACCCTAGGAAAACATTAAAGTATGTATCCATTTATATTTTTAATAGCTAATAATTATGGAGTTCTTACTGTGTCTTAGGCACTGTTCTAAACTTTACACTAGTTACTGCATTAATCACAACAACCCTAGGAAGAAGACCCTATTAGTATTTTTATTTGACAGATGAGGAAACTGAGGCACAAATGGGATAAGTAACTTATAAGTCACATTGTTATTAAGTGTCTGGATCTGGGATTCAAGATCCAGACAGTCTCAACTCCAAAATCACTATAGTGCCGTTCTTGCTTGTTTAATTAAGTCTCTCCAGCTACCATCCCTGCATTTACCAGAAAATATTTGTTCATTGCCTGCCATCACTCCAAGGCCTAGTATGTGGCATGTAGTACTCATCAAGAGTTTGTTGAATGAATAAATGAACAAATGGTGTGACGAGCCAGTCAAGCCCATCATCTCCTAGTGTGGCTCCTTTAACTCTGCAAGCTCCAGCTCCATCCTCTGTGGCAACCTGAAATAATTATAGGATTGCTTCACTCCCAAGTTCTGGGATTCTGACATTCCCTTCTCAGTCCATATGTGCTACCCTTTTACTCTCGCCTCCCATTCCTCAAATAAGCCTGCTCATTATAACCTTCAGGTTCTCCTCTCTATCCAACACATAATTCATGTATCGAAAAATACCCTTGGAGCACCTTGTGCCAGTGTGAAAGGAACCGCAAGATCTTCTCCTCAGGGAGCACTCTCACTCCAGAGGCCTCCCTGTCAGCCATGCCAAGCACCCTCTACAGCACCCCGAATCCTCCTTGTACTGTCCTTCCTCCCCGCTCCCAATTCCTTGCCAAAGGCTAACACTGAATTGGCCACATGCGTTACAGGATGTTGAGTGGCTCTCTTCCTGTGGTCCTATTGCTCTGTGAGGCTTTCCTAGGACAGAGTAGGAGTTTTCCTGTTGATGACCAAGACCAACTTGAGGACAAAAAGTACCACATGTTCTAAAGGAAAACAATCAAATCAGACTCCCCCCCCTGCCCCAGGTAAGGGCTTATTAGAAGCAACCGGATGGGCCCTACAGCTAGCAACCACAGCCTCAGCCCCATTGACCCAATCCCCAGGTGGGGAGGAACCTGGATCTGTGTCAGCTCAACACCAGACTGAGTTTCTGAGAGCCCTTCTAGACAAACACATCCTCCGTGGAGGCAGGAGCTCAAAAAATCAGGGAGGCCTGGATGAAGGGGAGACCTTCCAGGCCCCTGGCTGGATACTGGGTGGGCTTGGTGCTGGAGGGTTTGACAGTTTCACAAGTGAAAGAGATTTTTCTCTACATCTGTCACTTAAATTGATATTTCCAGGTTTGAAGGGAAAGAAATGATTTAACACATGGGCTCTTTGAGGTCAAGTCTATTTTCTTTCCTTTACATTTCTAGACATGTCAATTTTAAAAAGTGACATCATGAGAAAGCTATTTTAAAACACATGTTCTATATTATATAGCTACACATTTAAAGATGTTGGTTTTCAGGTAAGATCAAACAGTTGGTTACTGCCCGAAAATATCAACTGTTTTTTAATTGGAAATCTTTAAGTTTTAAAAATAAACTACATACAGTAAAATGTATTGTTTCTGATATACACTTCTACGAGTTTTGACAAACGTATATAGTCATGTAATCACCACCAAAAGCAAGATGGGGAACCATTCTGTGTCCCCCAAATTCCTTTCTGCTGCCCCTTTGTACTAACTCTGCCCTCTACTCTCAGCCCCTAGCAACCACTTTTTTCTTTTTCAATAACTTTTGCCTTTTCCAAAATGTACTTGTAAGTGAATTACCCATTTTTTATTTAAAAACTTTTCTTGTTGTTGAGATGTAATTGACTTATAACATTATGTTAGTTTCAGGTGTACAACATAATGATTTGATATTTGTATATATTGCAAAATGATCACCACACTAAGTCTAGTTAATATCTATCACTACACATAGTTATAATTTTTTTCTTGTGATGAGAACTTTTTAAGATTTACTCTGTTAGCAATTTTCAACTATGCAACTTAATATGAATCATTTCTTTTCCTCTTTTGGAGTCACCCTAAAGGACATAATCAATTAACTTTAAAAAATATTGTGTAGCCTCCAAAAACTGTATGCGGCAATCTTTATACTACACTGCCAGTGGTATCTATTTTCACTACCTAAATCAAAGAATATCATAAAATTATCATTTTTGTGGACGTTGCAGTTGTAAATTGGTGGTTTAATAATGAGATAGAAAATGCCAGGTAAACTTAAGATCCCATAAGATCCCATGAGGTTCATCAGGAGCAAAGGCATAGAAATCTTAACAAAATTGTTGGCACAGTAAAAGGAAATCAACTCTTTATATAAATAGAATTTTCAGGAGAGATGAACCAAAATGAAAAGCACCTTTCTCTAAATAAAAATCAAACCAACAGATATTTATTACTTACACTCTGTAAGGCAGTTTTTCCTCTAAGTTTCCTTTGTAAACACTTTTAATTTAGTGTGCTTATACTATTCTGAATTTTTAACATGGAAAAAGTCAAATGGTTTCCCTATTCTTCATTATACTAAAGCATGCAGAGGTGGTTGTAGAAAACGCTGAAGCACGCTGCTTGCCATTGGCACTGTTTTCTAAAGCAAAACTTTGCACGTGGGCAGAGTCATCTCCAAACACTTCAACTTCTTAAACTATTAATTTAACAAAAATAAAACAAAGTAATCTGTCCTTTATTCTACTTCTATAACCTATATTAGTATTTGTTATCCTCCCATCACCTGACCATGAAAATACTTCAGTGTCATGGATTCTATAAGCTTCCATGGTGCTTAAGAGCTAGAAGTTTTCTGCTTTGTGAAGTATTTTTCGATTTTAATCCTAAATCATACTTTGCTGTTGTCAATATTTCACTTTCCAAGGACACTTGGAGGTTATCTCTGTACAATCTTAAAAACTAAAAATGTGTAAACATGAATATAAAACAATCTTAATGGCTACAGCAATAAGAAGGTATCCAATTGCAATGGAAACAGAATAGTTCTAGTTTCCATTACAAAAATTGCTAACAGAGTAAATCTTAAAAAGTTCTCATCACAAGAAAAAAATTATAACTATGTGTAGTGATAGATATTAACTAGACTTAGTGTGGTGATCATTTTGCAATATATACAAATATCAAATCATTATGTTGTACACCTGAAACTAGAATACACTTGGATTGAAGCCTGGTTTTGGCAATTATTAGCCAAGTAATCTAGGGCTAGTTTAAACTCCCAAGCTCAGTGCCTTCTTCTGTAAAATGGGATACTTTATTTGGCCAGTGCAAGAATCAGAGAAAATGAACAATGAATGAAAAATATTGCTATTTAATTGGTGTTTTACTAATGGCAGCTATTATCAATGACAAACATGATCAGTTAAAATCTAGATTGTTTATATTTGTTCTTGTTCTTTGTTCAAATAATTCAAACAATCAGGGAGGATATTCTTTAAGATATAAATAATTATTTTAAACATATCATTATTAGTTATCACATCCATTTCCCCTTAGACTTAAGCTGTTGCCATACTGTAAATACTATGGGCAAAGAAAGCCTGGCCTGTGGCTAGTGATTTTGGGTACATATAGCAAGTGTAATAACCAATGCCAATTTAGTGCTTAAATCAACTTATTTCTTTTTTTTTCTTTTTTTTCAACTTATTTCTTTAAAAAATAATAAAAATATAGGTATATGATTTTATTAATTTCAGAGAGGAAGGGAGAGGGAGAGAAGCATCAATGACGAGAGAGAATCATTGATTGGCAGCCTCCTGCATGCCCCCTACCAGGGATCAAGCCCGAAACCTGGGCATGTGCCCTGACCGGGAATTGAACCATGACCTCCTGAGCCACACTGACCAAGCAACTTATCTCTCTCTTTTTTTTTTTAAATAATTATTTCAATACAGGTATGTAAGTAGTTGGATCAAATATTTTAAACACTATAAGTGGCTTTTTAATTTTCTCTAATGAATATAATCTTCCTCAGTAGCAGCATGGGTTGAATTTAATTTTGTCAATTATCTTAGGATCTTTCTGGTAAAGTGTAATCATTTAAGTAATTTAGTCTCCCACTTAAATGCTCAGCCTTTCATATTGCATACTTTTTCCCCTGGCCTCCTCCCAGATGCCATGGAGGGGTTTATGGGGGGTGGGAGATAGAGACAGCTTGCATGATTTCTTGACTGTGAGAGAGAAGGGGCCTCAAATCTACAGGATTCCTTGTACTGTCCTCTGGTTTCACTGTAAGGGGGCTGGTGTAGTGTAAGTCTATGATGAGGCATCCTTAGAGTTAGCTGGTCCAGTTTGCCCTTTAAGGACATCAGGCTGGTATCACAAAATCACTTGTAGCCTTTAACCTCTAATCATTAAGTCTGCATTTGATGGACTGTCATTCACCAGTCTTTCCATTAGTAGTTCCATGGTCCATATAGGAACTTGCAGGGGTGAGCACGGGGGTTGCTTCTTAGAATTGAGATTTTGGTCTAGGCAGGTGGTTTGGTTATCTATTGTTGCATAACATATTATCTCAAAATGAGTGGCACAAAACATGATTTTGTGGGTCAGGGATTTGGGAAGGGCTTGACCAGGCCCTTATCTTTTATGTGCAGTTATCTGAAGGCTTGACTGGGCTGCATGTCCAAGGTGACTCCCTCACATGGGGAGCCATTACTGCTGGCAGTCATCTAGGAGCTCATCTGGGGTATCTCCTGCAGCATCTCATGGCATTTCCATTTGCTCAGGCTTCTTACAGGATGGTAGCTGCATTTTTAAAGGAAGCATCTGAAAAGGAAGCATTCCAAGCAATCAAGGCAGAAATTATGCATTATCATTTCAATGCATTCTGTTGAATATAGGTGTTATGAAGGCCAGACTAGATTTAATGGGAGGAGAATTATTTATATTCCAGCTCCTAATGGAAGTGTTCACTGTTTTTCATTATAATGAATAAATTATATAAAATGACTTGTCTTTTTAAACCATATATACTATAACTGACAAAAAATGAGTACAACTAACTAGAGCAGGGGTCCTCAAACTTTTTAAACAGGGGGCCAGTTCACTGTCCCTCAGACCATTGGAGGGCCGGACTATAGTTTAAAAAAAAACTATGAACAAATTCCTATGCACACTGCACATATTTTATTTTGAAGTAAATAAACAAAATGGGAACAAATACAATATTTATATTTGCATGTGGCCCACGGGCCGTAGTTTGAGGACCCCTGAACTAGAGATATATTTTAGGTTGGGTTTCTTTTTGTCACTCAATCAATCTCACATCTTGCTGTTTTGGCATTTTACTATTGCCAAGGTTATATTTAAGTCTCCAAATCAACCTTTTCTATTTATCATGGGAATGATTCATCTATAAAACTATTTGGGCTGTGGGTTTTGTGGTTTGTTTGTTTTTTCTGTCAACTTTATCAGTTTCTTCCTAGATTATTGGTGTAGTCAGATTTTTTTCTTGTTGAATGAATTTTTTCCCCTCATAAATTTATCCATTGCATTGATATTTTAAAATTGACATCAATCTTCTTTAATGTGCCTTATGTAACTATTTTAAAGACAGACCATAATTAAGTTTCAAGATAGAAGACAAGTTTAATTACCTTCTTGGATTATTTAAAATAGATTTATACTGCCTTTAATTAAAAAAAAAATCTCATTGTGAAAATGTTCTGCTTGAACAGTAGCAAAGCTTGTTTTACCAAGATAAGTTATTTCAGCTAAGAGCTATAAAATTTACTGTATGCTACTTCCTGTGGCATATAATAAAGAAACTCATAAAGGTTAGTTCAACAAGAAGTCAATAAGCACACTCAGATTCGGTCTCAATGGGCCCAGGATCCACGCTACCCATGTTTCCTGGAACAATATTTTGATTTAAAGACACAAAGTTATTTTACCAAAGTAACTCAATAAACCAGGTAAGTCACTCAAAGAGAATAATTTTCAAAGGATTATTTATGAGAAAGGTAGTCATTAAAAAAAGTATTATATGTACAGAGAGAAATAAGAAAAATAGAGACATGTAGCTAAGGAGTCAAAACCACAAGTTTCCCTGAAATTGCCTGAAAACAAAAATGAAGTTGGTTGTTTGGTTAGTTTGACTTAGTATTTGTTGTTGGTGGTTTTATTTATAAAATTTGGAACCCTTAAAAAACCAGGAGTTGCTTTAATTTTTACCTTAATGGAGAAGGTTGAGGGGAGACAGAGATGAGCGAAACACTGACCTGAATCTCAAGCTATTACCGAGGCTTTAACTTTTTGATGAGCCGGATGATAGCCATATATATATATATTTATTTTATGGATTTCAGAGAGGAAGGGAGAGGGAGAGAGAGATAGAAACAGCAATGATAAGAGAGACTCATGGATTGGCTGCCGCCTGCACGCCGCCTACTGGGGATCAAGCCCACAACCCAGGCATGTGCTCTGACAGGGAATCAAACACCGGCCTCTTGGTTCAGAGATCGATGTTCAATGCACTGAGCCACACCAGCCGGCCAGGTGTTAGCTTGAAGTTCAAAGCTCAGCATGATCTTAAAGACGTCTGCCTCACCCAGTTCCCTCATCAGCTGGAGCGTTTTTTGTTTGTTTATGTAAATAAAAGCACCGGCTGACAAATTCCACAATAGCCTGGAAACAGAGGGTCTCCCCGCACCCCCCTCCCCCCCGCCCGGCCTGGCTGTGGGGGGCCTCCGAGGAGCCCAGGCTGCCAGCTTCATCCCTGGGCAGAAGCACAGGCTCTGGCCCAGCTGGTTCTGTGAACACCCCGAGGGAGAGCACCTAGCGGCTCCCAGAGCCTCCTCAGCTTCTCACTTAATCACGCACCGCGAGTCCTCAATCTACTCACTAACCCACCCGGTATTTAACCAAGCCCGGTCCGGCAACACCTGTGGTCATCTCTGCAGCGCAGCCTTTGCTTTGGCAGGGTGCTGTAACTGTAGTCTGCTGGCCAGCTTAATAAAGGCTCTTAAATTTAAATTCTGAGTCTGTGTTCTATCTCACTGAGTGAACCCATAACACTAGAGCCCTTGGGTCTGGAATGAGGAACCTGATTTGGAAAAAAGCGGTTTATAGAAGCAGAAACAGCATGTTATCTAAATTACAGTTTTTGGGTCTCCGGAACACTGAGTCAACAGGGACTGGCTGAAAGCAGGTTTCTGGGGGTTTTTTAGCTTCTATAATTGCAACATTGTTTCTTAGAGTGCAGCTCAGAGGCTGGCAGCGGCAGGCGGGGAACCTTGGCTCCCTCCATCACTGGAGCAAGCAAGCCTCCTGTTCACTTCAGCTGCCTGGCTGCTGGCCGCCATCTTGGTTGGCAGTTAATTTGCATATTGCCCTGATTAGGCAATGGGAAGCGTGTCGGAGGTACGGTTAATTACCATGTTTGTCTATTATTAGATAGGATTACTGAATAGTTACTATATGTCAGGCTCTATGCTCAGTCTGAGGATTTGAAGAAAAGATGTCTTGCCTTTAAAGAGGTAAAAAGCTAGTGAGGCTGACATTCACTACGAATGCAATACAGTGTGGTACATGGTTTAAGAGAGAAACAGAATACTCCCAGAATATATAGAAAAGTTGCCCTACACAGACCTGCAGTGGTAAGAAATAAGGTCAGTTTAATCTTTGGCTCTTGACTACTCCTTCAGGAGAGAACCGTATAATGATTATCAATACTTTGGCAGGTAGAACAAGACCTGTGATAGTTAATGAGATTAACGTGATGGCATTTCACATTAAGTCATTGGAGATGGGGAAATGGAGAATGGAACTAGAAGTGATGCTGACGGCAAAAGTAAATGAAAGATAGTGAGGAAAAGTAGGGAAAGGTGAAAGGAAAGTTACCAAAGATGAATAAGTTCCAGTGACCTGCCGTACAGCATACATAACAATGCTATATTATGCACCTAAAATTTTTAAATGGTAGAAACTCAAGTTCAGTGTCCTTACCATAATAAATTAGAAACAACAGCAGCAACAATATTCCCACGATACAAATCCTTGTGCTGGCCAGGCTGAGCCTTGGCAGAGAGCGATGCCTGGTTCTCCATGCAGCCAGACCCCAAATTCAACTTGCCATGTTCCCCTTTGTCATCCCTTCTCCACCACCTTAATCATTTTGAGAAGTTTTTTTGAAAATAAGATTGTAACTCGATGTTTCTAAATCTGCTTTAAAAAGATCAACTAGCATTAACGGGATTGTTTAATGTGATTAGCTTTGGAATAGGAGAGTCACTGTTTATTTTTTTAGAACCAGGTACTTTTTCGCCCATTTTCTTTCTATTTGTCTTCCTCTCAGGCTAGGACATTCACCAATATGCTTTTATTTGATGTTTCAATATATCTCTAACCCTTTAAAGCAGTAATTTTCAACCTTTTTCATCTCATGGCACAAATATTAATTACTAAAATTCTGTGGCACACCAAATATATATATATATATATACATATATTGCCTATCTGACAAAAAATAAGTATAATTTTTTATTCATTCATGCCAGACAGCTATTGTTGTGTTGGCTGTTGTCATTAATTCATTTGACAATGTAAGGGAAAAGAGGTCAGTGTCCCTGACTAAACAGCCGAGTATTGTATATTTTAAACATTCTTGTGGCACACCAGTTGAAAATCACTGTTCTAAAGGTTCAAGAGTTATGTGAGATGTGTAGGGCTTTTAAGATATCCTGGGGGCACTGTACATAACTATAGTCCTGTCATGAAAACAGTTTGGTAAGTTTAGTTCATTTCAAGTAAACATTTATTGATCACCTACTATGAATTAATAACTGTACTATATGCTGAGAACAGAAAGTTGAATAGCATGATCACCATCATTGAGGAATTTATAGTTTCTTAGAGGAGACAAATATACAGGGTATCCCACAAAAATGTATATACACTTTAACAGCTGATAGCTCAATCTTGAAAATGAAATGTATTTTAATAAACACTGTCTTTATATTTATTCAAAGTGTGGTGTACATTTGTGGGGGACACCCTACAAACTGCATAATTTTTTTCCTTTCCCTTGTTGTACTTTATAACTATGGACCTCCCCCGCCCCCACCCTCCACCTCTGACTTCCAGCCTGGTTTTGTTCCTGGTGTGAGGATGTCTGGTTCTCCTCTAATGGCCTTTGATCCCCTTTTATGTGAACATTTTGCAGTAGCTTGTGAGTTTTCAGACTGCTTACTATGCAAGTTTTGTTTTCCCTTGCTTGGCTGCACAAAAAGATGGCATGCAAACATTTCGCCTCACTTCCAGGGAGGATTTGGAATTAAGCTCTGCTTGCTCTCAAGGAGAACTACATTTTCAGTTTTTAATTAACAAGTTAATTTCTAAATGATGAAAGTCTATTGTGAAAATGGCACAAGAGAAGAAGGCAACATGAAGGGGGACAGGGCTTCAGAGGGATTTTCTGATGAGAGGAGCTTCCCAGAGGGCCCCTGGGAGTCTGGGAGTTGATCCTTAGAGAAGCAGCCTAGGAGGCTTGGGACCATTGCTCCAGAAAAGCAGGGTGAGTAGACCTCAGAAAGGCCAACCAAGAGGGTCACTGTTTGAGGTCTCAATAGTGACAAGTCTCAGGACCCCTGACTTCACCAGAGAAGCATCTTGCCTAGACACAGGGACCAAACCAGCCATTTCCCTATCTATACCCAGTACTGCCCAGCACAGCGAAGCCCACTCAAGTTTACTCCCCATGTGATCACCCAAGCAGAACCCCCTCCAGTCTTTCAATGAACCAGAATATTTACACATTCAAGAGAAAAGGGCAAGGGCTCTACTCATAGTTGGGGGGAGGGGTGGGGTAGTTCTCCCGTCCTTGAAGAGCTGAACCAAAGAAGTTGAAAATCAGCCTGGGCTGAAATAATAACTGACTTCCCTATTACCTGTTTGCTTTCCCCAGGCTGTTTAAGCTCTGCTCATCCGCATGCCCATTTGCCACCAATACCTTGTCAGTCCCCATAGCAGTCCCCATTAGATATAAACTATAAATGTCAACTGATATTCTAAAACCTTTTCAGAAACACCAGTCATTCCTTTCTTTTATGCACCCCTTTACCACATTTTAAAAAATTGTTATTTGTTGAAAGAGAAACATTGATCTATTCCACTTATTTATGCATTCATTGGTTGATACTTGTATGTGCCCTGATTGGGGATCAAACCTGCAACCTTGGTGTATCAAGACAATGCTCTATCCAACGGAGCTACCTGGCCAGGATCTGTCTACCATATTTGATTTTGCCTTTCTTATATTATTTGCCTTTTCTCTGAACTGGATCTTGATACTAGACCCACAGCTTTGGTGCTTCTCTTACTTCTGACCTTTGGAATTTGGCTATCCTGTGTGATTTTGACTTTTCCTACTTTTACAGCCTTGGTATCCCCTGCCCTACATAGAGCCCAGTCCAACACCTACCCCTTGGCCCATGTTCTAATCAGGCTGTGTTCTCTTTCCCCTCACCAAATGGAAGGGTGAGATTCTGACCCTGTTCCTGAGCCCCAGGACAAAGTCCAGGTTATGACAACACTGTCCTGTTTCCAATTAAACCTACCTGAAAGGGATACCAGTCAAGTTCCTTAGTTACCATGCAAATTAGTTTCCTGACTCATCCCAGCTTTCTGGCAATTTCAGAGGAAAAACTTTTTGTATTCTGCCCTAAAGATAGAAAACCAGGCCCTGGGTGAGCTGATGTGCCAGGTAACTGTGAAAGCTCAGACTTGTGGCTTTCATACACACCTTTACTTGTTCTCTTGAACACTTGATATGGTTTGAAAGGAACTCATTTGCAAGTCCTGAAATGTCATGTCCAGCTGATGGGAAGGAGGCTCAGAGGGATCCTATGCACTCACACAAGGTTAAATTACAGATTAACTTTAATGGTACCATACAGTAAATTTGGGGTGTTTTCAGGAGTACATGTCATTTGGCAATGGTATTAAAAAATTATGGGCCCGAATTAAAACTGATGCAAACATATGATATATGCTAAATTAACAATGTTGTATTCAACTTAAAGTCATTTCTAATTACCCATAAACATACTTAACAATACATTTATGATCATTAAAAGCCATATAACAGCAACCAAAAATAAGAATCATCACAAGATAATACTGATGCTTAATTGATAGTAAAGTGGTTTACTTGATATGGACGAATTCCAAATCTTTGTCTGTGGAAGTGCAAGTAGATGTTTTGAAACATAGCCTGGCAACCATTATTCTTAGTAGTAGACCTTTTTAACCTCAAATTTTCTACACTAATGGCTGCCTTACCCATGTTTACTAAGGCCTCTCTACCCTTAATTGGTTTGAAAATAAGCCTGGATTTAGCTAGCTATCAGAGGCTCTCTACTGATGGGGGACAGAACAATAGTTTAACAACTACAAACAGAAGATCATTGTAAGGTACCAAACAGGGAGAGTTTAATAAGAGACACACAATCTGTTGATGCATCATCTTAGATTCCCCATCAGAGTAAATTGTCCTCCCACGGCCTGAATATCAGATCAAAAGCCCCCATTAAAGGAGTCACCTATCAAGTTCATAGTAGGTACTAAATAAATATTTGTTTAATAAATGTTTTTATTGGTTATAATCATCAATGACCAATATAACTGTTAGAACTGACAAAATATTAGTATCAAACTCTTATATTACTATAGCATATCTAGTCGTCTTTCTTTTCTCTCATAAGATTTGAATTTCTATTAATATGAAAGTATTAGATAACCTCTAGAATAATCCAAGTTGTTTTGTCTTTAATTCTGTGATTATAAAAACCACTTGTGGAAACCAATCTGATTTTGCAAGTACAGTAAATTATGGATCCCCCTCAGTAGATAAAACGAATCTAACTTTTTATATAGTTACTGTTCTTACTGTGTAATAATATTGATGTTTCAAAGAAAATAATCTATACACGTGGTTAATACAGCAAGTTTTTCTGATGTCGTACCTGGATGAGCATCCTGAAACCACCTAACTACTCAGAAAAGAAACCCATCTAGAAACTGGATGTTTGAACTTTTAAACTGAAATCTAAATGTTTGAATAAGTATTCAGCTATTTGAATAGAAAGTGTGTGGCAATGAAAACCATGTTCTGAGTTCTTAAGAAATCAATGAATACATTGCAACCAGTACTAAAAATCTTTATTCATCAAACACTTTAATCAGCACTGCCAAGACCAAGAAGTAAGAAAATGTGGTATACGTGCCTTCCCCACATATTTTTGTTGTTTCCCCCTTAGTTAAATGTATAGAACAACTGCCACAAAGACTTGAAAGGTTTACTTTTGTAGATAGATCTTTTAAATTTATGTTGACAAAACATCAAACCATGTTTCTGCTATCTTTCTCTGAAATTTCTCTCAGGAAGAGTTAATAAATGTGTTTGATCTTTGAATATTTACAAACCACTGACAGCTAAAAGGCAGTTATGAAGGATTTTACATGCATTTAATAATATTTAAGATTCACATCATATTAAGGGGGGTGGGAGGAGGTGGAAGAGGGCATAGAGGGGATAAATGGTGATGGAAACAATAAAACCTATAAATTCTTTAAAAAATAAAATAAAATAAAAATATTAAATATAAAAATAAAATAAAATTAACATCATATTGTAAATGATAATATCAATGAAACTTTCATTTTTGTGATTACTTGGCACTTTATCCCATTAAATATGTATCCAACTAATTTTACTTATTTTAGTGGCTTATTTTAGTTGAATATGATCCAAAGGCATTGATACTGAGGGCAGAGCTGCTAAACATTAATCTCATAATAAAAAGACTCTGGAAATGGAATATAAATGTTGCTAATATGTACTCAATACATACAATTCTCTTATATTACCTCTTCCCCAGAAACTTGTTTAAATTTGGGTGAAATTGAAAAAGATATTCAGTCTACAATGGCTAAGATAGCTGGCTTACACATCTAATCTGTCATTTTAAATAGCCCTGGGAAGAGCCAAGAAGTTAGAGAGTCAACCCTCAAGTGCACTCAACCAGTTCATTGCCGAGCACCCACTCCCTGCCATAGTTGGTGCCAAGCATTGCAAAGGATACAAAATGAATAAGGCACTGTCCGTCCTCAAGAACTTTATAGTCTACTAAGGGGAAATGACTATGGTACAAGTTCCAAAGCAAATTTAACTAAATGTCCTATTTAAAACAATAGACTGGTCTCCGCATTTTTAATGCTTTCTTGGTGCACCCCCTTGTGGTCTTTGTGCACAGTCTTGTTGTAGTTAAGCCTTGATTGCTGTCGGCAATACTGGGGGTGATTTGCCCTCCAGGCTAACTGGCTATGAGAGTCAGCTGTGTCTGCAGTGGGAGAGCTTCTGTGCTGGATCTCTAGGGCGGTGCTAATCTAGCATTTGCCTAAGGCTATCCGGCAAATGCCTCTGTGCAGGGCTTGGGC
>NW_005354291.1:15023126-15025313 GCF_000412655.1 Myotis brandtii
GGAATCTAACCCACGACCCTTCCATCCTTGGACCAACGCTCCACCAACTGAGCCAAACCGACCAGGGCGATATTAAATTTTTTTGTTGTTGTTAATTCTTACCTGAGGATATTTTTTCCATTGATTTTTAGGCAGAGTGGAAGGGAGAAGGAGAGATAGAGAAACATCGATGTGAGAGTCTCATCGATTGGTTGCCTCCCGCATGTGCCCCAACTGGGGCCGGGGATCAAGGCTGCAACTGAGCTAAGTGCCCTTGACTGGACTCGAACTGCAACCCTCAGTCCTCGGGCCGATGCTCTAATCACTGAAAAAACTGGCTAGGGCAAATAATAATTTTAAAAATAATTTTCTCAATTGATGTCATAACTTAGTTCTATACTTAGTAAAAAGCAGTGCTTTAAACAATTTAAAATATCCACATAGA
This sequence comes from Myotis brandtii, assembly GCF_000412655.1. Taxonomy (NCBI): domain Eukaryota; kingdom Metazoa; phylum Chordata; class Mammalia; order Chiroptera; family Vespertilionidae; genus Myotis; species Myotis brandtii. Next base: position 15,023,551 of record NW_005354291.1, read on the forward strand.
GAAGAAGTGAATGATAGTTAATTTTTTGCTTCCTAATGTTCAAATGTTTCAGATTTGAAGATCAACTTCAGCAGTTGTTGTCTGAAGACTCAGGAACATTTACAGATTCAACTTCCCTTCCCCTCTACCTTCCTCAGACTCTGGTGTCTCTGCCTCAGACTATCCAACCTGTGATTAAAACATCCACAACTACTAGCCCACAGGTGAGAAGAGAGTACATTTGGCATTTATATTAGAATTAGACATAAACTAATGCTTGATTCATCGTGTGATGTTATAATCACCAATAAGTTATTAGCTTAAATTAGATGTTTTCTTAAACTTAATGTGTCAGTTATAGAGGCCCAACTAATTTTGAGTTTCTCCTTGTGAAATGAACGAAGAATGGAATTGAAACATGCTGAAGAGTTGAACAAAACCCACCACCGTGTGCTGACATTCAGTAAGGGCTTGAGGAGAATAGCAGGTGATGATAGTGTCTTCTGTTTATGGAGCACATACTGTCCCAGCTGTGGCATCACCCACACCTTCCTTTCTGGGATTACCTTTCCCTGAGCAGGTTAAGTTCACAAAAGTCAAGGACCTCATCCAAGTTTGTTCAGCTGGTCGGCGGCAGAGCTGCTTTTCAAAGCCAGACTTGACTTGCTCCAAAGATTAGATCTTTCTACCTCACTATCTTTGCTTCAGTGGTAGAAGAAGCAAAACCAGAGTTTTAATCATAGTTATTTAGTTAATGCTGGACAGGTAAAAGGTATGTTCTTGGGCTGGCTTTAGGAAGTCCTTCAATGGGGAGGGAAAGTAAATTAAGACATACTGTTTCTATTTATCAGTTTGGCAGACAACTTAAAAATATTTGTAACCTTTGACCTAATAATTCTGCCCTAAAGAAATTACTGTCTGTGAACAAATTAATGTATTTGTATTCACTGTAGCATTAATTATACTGCATAAAAGTGGAAACAAACTGAATATCCAAAGATGGGAGTTTCAAGTGACTTGTAGCTCCTGAAATGATACTTTATAAAAATGATTGATGCTGAAAGTTCATGGTAAATCATCGGAGAAACACTTCATGTGCAGATGATACCAGATGTATGTATATGTGCTGGAAGAGGCTGGAAGGATCTATGATAGGTGTCAAGAGGGGAGTTTGTTGAGTGCAGCATGCCCCAGACAGGATTTCTAACACGAGCCCAATCTAGTACCTTTAAAGAGAATGTATCTTGGTTTATGGATATCCCAAAGCTATGTTTAGTTTCTTTCTATTCATATAGAATGAAAGGACAGGGGAACAACTGCAATTGTCAGAGGCAACTGGCACATCTTTGACTGAACGGCTGAAGCACCTGGAAAGGCTGATCCGAAGTTCAAGGGAAGAAGAAATTGCCTCAGAGCTCCATATCTCCACACTGCTGGACATGGTGGACATTTGAGCTGCAGACTTGAGAGTGGGAGGGTCTTTCCAGAGATTTCCTTGAAATAAACTTATTCTTGACTAGAGGCCTGATGCACGAAATTCGTGCACTGGGGGGTGGGGAGGTTCCTCAGCCCGGCCTGCTCCCTCTCGCAGTCCGGGACCCCTCACTCCTTACCACCCACCTGCTCTATTGATGCACTGTTGGAAATGTGACAGTTAATTATGCAAACAAAACATTGAATGTCTAAGGCAGCCGTGGGCAAACTACGGCCCGCGGGCCAGATCCGGCCCTGTTTGAAATGAATAAAACTAAAAAAAAAAAAAGACCGTACCCTTTTATGTAATG
>NW_005354291.1:15025365-15034575 GCF_000412655.1 Myotis brandtii
TGTTTGAAAAGAAAAAAAAAAAAAAAAAAAAAAAAAAAGGCAGAAAACAAACAAACAAACAAAAAATAAAACAATAGACTGTAGCAAATTTTGTCTTATTAAGAGGGTTGTCATAATTCACATGAAAAGAATTTGCTTTAGGCTTACTTTCACTGATACAAAATAATAAATAAATACCCGCCCCCCCCCCAAAAAAAAGAATAGAAAAGCAAAGAAAATGAAAGAAAGAAAAGAAAAAATGAGGTAAAATTAAAAGCTCTTCTAGGTCTTCCAAGATGCTCAGGGGTCAGTGAAGAAGTTTTTTAGCAGAGCACAGTAATGAGAGGGTTTTCAACTAGAAAGCTAAACTGCTCTGCATAATAAAGGGGGTAACTGGAGGCTCTGGAGCCTGAGCCGCAGGACTTTGGAGAACAGATGGGGAGATGTGAGGACAGTGCCCCACAGCAGATGGGAGGCTGGAGCTGCCCGGAGAGGGGTCAGTGAGCAATTCCAGAGGCAGGACAGTGAAGGGACTTTAAGCAGGATATCTCGTAGTCCATTAAAATTGCTTGCCTTGCTTGCATGTAAATGGCCTTCATCCTTAAGCCTTTGCTGAAGCCTGACATTCAGCACATATGCCAAATGTTAGTGTTTTGAGGGGCAAGGTGGAGAAGGAGTTGGTGTGTGGCGGTGAATTAATGAAATGAATCTCTTCATGTCTATTTTGGGTGGAAATGGTGAACTGTGATACGTAAATAGGATTAGAGAGCTCAGAGCCAGCAGAAAGCAGGAGAACATGCATCTTGAGAATTTGCTAAAATGTAAGGAAGAGCACTAGACTTCCTACAGGATGCATTTGAATTGATTTTTTTTTAATTTCAAAGATGATGGTGATATTTGCATTTCATAAGGTGCCATGAGATAACTGTCCTCAAAGATATCCAAAGTGCTAGAGGACTCTCAAAGAGACACCATTTTATTCAATTGTTACAACAACCCTGCAAGTAGGTTTTAGTATCACTAATTTTTAAGTTAGAAAACTGAGGCTGGTCAAAGACGCATACAGTCAGGCCTGGAGCCAGCTAGGGTGCCTGGGTCATCTCTGCCTTAAAGATACATAACACATGGAGCTCTGTGCAAGAGCTGGCATTCGGATTTGCCCTCGGATTTCAGGAGGCAAAGATACCATATGTTGGAGGGGAGGACTCATCAGGGCAAAGGCAAGAAAATGGGCATTTGGTGGTTTCAGGCCTAGGCGAGGAGGAGGAACAGGTTGTATGCCGAGCACACAGAAAGTGCTAGCTACACATTTACAGAACAAAACTAATTTCCACCTCATCTCCACACTGCACTATGGGCCAGATGCAGGAACAGGATATGGTTCAATTTTACTGACTCATGGTTTTCACAGATGGTTTTGGGTGGTCAGGAATCTGGAAGGTAATAGGGGCCAAGTGGTGGAAGATTTTTAAAGGCGTGGTAAAACATGTACTGTACTTGATTTAGTAGACCATGAGGAGACACAGGGTTTTGAGCCGGGGTATAATGTTAGTAAAGCTGTACTTCCAGAAAATTACCCTGGCAGTAGGTGAAGGATGTCCTAGAGCAGGACATCTCAGGCTTGAATGCAATGCTGACTCCGCGGTTCTGCATTTCTAACAAGCTCTCTGCCTTAGAGACTGACCCAGGGAGGTGGGTGGGCTTGAGAATCTGAGAACCCCATAGAGAGAAAGGAAGAAATGGCAATAGGGGGTGCCTCAAGAGAGCTCTTTGTCCTTCCCCTGATACAGGAAGGGATCTGACCTCATGCACTGTTCTGTCCCTTCCCAGGCTTTCTGTGTATACATGGGAGCATTTTCCGGTCAGTCGTCACTCTTCCCCTTAGTTGATTAAAGGAAATGGAGGCTGTCTGACTCCAGCTTTTCTGAGAGCCCCTTGCAAAGGGGAGGCTGCCCACTAGTGTGCAGTGGTTATTCACCAACCTCCTACTGAGAGCTTTTGGGGAACTGACCTATGATTTCCTCTGCTTGGGCCCTGGCTTGGAGCTCTTTTCCTCCCCTCCATCCCCAGCCTGGACCCAGTGGCAAGATCTCTGCTTCTGTTCCTGCATCTGGTCCAGGGTACAGTGAGGGGATGGGTGGAGGTCAGTTCTGTTCCGTAAATGTTTATTTAGTGGTTTTTTTTTCTGTGTGCTAGGCACACAACCTTTTACCTTTTCTCCCAAGTCTCAAACTTCCAGATCAGAACCTCAACTATGAACTGTTTCAGCTGTGCATCTTTTGAACTCAGCCTTAGAATTTCACTTCCTCCCAAGAGACTGTGCTTGCCCTTGTTTCCTGCATTCCCCTGCCTCCTGCTCTCTCCCTCCTCTCAAAAGGTCCCACTTCTTCCTGATCTCTAGCAGCCTAGAGCCACTTACTCTCCCTGACTGGGTAATGGGCATTAGCCAGGGGAGTGGACACCATGCCAAGTGTTACAGAGAGCTACAGGACAATCAGAACTGGAAACAGGCCATTGTGTTGGCCAATCAGGAGTCATTAGTGACCTTAGACTAGAGAAAGTTGATTTAATAAAAAGGTGAAGGCAGAAACCAGATTACAAATAGTGCAATATAGGGTGGATGGTGAGGGTTAGAAGCAGCTAATGTAAAGTGTTTGAAGACGTTTGTTGATAAAATAGAAACTCAAATTAGAGGCAAGCTGAAGGAAGGAATTGTGAATACCGTATACTAGAGGATTTACCAGGATTGTAGAAAGAGGAAAATGCTCCAAATGGAGACAAGAGAGAAAGGAAACCGTCTATTGCTACTTACAGGGACATTTGCATTTTGAGAAGGGACATTTCCAGCTTGTGGATAAGTTTCGTTTTGCCTGGACAGTCTTTTAAAAGTATTTCAATTGCCTCATTTTTTAAAAAAACGAGAACTGTATATATTTTTAAAATCCAGATTTCTATTTTTTCTTGAAAAAATGGTAAGAGCTAGCAACTTTGGGTGCACATTCCCGCAGCTGTCATTTATATTATTTGGCTTATCTCTAAGGGCATTTGAATTTGCAATGTCTGTGTTAAAGCAATCTACACTGATTGAAATTCCAGGCATAAATTATGGTGGTAGGTGAGAAATAAAACCTTTCCGCTCACCCCTCACATCTTATAATGACTCCCTACTTTGCCTAGGTATCAGACTGTCCTTTGCTCACCCTGAAAAGTTCTCCGCCCAGAGATACTATGAGTGAGGGAGCCTGGGCAGAGACCAGAACAGACCCTTTACATTCTGTGGAATGGACTAAAAAGACATTAATGAACAATTACAGCTGAAAAGCAGCAGAAGTCCCTTGGATTTCCTTGGAGCAACTGCTGCCTAAGCTTGCTCTGGCTGCTGGGTTCACAAGTTATCTAGATCAGTGCTCCTCAACCTCAGCTGAAAATTAGAACTATTTTGGGACCTTAAAATACAGATGGCCCAGGGATTATGATCGAATTAATTTTAGTAGGTTCGGGGCCCTGCTTTTTAAAATTTGGCAAGTGGTTTAGCCAAATTAGCTACCAGTGTCATGCTTAGTGGCATTAACCCCTTCCACTCCAGGCCTTCTGTAACCCCCAGACAACACCCTGGACATCTGAACTAGTCATTGTATTTCTTAGCCCACCTTGACACCTGACTCCACTGTCATCACACAGCTACCGGTTTAGCTGCTCTTTGCACTCAGCATTTACCCTCTCATGATTGAGTTCAATGATCTAGAAATTTTAACTCTCAGCTGGCAACGCTGACCATTTGGCCCAGGTTCAATAAAGGATAATGTAGCCTCTCTCTTACTGGAGCTACAAAAAAGACTCAGGAAAAAGAAAGTGGAAGAATTGACAACCAAAGAAACAAATCTACAAAAGAGAAGGGTGAAATATGGGTCGGGTGACCAGCTGTCCTAAATTGACTGGGACTGTCCCAGATTTTACCTTTCTGAGTAATCATTTTGAGGTACTAATTTAGATTTCTTGTCAGAAAAGTAGAAAGCCTGGAACAAAGGTAATTTATAATTATTTTGGTTGGTGGGTTAGGAGTGGGAGAAGAATTGCAAAAATTAAATAGTGTTTATCAAATTATTAAGCTTTTAAACAATTTTCCAAATGTTGTTGCTTTTATTTTTATTTTTTACCATCCACAACAGCTTTAGTCAATAGAACTTTCAGGGAAAATAGAAATATTCGGTGCTATAAAAAACAGTAGCCATTGAGTAGTACTTGAAATGAGGCTACTGTGACTGAGGATCTGAATTTTTAGAATTATTCCATTTCAATTAATTTAAATGTAAATGACAATGTCCACATGGGTCTAGTAGCTACTTAGTGTACAAGGCAGATCTATGGAGATGCTGCTGTCTATGGTAAACATATTTTGGTGTGATTCATCTCTCATACCTTCACAGAGAAATTATCTCATTTACAGTTTTTGGAAAGAACAGCCCCATGTATTGGACATAAGAGCTTTAACTTGGCCTATCTGAACTGGGTCAATCAGTTTCTCTCTTTTATGACTCTGGAACTGAGATACTGAAAAGCTGCATCCATTTGCTACTAATGAGCTGAACAAGTAGGGTTGGCACTGGAGACTGTGCCATGGAAAACCAAAGCCTTATGCAACCTGAAGTTATGTTAGGGTGCAGACTAGAAACTATGTAGTGAAAACAGGGGAGTTTGGGGTGATCAGAGAGGAGGAGGGAAAGAGAGAGAAGAAATCATGTGTGAGTGGTACACATAATACCTGAGCTTTGTTAAAAATATTGTTTCTAATTTGGGGGTTAGAGAAGAGAAAATATATTTAAGAATATATAGAGGCAAGAAGAAAAAATAAAAATAAGAAGACATCTTAGTGTATATTCTAGAAATAATGGTGTTTATAAAATTACATATATCATCTAATAAGCCAGCTTAGAAGAGCCCCATTCTTCAGGTGAGAAAGAAAATTTCTCTTTCACATGGGAAAGTTGTTCTCTTTGACAACTCTCTAAGAGACACACAGGCTTGGCTCATAATGGTTTGCAATAAATATTTGTTGAAGGAACGAAGAAAAGGAGGGAGCAGTGGGGGAATACAGCAAATAGAGCATCTTCCTAAGGTAGTCAGATTAATCCTTTTGTTCAACAGTTTTTGTTTGTTTGTTTTTCAGCCATAGCATTTTTATTTGTTCTCTGATTTGGTTCTTGATTGTTAATTGTCTATTAGTCTTAACTTTTTGTTACCAGTGAGATGACAAGACCTCAGTTCTTGTCTTCTTGAAAATTGTTAATTGTCTATTAGTCTTAACTTTTTGTTACTAGTGAGATGACAAGACCTCAGTTCTTGTCTTCTTGAAAGATTTCAATCAAGAGACAAAGTGTAGCAAACTAAGTAAGAATTTATTGGACATAGCAAAAATATACTTAGGACAGTGAAACAAGGAAGAGCATGGGGAAAGTAACAGGAGAGCCTAGGCTGGGCTGCTGTGGCTCACTGAGAGTCAGAGAAAAGGGGGCCTTGGAGACAGGTTCGGGAGTTAGCCCAGGACAAGTTGTTGCTGCCCACTGTTCCCCTAGTTGCAAGTATCCTCAGGTCCCTTAGAGGGAAGAATAGGAAAGGGAGCGGCTCTGGGGTGCTCCCCTGGGGAAGAGCACGAACTGAGTCCTCCATCCTCAGCTTATTTATCTCTCTTGCAGGTGGAACATCTTAGGGGAGGTCTCAGGGGAGGGTCTCAATAGAATATTCATCAGCTTTCTGGGTGTGTTCTTTCAGGGTTGCGGTCTCCACTGATTGGTCAGCACCAGAACAGGGGTGAGTCAATGCAGCTGGTCCTGAGGCAGCCCCTCACTTGTCTGGTTTTGTTGCTTTTCTGGGCCTGGAGCTAAAATACAACAGAGGCCTTGATGTTATCTTTAGGGAGGAAAAGGTCAGGGGGTTCTAAACCACATGACCAGCAGTATGCTAGGGGAGGAAAGGTTACCCTGGGGGCTGGGGAATTCTTGTTTTTCCCCTTGCTAGGCATCTGGGGCTTTTTGCCCTGGTGAGTTTCTGTACCTGGCTCATTGTCCTTGCTCTGCTCATGTCTGTCTAATTGCCTATAACATTTTCATTGTTTCTTATTCAAAAACATGTAAATTGACATGTAATTCATATACCATAAACCTCATCATTTTAAGTGTATAATTCAGTGTCTTTTAGAGTATTACAAGATTGTGCACACTACCACAAATTCCTGAAATGTAAGTATAAAACACAATAGATTTTGATGGCTCAGTATAAAAGTAAGAATGTATAATGTGTTAGTAATAATTTTCAAATAGCCATTACAGGTTGTAATCATAGTATTTTGGATATGCTGGATTAAAACAAACATATTAAATCAATTTCACATGTGTGTGTGTTTTTTTAATGTGGCTACCAGAACATTTTACAGATGTGGATCACAATTATATTTCTATTGGACAATGATTGTCTACACTATGCAATTAAATAAATGGGTAAAGATTGTTTTAATATTTTATATGTACACTAGAGGCCCAGTGCATGAAAATTCGTGTACTTGAGGGGGTCTCTCAGCCCAGCCTGCATGCTCTCACAATCTGGGACCTCTTGGGTAGGGTCCAGTCCCATCGCAGCATGGCTCTGGTTCCCTGGAGCCTGCGGGTGGGGGGAAGGGACCCAGAGGCCAGTCTGATGGCGGCATGGCTCTGTTCCCACAGCTCCCTCCCGCCACCGCGCCGTGGACGCCCAGGACCCAGACTGACTCCCGCTGTGCTGACCAGGACCCTAACCTGGTGTTCGGCCATCCATTTGGTCGTTTAGGTTGTGACGGACCCTGGCTTATTATATATTAGGATTAGGATTACCAAAAGTTCTTTTTGACAAAGATCACGCTGTAAGCTACTTTGTATCCTCTAGGACTAGCACATGCTTGATAGTTAATGAATACTTCTCAACTGTTTGATAAACTTTATTTCTTTGCTTTTTAGATTAAAATTCCACATTTTTTAGCTACCTGGTGAAAATATTCCTAAAATATCAAGAAAAGATGGCAAACATATGCATGGAAACTGAAAGTAGGAATTAGGTATGAAAATATTAATTGGCAAAATCTATAACATTTCTTTTATAAAAAACAACTTTCCTGATTTATAATTCCTTATAAATTAACATGAAGTTTATGTTATGTTTAGTGTAGCATATGTATAAACAAAGCATTTTTAAAGAGTGAATCCAGTTCTATATTAACAGAGAATTATAATTCCTTATAAATTAACATGAAGTTTATGTTGTTTAGTGTAGCATATGTATAAACAAAGTATTTTTAAAGAGTGAATCCAGTTCTATATTAACAGAGACTTCTACTTGTTTAGGTAATCTATTTCTTTTTTTGCTTGCTGGCAGAATACTGTGAAACACTAATTACTTAGTCATAACAGAAGTGTAACACTACAGATTAATTATTCATTTCATTGGATGAATGAAGAATTGTGATCATGGACACTGGCCAAAATAGCCAGGTCCTGCTTGGAGAATTGCTAAATACAATCTTTTTAAAAAAATTATCAATTTTGTATTATGTAGATTTTTAAGATATAAAGTATAACTTCTCAGATTTCTTTTAGTGAGAAAAAAATAGGCCTCAAAGGATCCTGGAGTCACCTTAAGCGTCATATGACATGAGAAACCTAGAAGCATCAGATCTAGGCTGAAGAGGAATCTTTTGGCCCTAGGGAACAGAGGCTCATTCAGAGTCACACCCAGCCGGATAGATGTTCACTGTGAAGGGGTCAGTAGAACACAGTTTGAGAAGTGGATGGATCCAGTGCCCCTCCAGGGACTGGATACTCATAGGTCCCCGGGGAGCAGGTACTTGTTGATCTTATTCCATCACTGGGTCTCAGCTTCTCTTAGAGTCGGTGTCTACCACTCCCGCCCCACCTGCCCCTACTTCATCCTCACGTTTCTGCTCACTCAAATATTTTGCTTTCTGGAGGCCCATTTTCACTCCTCCTGTCTCAAGCCCTCTTTCAGCTTCAGCCTTCCTATCAGATGGCTCACTGTCAGTATTCTCCCCTTTCAATTTCCAAGGGAGAATCTGAATGGCTTACAGAATTACCAGAGTCACTATTCGGGAGAACTGTTTGTTCCAGGTGACCTCGGAAGATGAGGGCCAGTTTATGGACTGTGTTCTTGGACCACGTGATCACTCTGAATCCAATCAGTTATTGGAGAAGGGGGTGCTTTCTGGGTGGTTGTTTGTGCAACCTCTGCCCTAGGAATGGTTTGGGTTACTTTAGCAGAGCCTCTCTCACACACACACACACACACACACACACACACACACACACACACACACACGAAAACACCATTGACTGAAATGTATGTATAAGTGGATCGCATTATGCAGTTAAATGTAGGAAGTAATGAATGAAGAAGAGAAGACACCTCTATCGACCCAGAATCAAGAACTAGCTTTGTCCATGTAAAATTTCTTTGCAGAACAAATTGGTTTTCAAGATGAGTTTTGTTTGCAGATCACACCATTCTGCTGTCCTGCTGATTTCTGGAGACCCCTGCTCCTGGCCGAGAGAACCAACGTCCCGTTTCTCCTGGGAGACCTCAGCATTCAGCACGTTGGGGCGCTTTATTTCTTCTGCTAGAAGCGGGACCTTGGCAGATCAGGCGTCAGATGCAGGGGGCTGGGGACTACTGTCTCCGGGTAGCGCGTAGGAAAGGTGGCGGCAATCGAAAGGGTGGAGGTCTGGGTCCCTTTCCCACTTGCCTGGACTCTGTCCCCTTATCGGGCGTCTCCACTCCCCGAGTTTCTTCCTCATAGGCTTGTCCCTGGGAGTGTGGGCGGCCCACTTCCTGAGCGCAGAAACTCTTACCACCCCCTTCCCTCCTCTTCCTCCTCCCCTCCTCGCACACCAGCCCTTCTCGGTGCCTCATCACTTCCTACCTCAGCCTCTTCCTCCTCCGAGCGGTTAATCAGACCACCCGCCCCCGCTGACTGCGCCGGGTTTTCTACGGACCAGCCAGGGAGGCGGAGAGGTGAGCGAGTCCCCTGGGAAGAGGTGGCCAGGTATCCGGGGCGGACCCGGCATCCGGCGGAGGCCCAGCAGCGGGGGAATTGTGGGCTGCGGGTGGAGAGCCAAGACCCGGGGGCGGCTGGGGCGCGTGGATGTTACTCCTGGAATTGGGCTGAGTTGGAGCTGGGGGCGGGATGGACGC
>NW_005354291.1:15034898-15035938 GCF_000412655.1 Myotis brandtii
CCTGCCCTTCCCGGGGAGGCCGCCCCGGAGCCCGCGGTGCTGCCCCGGAGCAGGGGGTCAGATCCCGCGTTCCCCAGCTCTGCACCAGTGCGGTGGTGAGCGTGTGATGGCCTCTGGGGACAGGGGCTGGGGACACCTTCGGGGCCAGCCCCCAAACTTGGAGCCGAGATGACCAAATAAGGAGTGTGCGCGCCCGGGAGCAGGCGGGAAGGAACCCAGCCACCCTCTGACCCGCACCAGCTGCTAGTCTGCGATTGTCTGGGAAGGCTGGAAAAGTGGCCCGCCCTAGCACATGGAGTTGGCTCCTGATTCCCAGGAGGCTGCAGTCCTCCAACATTAAAAAATGTCCATGTATTGCCTCCAAACTTAAAAAAAAAATTTATAAAGGGTCCCTACATAGATGTGTATTAATGATAGAGCATTTTATCATATGCTGAATCCTCTGACATTCCGCTTTCTTTGTGATTCCCACGCACGCTGCCCAATTACATTCTGTCACAATTAGAGGGCCGCCCAGCATCTGCCACCGCCTTGCCTTAATCACTCGCCCCCACCCCCTCCCCTCCTCCTTTTCTCTCCCTTCTCCCGCCTATTGGCCCATTAAGGAGCTCTTTCTTCCCTCTGGACTTGCCCGCTTCTGGCCTCTCATTGTTTTTGATCTTGCTGCTTACTCCAGTCCCAAGCCTGATAAAATGCCATGGGCCTTCCAAGGATTGTGTAACAATGGATATTTCTACCCCATTGTCCCCGCTAAATAATAAAATAAATAAATCATGCCAAACTGTGTATGCTAGCAATAGTTCCTATGCCTGTTATTTTCCTACTTGGAGGGGTCTGGGCAGGGAGCCCTTCTTGCTCTGCAAGTGTTCTGCCTTAGTAAATACTCAGTTTGTAATATTTCATACAAATGCAACTCTATTGCATTTACTGCACTTTGCATAATAACTAGCAAAGAAAAAGAGGAACAAAAGGAGGGGGAGATGGAAGAGGATGAGGATGTGGTAGCAACAGCATTTAATTGTGCCAGCGTCCCCTCACCC
>NW_005354291.1:15035964-15040303 GCF_000412655.1 Myotis brandtii
GGACAACAGCCAGTCTCATCATTCGTAAAATGGGGATAAATAATAAATACTCAGCAAGGCTCTTAGGATTACATGAATTAACAGATAAGGAGCCTCATATGTAATTAATTATAAAGAAATGCTGGTTGCCTTCCCTTCTTAAAATTGGATGAGCATACATCTGTTTAACACGGTGCAGGTATTCATACTATACATAATAAAGGGATTTCCATTTTGAGTCTCATTATCAAAGGAGAGCTTTGTCTGAAGTGTGTGGCTAGTGGTAGGTGGAAGGAGTGGAGAATGGTGTCAGAGAAATTTTCAGAATGGGAGGAAATCATAGAATCTGAGAATTAGGACCATAATCCGCTTGGGCATTTCACTCTCCCTTCTAACCAATGTGGGCTAATTTGCTCAACAACCCTCACAGATCCACACTACTTCTGCATTAATGCTTTTGAGAGCAGGGTGTAGTCACCTTTATTCATTGTTAGGCAATTTTGATTGTTAGAGAAATTTTTCTTATATGGCTCCCAAATCTGCCTTTCTATTACATCTATCCATCTCATCCGATAGAGCAACATAAAACTCTTCATATAGATACATAAAGGGAGCTTTAATTAAAATAAAAATAGTGGTAGGTCTTCTCCAGGCTAACTTTTTGGGTCAAGAGTCTTTAGAATGCAAGTGACAGAAACTCATTCAAAAACACAAAACCAGGAAAGTTGATTGGTTTATGTGACTAAAGTCCAGGGCCCTGTATTGGCTCAATCATTGTTATGTGGTTGGACTTTTCTTTGTTCCAGCTTTATTCCTGTCAGATTCCTCCCAATGGTAGCTGTTTACATCAGGGGCTGTAAACTTACATCTTAGAACCCAGTGGGACAGTACCTCATTGTTCGGGATGAAATCATTTATCTATGCCTCCCAATCAATTATTCTGGCTCTGAACCATTACTGGAGTTTAGGGCAAGGCTCTATCCAAGGTACATGAGTTTAGGGTTAGGAAGACTTGATCCAAACAAAAATTAGACTAATGGTGCCAACATGGGGAATGGGTGCAGGGTAGGTAAAAACAGCAACTGTCCCCCATGCTGACATTTACAGGGAGGTGTTTTTTCTACCATAATTCTCATGGTATGCCTTTCAGTGATGTCCTTTGGCTGTATTTTAGCTTATGAGTATCTCTCTTAAACTATATCTTGAATTGAGTATATAATGTTATAGATAAAATTCACCAACACAAAGTTCCTAATATTTGGATGCTATAATTTTTATAGTTTTATGTGCATTTCATTGCAATACAAGCTTCCTAAATTGTAATATTCTTACATGTAATGTAGCAGACGGCAGTTGCGCTTTTAATTATTAGCTGATGGAAAATCTGAGGTCCCAATCAGTATAGTCTAAACCTAGAAGTCATTCTTGTTTTTAAAAGCTATAGGAATTAGTTACAATCTGTCTGGATAATGTGTTTTTTTTCCAAATTGTCACCCCAAAGTAAACCATTCACACAACCACACCTTTTTAGTTTCTTATCTGATTTGGAGAATTTAGGATTGGAAAACAGACTGATGACTGATGCATACTTTCTGACCCTCCTGTTGTCCTTTTCACTGTAGATTACTGCCTTCTTATGGAAACTCTTCTTCTTTTACTTCTTTGACCCAACTCGGTCAGGGCTCTCTCCTCCACCTCAATCTGCTTTCCCCTCTTCTTGCTGGTATTTCTCTCCTCTCACTCTAGCTGTTTGCCAGGCCCCTTTACTTTCCCTTTTCTGTCTCTGTGCTCTTCCTCTGAGAGCTCCTCTCTGTTCTCCACTTAAATCAGCAGCTTTCTGGTGACAATCCCATAATTGTAGTTCCATCATCTCTCAAGCCTTTGCTATTTCAGTCCATAGAAACAATATTCATTGAACCTGTGCTCTTGGTGCCAGACAACCCAGCAGACAGCATTACAATCAGATCCCTGCCTAGAGGAGCTTTACCTTGCGGTGAAAGCTAAGAAATCCGTTATTCCAATCAAATGAAATGATGAGGGTGGACAATGCTTTGGGGACACTCCGTGGGAGAGCTCTCCTACTGCAGGCTTCATGGAAGGCTTCGGAGGAAGTTATATCTAAGCTGGGACTGAACGTGTGGGAGTTAGCCCAAGAAAGAGGAATAGTCATAGTCTGGGTTGAAGGAACAGTATATGGGAAGGTTGGATATGAGAGATTGAGGGACATTTGAAGGACAAAAAGGAGCCCCATGTAGCTGTAGCTAGAGTTCAAGTGGAGTGAGTAGAGGAAGCTGGAATGGTGGGCAGAACCCAGCCTGTGGAGGACCTAGTAGGCCAAAATAAGTTTAATAGCTTCCGTTATCTGAAGATGAATGGTCTTCACCACTACTTTATTGTCGTCAGGTACACTGTGCACTGTCCAGGTAAGGACATGGCCCTGTGTGTGATCTAGGAGTCATTGTTGCACTGACCTGACATTATTAAAATTGCCTTGTATCAATCTTCCTTCCCCACTAGACTGCAGGCTCCCAGAGGGGAGGCGGTGTGTACGTTTATGTTGGTATCTCCAGCTCCTAACTTAGGGCCTGCCTTTTTCCCTTTGCTTCTATGCTTTTGTACCTGCTCTTTCCCATGCATTGAACACTCTTTCCTAACTATCTACCTGGCCTACACCTCCCCAGTGACCTCCATGAAGCCTGTGGCTTCCTTCTTTGTGCTCCCATAATGCCTTGGACCCATCAGTCAAGGAGTACAGTCACACTGCTATGCATTCCAGGCCGTTCTTCCTTTCTGGAGGGTTGGTTGCCCTGGGGGTAGGTCCTTGTGTCACTCACCTTTGTATTATTTTTAAAATCTTTATTGTCGAAAGTATTACATATATACCCCCTTTCCCCCATTGACCTCCACCGCCCAGGCCTTCACCACCCTATTGTCTGTGTCCATGGAAGAGATCAACCAATGAACTCACCTTTGTATTTTTGATGGCCTGCAGCCGCACCATGAAGAGGATGGACTTAGAATTCAGAGTGGGTGCAAGGAAAATGGCTTCATTCTTCCCAATAGAATGTGTAGACTAAGAGTGGGGTCAGCCCAGAGGGAAGTTATGCAGATGGAAGGAAAATGGAAGTACTCTAGTGCCATGCACATCACACAAGTAATTTTCGGAAGAGGAGCATGGTAAATTAATTCTGACAATTGCTGCATAAAAGAAAGGACCCTTGGATTTGGCAAGAAGTGCTTAATGGAATGTAGAAATGGCAATAATACAGACTTTTTGTTTTCTCCCTCAGGCAGCAATGAATGTGGAACACGAGGTTAACCTCTTAGTGGAGGAAATTCACCGTTTGGGTTCAAAAAGTAAGTATTATAACACATACAGTATTTCTATTGAGTTTGCTTCAGAGCAGGTAGGACCAGCATTTTTGGTAGAAACCTAGGAAGGAGTCACCAGGCCTCAGGACACAACTATGACAGCCCTTCCCTCAGTCCAGATGACAAGTGCCCTCAGCCATGAATTAATATGTGGAGACACAAAGCTAGTGGGGTATTGGGGTCCCGATGCAAAGAATGGTTAAGATATTTCATTATCCTTTGAATGGAATGAAAATTGCTGTGCCTCTTTAATCTGGCTGCATTGAAATCTGGTAATTGAATCATATTCAAATTTTTATTTGTCACACTACTAAAATTTATTTTCTGCTTTATCCTGCCTGCATTTTTTAAACTTCCAAGTGTCTAGGGACTAAAATTGAAATTATATTAAATTTTATATTATATTTTCTCCAAATTCTTGAGTTTTATGTAATCAGGTATTTGTGTACATATAACTAAACCAACCTTTAGGCATTTTTTTTTTAAAGTCAGCTTTTCTTTAGCAGCATCTAAGAAGCTACCATGAAATTAGTGATATGTAAAATTGGTAGTATTAGTGTCCCTTTCCCAAAGCGAAATGAAAGTAACTATTGTACTTGTACCTTTGGGTATTTGTACATCTCAGGTAAGACATGGAAGATTTGGGGAATGTTTTGAAAATGTAAGAGCACTAGACATATTCAGCAATAACTAGGATAATGGAACTAAAAGTTATAAAATTATATCATATTAGTGAAAAACGGTTTTAAATTACCTCATAAGAGTTGTTTTATCATTATAGCTTAATCCTTCTTACTTACGGCTCTATCTGCTTATGAATTACAAATCATTTGAAATAACAAGACATACTTTGAAAATTCTATTAAGCCATTCATATCAAACGTCCCTGTATTAATTTTCTATTGTTGCCATAACATTACTACAAACTTAGTGATGTGAAACAATGCTTTTTTTTTATTTTTTTAAATATATTTTTTATTGATTAAGA